>NC_134012.1:68580779-68919299 GCF_047716275.1 Strix uralensis
ACAAAAATAGCTTTATAAAGGCTCATCTTTCTATCAAAAGAAGTTTTGATGGAAAACTCTTGTTGTTTTTGGAGTGGCTTTTCATGTTCATTGCTGCTTCCACAGGAATGCCCAGGCAACCTGTTTCACACTCCGTACAGGCACCTCTTCTTCTAGGAATGTTTTTGATCTTCCTACTCCTTTTTGTAAAAGTCTAGTTCGCTCTGTTGAGTATGGAAACAGAAATACCATGTGACTAGTTAACATCAGGAATGAATGAAGGGTGGAAAACAGGGGTCAAATGAGTAGTTTGTAGAGAGGGCACCAAATGAATCTCATCTTTGAAACAGTTCATAATGATTAATGTATTTATTAAAATTGAAGTTGGTTTGAATGTCCTTTTCACACAAGAAAACAAGAGGCTTAATTACCAGATAAATTACTGGCTGCAAGAAATTACTTACCTTCCACACAGACTTTGTGTGTTCAGACAAGATGTTAGTTTAGTTCATAAACTAGATTTGGTATTTTATTTCCAAGTGCCACCAAGTCACAAGGGTTAAGGAAACCTTTCTCTCTTGTTATGTATTGCATGAGATTTGACACGTATGGGTTTTGCAGGCATGGTTTAAGGACATTTAGTTTGCCAGTTCTGAGAGAGGACTCGTACATCACAATGTCCAAATAGAAGTCAAACATAGTGAGCACATTTTGCTCCTCTCAAACAAACAGTACTTGAGGTATTATGGTATTTTTAACATCTGTTTTTCCAGCAGAAAGTTGAGTGCAACAAAAGAAGAATGATGATCTATAACCTGCTGAGAATTTTTGGGTTTTGGCAGTCTTGGAATGATCCTTTATTTACTTATTTATGTTTAATTGCAGAAGAATTTTAGAACAAGGTTATTTTTTTTAGCTGAAAAGCCTGTTTTTAAAACCCAATTAGTCATAAGTCAAATTCTTTGATCTTTAAATTTGCAGATGGTTTTTTATGTTCAGAATAGCTCTGAAGCTGTATTTTTTTCATTTCATTTTTCTGTAATTTTCTGGATGTTTCAAAATGCTTGTGCCTATATGAAGTTGCCAATTTGAGCTCAGTGTTAGAGGGAACACAGATTTCTAAAGTGTGTAATAATTTCATGTTAAAGAAAAACGCTGACTATGCCATCATTTCTTAAGAGAAAAACTAAAAAGAAAAATCAGTCCTGTAATACTGGATAATAATTTTTGTGGCTTCATGGGAGTCCAAAATCTGAAAAATGGGTTATTGAAGAAAGAATACTCTATATCTGAGAAGCAGAGAAGGGGCTTACTGCCAGTTCCCTGAGAAGTCCTGTACCAGCAGTGTTGAAGAACTGGTTTTGGTTGTATCCCATGAAGGTTTCTCTTCTCTCATAGGATAATCTTCCCAACAGAAGAATCCTGTGTGTAAAATATCAGTTGACTTTTAGGTAGAAAGAGAAATTACGATACCTTTTTGTTCCAACTTGTGTGGACTGGGAGAGGAGGAGGTGGAAAGGTCCTCTTGGTGTATCTAATTTTTGGAGGGTTTACTCTGGCTTTGGGAATG
Source organism: Strix uralensis (assembly GCF_047716275.1). Classification (NCBI taxonomy): domain Eukaryota; kingdom Metazoa; phylum Chordata; class Aves; order Strigiformes; family Strigidae; genus Strix; species Strix uralensis. Next base: position 68,582,329 of record NC_134012.1, read on the forward strand.
AACTGAAGCCTGGAGCCTCTTGCTGTGTTTCACACTGTGATTAGAATTAGGTGGGAGAGGATCATTTCTTCAGAATGAAGAATGGAGATGAAAGCAAGCATGTTTTCATTTTTTCTTCCAGCATATTTTTTGCTAACCAAATCACTCCCTATCTTCATTTGAAAAATGTAAATATACTTATGAAAATCTTTTCTGTAAAAAAGCCGTCTTCTATCAGGGAAACTATTCAGAAGAAGTTTGACTAGTTCTATTTATAGTGTGGTTGAATCCTTTAAGGTATATTTCAAATCAACCTAGTCAAAAGGTGAGAGGATCTCAGCTCCTTCCCAAGCAATATTTTGTTTGCCATTCATCAATAACATTTATAAAATCCACTGTTTAATTAGTAAATGAGGTAGTATATGAGGTAGTTCCTGAGAGTCTGAAACAAATGCGTGTACTTAATTCTGGTAATACCTTCTACTCCCAAGAATCTTCTATGATATATATTGTTTCTTGTAATCAACCCTTATGTAGGTAAATAAATAATACATCTTATATATTTTCCTTTTATTCCAAACTGATATTGGATTTCAGGCAATTTTAGATATGTAAGTGTATTTTTATATACATATGTGTGTGCGTATGTATATATGGTGTGTTTTAAATAAAATATTAAGCTGGTAGAAAATAGTGGTAAGATCTTAGTCTGAATGTGAGATCCTAGAACAGGAAATCAGGTATTTCTGAGTATTTCTAGCAACAGATTGCTAGATTTTTGATTATTGCAATAGATTACACAGAGATTACAATCTCTGTGTAAGAGAGATTGATTGCAGTGAGGAAACATATTGTACTTTCAGTTTTACAGGGGTTATATAAAATATGAGTGAAAAGGGATTTTTAAAGTTATGAAAGTTATTTTGCCTGCATCTTATCAAAGTAAATGAAATTGTAACATCCAAAGAAAGATGTGTAAAAGCTTCCACAACATTTATTTCAATTGTCATGCAATGAAATAACTCTTCCACAATAGTGTTTGCTCTCCATACCAACATGCTGCACTTCAAGGCAAAAGATTTATAATCCCACAGGTATTCTGTTTTAACTAAGTGTTATACAGAGCTCATTTCATGACCTAATATTCTGAGTTAAACTTGGATAACCACCTTTTCTTTTCTTTGAATGTTCTTTGCCTGAGTATTACTCTTCAGCATTATAGGTTCAATACTCAACTTGTTGAGTTCAGGCTTTTTCGGATCCAGCATCTGGCTCAGAGCCACCCCTCAATGCAAATTAGAATACCTACAGGGTTGCTTTATCTTGTGCCAGTTGGAAGGACTCCTGCAGGACAACTTGTACCATACCAGCTTTTCAGTGTACATCACATCTTGCCCTGGTTCTGCTTGCTTTGAAGTCTGTTCTTCTGCTGAGGTAGGAAAGCTCTGTACTCACCATCATGGGAACAACTGCCAATTCAAGCAACTCTAAATCCATGTGGCACTACCAGGGTACCCTAAAAGGATGTCAGGTATTGATCCGGCACTGGATTTTCCATGGTACACACTGTAATAACGTGCCCTCTTCTAATGAAAGACGTCATTGAGCATAACTGCTTGTGGCACTCAAGAAAATTGTAGTCTTATCTTAGCATCATGGAATCTCAGTTTTCATTTACTCTCTAGTGCAACAAGTTGATGCTGCTGCTAATCTTTTAATGAAACATCAAGGTTCATAATTCTCATTGCATCCTCAGGCAACATGGAAAATGAATAAGGTACAGGCGAGCTCTTACAGACATGTTTCTTTTTGAATGTTGTGGGCCCCTGAACAAGGGAAAAATAATGTTGGTGCTATACTGTTTTTGTTCTGGATGAAATTAATTTTTATTTTCATCTTTGTGAAAATGCAGGTCTGCAAAATTTTGTCTGAAGTCTTCAGAGTTGGAAATATTAGTGGGTTACCTCACAGGAACTGTAGTAGGGCCAGACTACCTAGCTGAGTTGCATCTCTGAAATTAGGCACACTTTGTCTTGGTTTTCTTTCCTTCTGTGCAAAGCTGAGATCTTTAGCAGGTGTAAACCGGCACCTTTCAGGTCGTATCAGTGGTGATAAGTCAGTTTACAGCTGCAAGCCTGTCTGACAACTTGCTCCATACTGTAACTTTTTCAGTTCTGTGGGGACAGTTAATTACTTTTAACAGAAACCTAAGCTTAACAGTAAAGAGCAAATAATATGGTTGTTTATTTGGTGAACTGAAGGCTTTAGGCTGTAACTTAACAATGAAGGTGCACTGCAGCAACAGTTTCATTTCTTACTTCTCTTGCGTGAAGCAGTTACCCACACATTTTTTCCTGATCCAGACATTAATGAAAATGTCTGACTTCAGTAATTAATCAGTTCTTACCAGTGGGTCTAAAAAGCTTTTTCATCATATAGCATTACTATTATAATGTTGCAAATTATGAGTTGCTCAAAGCTGTTGTGACTTGTATATGTCCCAGTAGTCTGTGTTCTGCAACATAATTAAGAAGGCACCAGAAAACTACATGACTAGGAATTTCAGAGGGCCTCCCAGGCTGCATGTCCCGCTGCTGTTTAAATTGTGCCTACATCCTCCTGGTTCTTCTTGGCAAAGGCCAAACTATAACAGCAGCATAGTCCCTAATCACTCGTCTTTGCTGTAATTTCTTTGTTTTCATGCACACACGTTCCTCCTTCTTGCTTGCTTTTTCATTCACTGTACACACCAACCCTTCAATTTTTACTGGCTGCACAGAGAAACTCATGGTTCTCATATGTGCAAAATATTACTTTATAGCATTTTGCAAATGAATAGATGGGGGAGGGATTCATGTCAAATCTAAATAACAATTTGAAAAACTTGAATAATTTATGCCAATGGTACAGCTGGACAGGGTGATGGTTTTAAAATAAGAAGATGTTTTTGGAAGGACCTATCAAAATAATTTGTATCATCTTTTCATTAGTTTCAATACTGCTGATAGGGAAGACAAGTTAGTAGACTATGAGGATTCAGGACACCTGGGTTTAACAGATCATTTCACTTTCTTGTGACCCTACTGTGAATCAAAAACAACATTTCAGTGTGGGAAGGAAGTGTTTATGGCAGAACAAGCAGGGTAGGATGAGTGTATGTTAAAAAGAAGACTGTCATGTCCACATTTAAATAGTCATAGCTATCTTTATATGACTGGACTTTATTACAGAAATAAATTTCCTCCATCCTTTAATGTTCAGAAAATAGCTATTTCAGTTATTAAAATCATTAATATACCTGCACAACAGGTATATTGTGCCACAAACAAGTAAACATGCTTCAGTTGCCTTGAAAATACACACCATTATGACCTCTTGGGAAGCATTTGGAAAGAGTCATGAAGACTCATTTTTAAATTGATTTCACTTTCAAACCATGACTGCAGGTTTTCTTAGGTAGGGCCTTCTTCTTCCAGGCAGATCTGTCTCTGTCTTTAGGAAAGAATAAAAAAACTGCAAGGTTTGTGTGGAGCCTGTTGTGACCCCTAAAAATTTTCAATCAGATTTCTAAAAATATTTTGGCCCAGGTAGCCATCCTTAGTCCAAGGCACTGGCAGGAGACTTCTTCACATAACCACCAGTGCGGTAGGATTTCCCTACTTGATGGGTTGATGGCCAGACACGTGGTAGATTCAACTTAAGAAGCACAGAAGAAATATTCTGCAGCTAGCAGGAGGAGGAGGAGATACAACTCCTCCTTGGATGTTCATTGCAGGTCATCCCGAATCTCTGGCTTTGGTTGCAGTATTACAAGTGTTCACTGTGCGTAATGTCTGAGTGGAGGGATTATTGCCTGCAAGTCCCCCAGATAGGCAGAGCTGTCCTTTGCAGGTGCAAAATAGCCTCAAAGAAATCTGACAGCACTGTGGGGTCAGGTGACCAATAGTAGCAAAATCTTGTCTTAGGGGAGAGGTTCTTCAGAGACAAGTTCTGATTTCATTGCACCAGCATAAACCAGGTGCTCCCCTGACATCAGTGGGACCAGTCGCTCCTCTTGTGGAAGGACTGGAATCCAATCCAAGTAATTGCACCACCACAAAGAGGGAGGCTGTTGTGAGCTTTGTCCCCATGACAACCAGCAAGGTTTGCTGCTGAAGAAGGGTTTTCCAGCATGGTAGGTGCAGGTTTCACATCTTTCCTAGACTCCTTTCCATATCGATTGTGTTAGGATTACAGCTGTCTCCTAGCCTCCTCTGAAATCCTAGGTATCTTTTCCAATTCGTTTAGAGAGAAAAAACAATGAACTATGTATTTTTCTCACTTTTACATTAAGGTGGCTCTTAAGATTTAGTCCTTATTTGGTTGCATAAAGCTAGAAGTATAAGTAGTACTTTCTACACGTGTGTGTATATATGTGGGAGAGGTTTTCCCTACTAGTGCCAGAAGATGTAAACTAAGGTATACTACACATGGGCTGCTATAAATAAGAGCAGAAGATAGAAGCTGTGGACTTCCATGTAGAAAGTAGGTGGCATTTACACATTATCAATGGTTCGTTTTGATCTGAGCAGCAGAATTAATACTCAGATTTCAAAACCTCATCCTTTTAGTGCAACTGTTTGTTTGTTTTTGTTTTGTTTTGTTTTTATTTAGATGTGGGGACTGCAGGGTCCCTGAAGTGTGGTTTTTTTCAACCTGCATCCATACAGGCATACCTGTGCAAAACCAGCAGAAAATAAGGTCAAAGGCATCTAGAAAGCCATAGAAACACAGCTTTAAATGATCCCTTCTTATCCTTCTATGTTCTGGAGAAATTACTCAATGGCCTCAAAGGTATGTCAGTGTAGTTCATGACAAACATACCTGTGGACAACATAATTACATCTGATGGTAGTTAAATCAATGAGCATTCTCTAAAGAATGCAAAGGATTAGTGGCAGCACGGAGTGCTTCCAGAAAGACAAGCACACTTCAGGGGAGCTTTCATCACTGCACAGATTAAAGAAATCAAATTTCATAGCTTCCTATTAATTGTTTTTCTATAACAATGTCATATTCAGGAGGTGGGTCAGGAGGGCTGTTGCAGTCCATTTTCTGTGTTTGCATACACATCATGATTCTGAGGAATGCAAAGAAACTCTTAAAATGAATTACCATTTCCTGATATTTCATAAAATTAAATGAAAGCAGATTAACTAATGGAAGGGAAGGTACTTAAAGATTTACTGCAGCTTCTATGACTGTGGAGACTAAACTGAATCCCACTGGGTCCCACACCGTTTTCCTTCATGTCTTTTGTTAGCCAGGAAATATCCTTAGCTAGTGCAAATCAAAAATAGCTCTTTCAGCTTCACTGAAGCCTCCACTGTCATTTCACACGGATACCAATATGACCTAGTAACCTCTTTAGAGCTCAAATGATGCACTTAAGTATAGATGGGTGAGAACTGAACAGGCCGATGGCAAGCTTACTATGTGAAATACTGAAATACACAGACAGTGAATGTGCTTGGTCAGCTTTCCTTGCATAAAGAAATATATTTTTGGAAGCAGCCCCAGAATCAACTTATGTTGTCTTCTTACAACTCACCACATTAGTTCAGTGGTGAAGAAAGTTCTTCCCTCCCTGGTCTCTTCCTCATAACACGTGTGTCCTTCATCCCAGTCCCACATAATTGTAGCTGTAACAGGTCTACACGCTCCCTTTACTCTCAGCTGAATGTCTGGTACTCAACTACAATAACAACTGGTACATGCTCATTGCACTGTCAGCATGCTCTTCGCTTGGATGCCCTGAATCTGAGGAAATAAGTCTGGTAGACCTCCATGTGGGATGCAACCCACAGTTCACAAGCCCTCTGAGTTGTGTGGTCTTTCTTTGCTGAGTCAGTTAGATCCCTAAAGGCAGCTGCCACACCCAAATTCACATAGGGAGCTGCTGTCTCCAGTTAACAAGGCGCTTTTATTAACACAGTACCTGTCAAAAGCAGAGCAGCACTTGTAGACACCCATTTCTGTTATCTATGCTGAGAGGTACAGCCTGTAGGTTTGAAAGAATATCTTTCCCTGTTTTTGCTGGCTGCCTCATAGGCCCAATCAGTGTCCTGATTTTCAGGGGGTAGGTTTGCTTTTGGATTTGTTTCAAATGTGTTTTCACTTGCTCCAGTGTATTTGTTTTAGCCCAGCTCAGGAACGAGAACATTCTGAACATAGTCTTGTTTGCTCTTCTGTTCCCTGAGGACTCTGGAGAGGCTGACTCAAAACCAAGTGAGATAATGTTTCTTCTTTTTTCTGGGCTCTCATTTGGGTTAGATTTTGTTTTGCTCAAAAATGATTGTTCTGGAAAAGAGACAGGTTGAAAACAGTGTCGAGTGAAGCTTTCTATTTATGGAATTGGTAGAGTATGATGATAAAACCTTCTCTTCCTGAGTCCCTTTTGGGATCTAGAGACTGGTGATGACTGGAGGACCTCGTATCTCCATGTCAATCTGATGTGTGGGCACCATGGCATGTGTTTAGATAGGGGAACTGTATTTGAAGAATTTAGCGGGAGCTACAAAATGGCAAAATATACATCAGGAAGATTGATTTTGACTTCTTTACACCAGCTAAGCCAGAATTGTGCCTGGTGAATATCAGTCTGCTTCCACTGAACAAACTGTGGAGAAACAGTAGAAACAGCCTTGCCACCTCTCAGAAACTCCATGGGAAGATTTTGTCTGGAGCTGGAAACCATGTAGTAGTGACATGTAAAGCCAGGGTCTCAAGGATTTCAGCCTCCCCTGGGAAAAATACATTGTAATTAGTTGCCTAGCCTTTTTTTCATGTTCTGATGCTGGAGATGGACATTGAAGCTTTCACATCTCTCCACCTTTCTCACAAGTAACCTAATGCCACATGAAGGAAAAGATGAGGAAAGCATTAAGAGGCAACATTTTCCCTTGCTGCCACAGTTGTCGTGAAGGGGTTCAAGTCACAGATGTAACCTCTCATTCACAAACTTAAGGAAAAGGGAGAAGGGGTCAGAGAGTCTGGTGGTATGAGTGGAGGAGGACGAAATTGCAGTCAGGGACACATGATATTTGGCACACACAACTGGGGAGAAGCTGGGCACATGGGACTGAGGAGGTGAGCACTGCCAAAAGGATCATGTAAGAAATGGTAATTTTGAATTTTCCCATGAAAGAAAAAAGCATAGGTAACCTTTGAGGGTGATGAGAGCTCTTGCAATATCTGTATGTCAAAAAACGATATTTTAAATTTGCTGTTAGAGTCAGCAAATCTTACTGCAATATGTGCACATGCCAGATTCTCTTGGATGCACAGGAATGTAGTCGTGTTAGGAGGCAGGAATGTAAAAAACTGAAAAAGAGACAGAAAACAATGCTGTCATCTAAAAGGCTCAAGCTCTGACTCTTTGGGTCTTTTTGCTCTCCTCAGGGAACTTAACTGGTGTTTCCAGGCCCCTAAAGTGAAATACGCTGCAGATCCATCCCATCTGAGAAACCATCTCCACGTCCCAAGTGACCTGCACTATTTTCCCTTCAGTGACAGTGCCACCATCAGGCTCCAGCACTGTTTCACTAGACTGCAAATCAAACACCCTGCAGAAAACTGAAACTTGGAAAATAGGAGGGAACAATGAATGTAGACATAAGAATCAGGACAAGTCTGAGGAAACAGTTGTCCAGAAAGGTCACTGAATCCAGTGGAAACCAAACATGCATGTGGAGTTCTTTTCTGGAAAGACGGGTTGAAAACAAAAAAACACAGAAAGCTGACTTTATGATCATCCAAAGGAAGGGTGGAGGTGTGCTGGGTTAGATGTTTTTACTTAATCAAGATGTCTGGCTTTTAAATATTTTTTTTTTTCCACAATAAGAGCAGAACATATTGCATCCTGTCAGGTTCTTAATCCCTTGCATTTCACTCTTTAGTTTTAAGATTGTTGGGAAACTACATTGTTTAACCTCTAGATTGGTCAAAAAAGAAAGCAAGCCATGAAATTCTTAAAATCATTAGAGCTTGTCCCTCAGCTGACCACACAAGGCTGTCTTCACTGGGGAGATAACAGCATAACAGTTCTTAGTTGCAACTAAAAAATGAAAAAGGTTACTTCTTCCTCAGGTTTTGGTTGGTTATTGTTTTTCATCTGGGATGTCTTATTCCAGCATCAGATTCCAGAAGAAGAATCAGAAAAGTCATGGGAATATTTGCAAGAAAATTAGTACAATCTAAATGAATGTAAAGCTTAACTTAATTTCATAGTAACTTAAGAAATTACATGGTTATTCATTAAACACATCATTTTCCATTTCTAATTGTGGTGGGATATATAATTTGTTTCCACTGGTGTTTGAAGTTGTGGGGAGGTGGTGAATTAAGTCTGAATTTCCCCCTGGTCACTAACTTCATCATAAAGAATTGTTGAATTTCATCTGCTACATATGCCATGGTATTGTTTTTAAGGCTGAATAATTTCTTTTACTTCACACTGGCATCCCAGAGATCAGAATGTCATTCAGGTCTTTCATGTTTGCTAGTTCAAAAGATGGGATTCGTTACTTAGTTTTCTGTCCTCCAGCTATTGTGGACACAACGCAGAGATCATCGGATGTGATTTTCTACTACTCCATGTTCAGTATCGTCAGTTACACCTGTATAAAACAAGCATAAAATCCTAGGACTATGGAGTTAAAATCACTTCACATCAGTTGAAATGTCAAGGATTACTCTGAGGTTGGAAAATTCATTTTGGAAATAGCTTTTGAGATTTTTAAATATGATTTTTGCAACACAGTACAACTTCAGAAATTCTCAGAAATGACTGAGAATTGGGGTTAAACATAATACCCTGAAATTTAGGCTTGTAAAACACTTTTTATATTTAACTACTTTGAGTGATACTGCTACACAGTGCAAGTCGGATGCCCAGAAAAACCTTGGCATTGGTGAGCTTATGCTTTTTACCAAAGACATATAGATGTCAAGCACAGAGAAGCAGGAACACCAAACTGACTGCAAATACCTCGAACGAACATTTCCTTTGTTAATTTCGGTTGAATAGGGAAACAAAGGGCAGGATGTACAATAACTCTTTTGCCAGTGGCATGGGATACTGCTAAGGAATGGTGCTGGTTTTGGCAGGTATCAATAGCAATGTGCTCAGAAAAAAAAAAAAAAAAAAAAAAAAGAAAAGGATATGGAAGAGAAAGGCATTGTCTTTCTCTGTACCCAAAGAACTGCAAAAACAAATGGCCACTCATCCTGTGGTGTACAGCAGCATACCTTGGAGTGATTAATGAATTTTTTTCAGTGTAGCAGCTGGAATAAAATAGTTGGGAGGTTGTGGCTTGCCTTGACTCACAGCTGAATATGATTTTAAAAAAAAGTTTTGTGTTGACTCAAAACATTACATCAAATTGAAATGAAAATCCTCCCTCCTCCATTTCTCCTGCACTGTAAAAAATGATGGGACTAATTTGAAATGCATCTTGTTTATGAACATACTAACCCCAAAGTGTGCTTGGCTGTGAAAAAACCTCAGTGGTAGACACAGAACTAAAAATTAAATTTTATGCATCTGAGATCCAAGCCAAGAGACTGGGCAAGTTTCAATAGCACCTCATCAACTAAATTTTAAAGCAGGGTAACAAATATGAAACATTACAGAGAAGTTACTTTTATTACCCCCTTCAATTTTTCTGTGAAAACACTAAAGTAATCTAATAAGAAAGCTTGGAAGGGCTTGATTTTGAAGATGAAAAGCGATGTTCTACTAAGTCTTACATCTACTTTTTCTGCCCTCTGCAGAGACACGACCAAACTCTCTTTACTTTGTCAAAAACATGAAAAAAACTCCTGTAATATATATATTAACTACCTTGCAGGGAAAAAAAACAGGGATTTGCTCTTCTGTGTAAGGTTGTTATAGTGTTACCTAATCAGTCCACAGCGCTGTAGGGAATTCAGATGCTGATGGTGTTAGGTCCTTTCCATCTGAGAAGCATGAAATAGTTTTATTTCCTCAGGACCAAAGTGCTTTTGCTTAGCCAATGTAAAGGAGAGGTACATTTGTGTGTGGGACACTACACAGTGATAGAAAAGAGGGAAAGACAGATGGTCAAAATGTCATTTCAACTAATTTGAAATACCTGTGGAAAATGAGAGCACTTGATGAATACTAAGGAGTGTGGGTGTTTAATTGTTTTTTCTTACTTTCTGGCTGCTCTCATTTCAGTGCCAATTTCAGTTCTTGCAATGATAATCATGATTACAGGACTGAATAATCTCTGTGAACCAATGTTGTAGAGGCGTTGTGAAAGGGAAACTGTTATAGCGACAGTAACAGGGTTGACTGCGCCTGGGTAAAATATTTGGTTTTGTTAAAGCTAAGGAATAAATTTTTTTCTATTTCATTAAGAACTTTGAATTTCTGAAATAACTGGATTTGTATCACTCTAAATTTATTACGTCTCAATTATAAAAGACATCAATCTGCCTTTATTTAAAAAAAAATCTTTGACCCACACCTAGCTTTTACTTTTAATTCAAACATTTTAAAATTTTTGTTACTATTAATTCTATATGTATTTAAGTGTCAGCTACAAAGAAAAAAAGCTCAAGTTTAAAAACAGAAAGAAGCCAAACGTCCGATTTCAGATACTTTCAGATGCTATTTCAGACACAGCATCCAGACATTATCATGATTTAGACGTTAGCATGATGTTACTCAGTCTGCTATTTCTGGCAATAAAAGGTTTTGTTTGAAAACTTAAGTCCTACTCAACTTTGAGTGTTTGATAGAATGTTTCAGCCTCTGCATGCAAGCCCTTCACAAATTGTACTGTATTTCTGCCAGTATATTGATCATGCTTAAGTATTCTTTCTAAAGTTTGAAACACAAGGAATGTGGTTCCTAGTGTGCCATGTGACAAGCTGAAGCTGACTCTGTAAGTTGTAGCTTGAAAGCAAAGTGATGGGCAAGGAGCCAGAACCTTCTCCATTGCAAATTCTGATTTTCTGTGCATGCATGTGAGCATATGCATGCTGTAATGGTCACTTCTAGTTCTGCACACTGATAGCTGAGTGTTTGTCATGCCTCAAAGGAGGCTGATTTTCTTAGAAACAGTAAGCTTGTGCCTACTGTAAAACATGACCCTTTGCGCTGTCTAAGTTTATGCACCCAAAACTGAGATTTTCCCTTTCCCTGCTATTCATCTCAGAATACTGTGGCCCAAATCCCTGCACCTAAAAAGCTCCCACAGAACAAGGCAGGCACAGTGGCATCAGAGGAGGTAAATTGCCAAGAATTGCATTGCTTTGAGACAGTCACATGAGCAGTCCCTGAGAAACTGCAGTTTCTTGCTAACAGGCCATTCCCAAAATATGAACAATATTGGGAAGTATCATTTTTATGATGTGCCAGGGGAGCTGAAGAGGCAGTGTTTCCTTCTGGGGCAAATTTTCAAAAGCAATCAGAAAGCACTTAATTCTACTCCAACTGATACTTTTCTGGAATGTATTAACTGCTGTGAGAATACAGCAAAGTCAGAAGTGAATGCTTCTGAAAGAAAACATTCACTGTTTTCTTTAATAAGATACAAATTCTACATCACTGGAGAAGGAGCAAACGAAATAGGAAATGTTAAAGCAACAGATGTGTTCATTCTTCTCCGAACATACATGCCTGAACATTCTCGGAATATTCTCAAGCCTGAACCAGAAGTAATGTGCACCACTATCTACAGTATAATAATAACGACTATTTAAACCCATCAGCATAAAATAAGCGTATTGGGCCACTTAGTTGATTTTACAAAGAGAAGATTTTATCTGTTTAGCAATGGTTACTCCTCTAATATATGGTAATTTACCCTGTATAACTGCAGGTGCCTTACTGAAAAGAATACAAATCCCGCAAATGTTTTTTTCAATTTTTTTTGTGAAATGCATGATTTTCATCATTATATCTTCTGCAAAAGCTGGGATAAGAAAAATGTCTCTTGGGCTTATTTATTTATTTTAAACTATGGAAATATGTTTCAAGTAAAACCTATTAACTAAAAGGAAGAAAACCTAACCTATTTTGCAAGTATGTTAAAAGCAGGTCAGTTCTGAGCAAACACATGCTTGTTTTAAACTGAGCCCAGTTTGGCTGAGAGTTGAAAATGCCATGTGTTGGATGTGTTTTGCATAACGTGGATATAAAATCAGATGAAACAAAGAAGTGGCAATTAAGCTTGAGATTCTTCTCACTTTTAAATGATATACTTGTGGTCTGCAGATTACCATTGGTATCCATGGACATAGTCAACATGACCATATTGGCTTGTTAGTGCTTTTAATTAATATTTGACTGGAAGTATGAGAGTTGCTCAGTGAGCATCCTGCTGGGTGACAGTGCTTTGTGGTGCCAAAAGTTTGAGGGCTGCTGGTTTAAATCCATATCTTTTGACTGTATATTCATAATGGAGTCAACACATCTTTGTGATACCAAAGATTAAGCAGAGTTTTGGTATCCAGGCTGGAGAGGAAAACAGTTGTTAGTGTTGCTAAGTTTGGCTTCCAACAGGCAAAAGAAATTCAAAGATGTGAAGATGGAGAAGGCAAAAGCAATTTGTGACAGTACAATTTAGAGGAGAGGAGAAATTTGGGGTTGGAAGTTGATTTGTGTTCACTCTTTCACACAAATCATTAACCTCAGCCTCAGCCCAGAAATTTTCCAGTTATAATTTTACAAACTTGTACTGCAAGATCGAAACAGTAAAAAATAATAGGAGCATCAGAATTTTTAGGGGCAGCACACATGATCTACTCATTGTTGTAGACCAAAGAAGGAACAGAGAAGAGATGTGGGACTTAGACACAGGTTCTTCCAGATATAGCTGGGTCTCATAAAATCAAACATTTCAAACAGTAGCTATGGACCTAGCACAAAGTCTTTTGTCATGGTGTCTCACTGTACAATGCCATGGAAAAGAAGGTTATGTGTGATTATGTGAACAAGGCCAAGTATCAGCTCTACTGCTACCAAAAAACTTTCTAGTTAAACACAGGAATAAACTATAGTTTCTCCAGTATTTGGGACCCTGAAGATCAGATAAGAAAACAACTGTGTACTTAACTATAACTGATCCTGCCTCTGGGCAGGACAAGTAAAGAGGTCACCTGTGATGTTAGAACTGGAGTGTTCATTGTTTATCTCTATATACTCAGTTTTTATTAGGTCTGAATCAGGCTTTCTCTGTGGAAGACCTCTTAGGAAAAAACAAAACCAAAAACCAGCAAGACAAGGAAAGAATGGGAAAAAATTTATTTCATTCTTTTTTTCTTTTTGTGGGGAGGAAAAATAACAAGGTGAATCTAAAAGAAAAAAGAGGAAAAAAAGAAGGATTGGACAAAACCAAATCTCTTTATTAAAAACAAATCCTCTGCCAGAACTATGCTTTAAAGCACCTGGACCATCTTTGTTTTCCCAATATAATTACATGACTTTTTAATTTCCAGTTAACTCTGTGAGTGGAAACATCTTGGTAGAGTTAAGTCAGATGGACTGCCACAGGACGTTTCTCATCATTCCTATGAAAAAGACCTCTCCATTTCTGTTACACACTGTTTTAATTGGCAGCTGGCTATACCCACATAAACCAATTCGCAGGGGTATTCTAACATGTGCATGACACTGTTCATAGTGCATGAGATAAAATCCCCAATGTGAAAGACTTTGCCAGAAATAGGATGATAAAAACCATCTGTTTCTGCAAGCGTTACTTCACTGAGCGTACTTACCAAAGCTTCAAACATTCCTTCTTTGATGGAGAATTATTGAAGGAGAAGCAGTGAGGGATTTTGTGACTTGGTGGGAGGGTGTAAAGAAGATAGAACCAGATCCTTCTTAGTGGTGCCCAGTGAAGGACAAGAGGCAATCTGCACAAACTGAAATTCAGAAAAGTCCACTTAAATATGAAAAACCTGACCAGCCAGTCAGTTGCCTAGAGTGGTTGTGGAGTCTCCATCAGTGGAGATGAACAGAGCTCTGAGCAGCCTGCTGTACTGACCCTGCTTGGGCAGGGGGGGTTGGACTAGATGATCTCCAGAGGTTCCTTCCAGTGTCATCTGTGCATGGGTCTCTGAAATATGCAGGATCCTAGGATCACATCTTAAGAATGCTCTGGCACGCCTTCCTGAAAACAACAGAAATTGTGCTGTTCCCAACTCCGTTTTAAATCTGGTTCTGGATGCAAAGTTAACATCTCTGAAACTGAGCTATAATGTTCAGTTTCTTTTCTTTTTTAAACTACTTGTCTTTAGATTTCAGGTTATTCCAAATGCTTTCAGTGCCAGAATCATGCACTGTCCCTCCAGATATTTTGTTTGCATTCCTCCTCCTTTCTGAAAATGTCAACACTTAACAGTGCAGGCACAGTAGTCATACTGGTGGAATGAATTACTATTATTATTTTAGCAGCACGCTGCTTAGCAGTAGTATTCTTCTGTCATCTTCCTTTTTTTCTCTAAAGGCAGGTTGTATAGACATACCAAAAAAATACACATCAAATTTGTTAGGGTAGAGGAAAAAATCAAATGTCAATATACTATCGCAATTTTTTGGGACAGTGTTTCATTTTCATGTAAGGATTTATTATAAGGAAAGTAATAAATACCAGTTTACCATGTGTATTAATAATCTGGACATGGGTCTAGGTTCTTCTGAGAATTTCACCTGTTTAGAACAGTAAAGTGAAAGGTGTTATTTCTTCAAAGGTGAATTCTTCAAGGTTATCTCTTCAAAGGTGAAGAGATAACCTTGAAGAATTCACCTTTGAAAAAATAACACCAGTTAGCATGACGTATTTACGTCTGAGTAAATAAAAGCCTGATTCTCTTACCATATTTCCCCTTCTTTTTTTCCCTATTTCTACCAATTTCTACAATTTTGGAGAGCTACAGCTGCAGAATTACTTGCAGAAAGCCCAGCTTTGAACTGTTTGAAACCAGTGAATAAGCATCTGAAAAGACGGATTTTTATCTCAGATGAATTTACACACATTTTTGTGGCTAAGACAACACCTATCTACTGTAAGGAAGTGTTTTGTCAGGCACTGACAGGAACAGTGAAATAATTTCAACATAAACAGGTATCTATAGATTTCATGTGAAAAGAAAGTCCTTCTGATTCAGAGCAGTAGATTTTCTTAGCAAGATACTTTGATGCTAGATTTCTCAAGCTGACCTCGTGTTTTGAAGCCGTAAGCTCCCACACGGTATTCTGCATAAAGTCAAGATTTCCAGGGAGCATAGCTTCCTACCAGTTTAAAAATGTTTCAGGATAAGCTGACCCACTCACAAGCATACTGGTGCCAAGGCAGCCTTGGGTCTCTGAATGGTCTGAACCACACCCACATGCAACAGCCAGACAACAGATTAATTCCCCGCACAAACAGTACAAAGCAGGAAGAAGATACAACTAGCCTCATCCTTGCATTGACGGCCTCTGGTGAGAACAACCATTTGTCTACAGCTGAATATTCTGTTGTTTGGAAAAACTCTGCCCTTTTATGTCTGGAGATTAAGCTGCATGTTTGTTTTTTTATATTATTTCCTATAGGATACAATGTAAGGACAGTGCTAAGAAGTCTTCCTTTGCTAGAATATTCAGGTCAGCTTTGTCACTTAGTCTAAAACAGAAATTATTAAAATTTTGGCTGGACTGAAAGCTTTTTGGGTACTAATATTCTAAAATTTATAAATCTAACTTGATTTATTGCTGGATAGTTGTTCAGGTTTTCTTCATTTGAGAATTTCCATAAGAAAACAACAGAGCTAAAGTTTGGAAACTGGACCGAGAATACGCATCTCCTAGACTGTAATGTTGAGCACACTAGGAAGTCACTGATTTCTGGTAATTCTCTTAGTACCTTTGTGCAAATTTCTCAGAGGTGTGCAGTGCAGGAATACTAGGGATCTGGTTCCTGTGAGCAAGAGAATTAACTGATGCCCAGTTTCTACTAGCTTTGTGGGGAGCAGGACTTGCCCAAAACTGCAGATTTAGCAGTCAGTGTTGCTCATTTTTCCAGTCTCCTCCATAGCAATGAAAAGCAGATCAATTAGAGATGTAAGACATTCAGATACATTGCTAGTGCTATTCATTCTGCTCAGTGCTATGGTGATATAAATCATTCTATTGATGTAAATGATTATTATTCCTTATTCAAATAATTTGGTATTTATTAATAACTAGTATTATGTTCATTAATCTGATTCCCACAATTTCTTCTGCTATTCCCTCTACTTCATTTAAAAATCCCAGCTGAAGTATTCACACTAGTTTCTTATTTGCAGTCTACCTCTCTGTTTAGGGCTTTCTAGACAAGAGAAGGATTCCATATAGGCCACAAAGTTGTGTTCTAGCATGTAGACTTATAAAACTTAGGATATAAAATAAAAAGCTTGCTTTCCTTAGTTTTAAAAAATCAGGGAGGGGGGAGGCATAAATTAAATTTAAACAGATGCAATGTGGACTTCACTGAGCTTGTAAAGAACCTCACTTTTAAGAAATGACAAATCAGAAGACTGGATTAATTTCAATTTCTTCTAATGAGATTCTTATCACTGTCAAATATGAGATAACAGTGTGACTACTTGCCTTTCAGTATCATAGCAGCTGGATTTTTCACCTTTGGCAGAAATCTTTGCCTGTTTTACCTGGCACAGAGAAACCTCTAAAGCTTTCCTGGAACACAAACACAGAGCCAATTGCCCTGCCTCCCTCTCCCCCATTTATTCTCTGACTCCTTCTTCTCCCTGCACCCCTCCCCATTCACACCTTCCCCCCCTGCCATTTTCTACACTCCAGCTGTGAATCACACATAGATTCTGTTTTCCAAGTAGGTTTTGATACATGTTGCATAACCGTAGTTGACAAAGTAATAGGCATGGTAACTGAATTATGAGATGGATGGTAGATGATGGCCTGAGATTACCACATCCACTGACATCACCTGTCTGGATTAGGTGGGGCCTTAGATTTGTTTCTTGTTCTTACAAAATATTGTCATTATCTGATTTGTGACACAAGGTAAATAACTGGAGTGCAAACAGTAGTAATTAGCAGGCTTAGAAAAGAAATCGTGCTGAAACAGTCTTGTGAGATACGGTTTCATTTTAATTTTCAGACTGAACACAATGTTTCAACAAAAGTGGGGGTTTTTTTGTTTTTCCCCTCTTTTAGGAAAAAACACCAAAATCATGTCCCCAGACAAAGAAATTTTATTTCCAGGAGGTTTTTTTTTTTTTTTGGCTGTGTTTGTTTAGGAGATTTTTGGCCAAAATGGAAAGCTTGACTAAATAAATAAAACAAGTTATTAAAAAATAACTGGTTTTTTCCTTGGTCCTGCTGCCATGCCTTACTGGTTGCCTGCTTTCCCACATGTGTTTCACTTTCCTGCAGGGCTGGACTCCCCAGCTGGGCTTTGCTTTGCAAATATGTTGTGGCAAGAACTCGGAGCGACATTACCACCACTGCCTCCCCACCCCTCGGTAGCAGATCTTACCGTGGAAGTCCTTACCCCAGCCTGCAGCGCAGAGGGGAGAGGGGAGCAGGAGGAGGCTGGGCACAGCTCTCAGGAGACGTCACAGCCACATTCCCAGCCAAAATATTTGTGCGTTGGCCAAAACCGTGTGCTCTGGGCTCTTCTGCAGCAAGTCAGAGATATTCTAGGCAAAGATTGGTGGCCCAGATCCAGCTGTGCAGTTACATTTGTGCTTCGCTTTATGCACAACAGCAGGTCTGTAAACATAAGGGCTTGAAATTAATTATGTGCAAAACTGTTTGTGTTTGGGAGGATTTAGATTGTTGTGATGCGAAAAATTAATTGTAGATAGCAGGAACCTTAGAAACTTCCAGATCCACCCATATGATAACAAATCACAGACATTAGCTATGAATTTTTAATGTCATTACAGCAATAAGAGAAGACATTGTTCAGATTGTGGTCACTTGATCAATCATGTCAGAGCTTTCAATAATGCTAAGTGTCTGTCCAGAGGCTATCATTATGGCAAACAGTACAAAACTGGACAGCTACAACACTTCATTCCTTTCCTATGTCACAGTCACTTAATCCTTGCCAATGAATGTGTTTTCTTTTTTCATAGTCTTATATTGCTTAGCCTCAAACTGGAAGCCTCTTCTCGACATATTTCAGCATGTAGAATTTATATCATCAAATAATTCCACAAGTTGGCCAAGTGTGATGCATTTCAGGTATTGCAAAGACTAATGAGCCCTTGGGGAGAGAGAACAGCTTGCCAGGTGGCATACAGAGTCAAGACATGGAGGGAAAGAAAACCTCCTACAAGGAGGGAGTAGCTTTTGCAGACCTATTAATACACCCATTGTCACTATGCCTACCTCCATACTTCCCAGTCCTGGACAGGTTAGGAAACAAGAAGTACAAGAGCAAAAGACCTCCTCCCACCTTTGTTTCCTGTATTTTGGGAGTAAAGCAACAATTTGAATCAATGGTGTTTCTTGAGTGAAGAAGACTCCTCATCCATTTGGTTTAAAGGAGGACCTGATTTTAGTTCCCAGCTGAAAGCAGTTTACTAAATTTTTTTAGTTCCTCTTTAACTACAAAATGAGGTGAGATTTTCATTAAGTGAGGCAGCGCTAACTAATGACTGAAAAAAAAAACCTTAAAGCACTTGCACATTTTCATAAAAAGTGGCAGCACTTGGTTTGCTGCCACATGCAGCCTTGTTCTGTCCTCCATTTCCCACTGCTAGAGCAAAGGTGCAGCTGTTTTTCACAACCTTAAAAGAATTCCCAGGGTTCCCCCTATGTTAATACCTGTCATGACTTCCACTTAACTTTGTAAACCAAAGTAAAATGGCTAGCCATCTGATCCACTGAGGAAATACCCATTTGAATCATCCCTGCAGGATCAGTTACATGTCACCAGTGACAAATGTTAAACAAATTAGGTGCAAGGTCCAAAATCTAGTCCTAGGTTGAAGGTATTTATCCAAATACAAAACTGAATCTGGGGCAGTATTAAAGAGATTGGCAGCTGCTTTCTTGATAGGACTTTGACTGAGAATATGGAGGGGTGGGGGTGGAAAAGGCTTTTTGTTACTGGGTTTTAATTCAGTGTCTTTACTGCCTATAAGTTTTCATCAATAACCTCATTACTTATATCTTATATTGTTCTCTCAGGTTTAGTAACTACTGGAATAGAAGATAAGGTTTTGGAAGACAGGCTGTTCACGGGGCTAGTACTCAATTTCTTTAAACTGTAGGATTCAATCTGAAAAAGAAGCTGTCCATGGAGCATAGGAACAGGTGTAATCATCTTCTTCCTAAACTGATCTATAAAAGAAAATATAGACTTCCACTGAAAGATATGAAAAATCAGCAAAGCACAGAGAACAGCTAAATTAGCTTAAAAAAACGACTTTACGTTGCAATGGATTGGTGATTTGAACAAGGGTTGAGCTTTCTAATGATTGTTTTTGTAAGGAATAATCCCACATATTTTAGTTCCAAGGTTCTTTGTGGTGTAAGGTCTGTTTAATCTCACATTTGCTGTTACATGGACAAAACTTAACTTGAACTTGGAGACAAAGATATGAAAAGCTTTGCCAGAACAGAGGAGGAAGGACTTATTTATAAATTATGTGTATAAAACATGTATATATTTGTATGTGTATATAAGTATAGTAAACTTCACACTCAGGGTGGATCTGATCTGCTCTCCTTTATATTTCATGCATTTACATTTAATATATAGGTTCTTCACTAAGTAAATCAGAACATAATGTTATCCACTGAAAAGCGAAAAGAAATCTACTACTATTTTTTAGTACTTTAAAACCATGGGTGTGATTTTGCTGTATGTATAAAAGCTTTTACATTAATTGCCGGAGCAAATGAGCTTCTTTTGACTCTTGGTGCATGTTAGGTCAGAGACATACTCCAGAAGCTAAGGGGAGGGATTCTCAAAGTAATATTTGTGTCTTCCTTCACAGGGCTAAACTTTGGGTTTACACCTTCAGCCTCACTAAGCCAAGAAAAAGAAACTCTCCCTAAGAGGACCCTGGTGCTGCTGTTCTTGCAGTGCTGGACCCTGACAGCCAACAGGCAGGGCCAACCTCTGCCAGATCAAACTCCTGTTTCTGTTTGCAGCTTCAGACATTCGAGGCTCACAAAGCATCACTGGCAGAAGCGAGCGAGTCCATAAAAGCACCAGGGGAATTTGACATTGTCTTTAGCCTTTGCAAAATCCTGGAGGAGAAAATAGTTCTATTTATGCATTGCTTGTTGTAAAGACTCAGAAAACATTTCCAATATTTCTTCTTTTTCTGGCAGGATTAATTTACAACATAAAATGCAAGGTTTTTCTACCCACTGTGATCAACAAGTCATGGCTGATGTCATTGTCTCTCTCTGTAAGGTGCAAATTTAACCAGCCTGGTTGAGGAAAGCACATCTCAAATTGCAAGGGTCAGATTTTTCCAGTGTCAAGAAATTTGTGCAGGTATCAATGAAATCACAATATGGGGCAAAATCATGATTAATCCTTTTCAGCATTATTTTCATACATTTTGAATGTGCTTTGCATTATTATGTCAGCAATATTTTAGCAGGTAATCAGACTAGTTAACAAAGATTTTTGCAAAGCAGCAATTTCTATTCTATAGATGATCCATGGTTCTGAGAAAAAATAGTAGGATATTGAACATACTAAAAAAAATTACTCCCAGAGTTATTTTTCAGAAGATCCTAATTTTTAAAAAAGTTACAAATTTGAATGGCACAACAGTCCCTCTAGAAATATAATTACAAAATTAATAAATGCCTCTGGAGATGAAAAATAATTTCTAAGACTGATAGCGAAGTATTTCTAGAAACCAACATTATCCATGAAAAAGAGATTAATTGAGGTGAAAACCAGTATGGCATCAAGGTATTTTTTAAAGCATTATTAAACTTCTTGTAGGCTTAGGTGTGACCTAACAAAAACTTCCATGCCTGCTTGCAACTGTAAAGCTGATCTGAATGAGTGTATACAGAAAGTGAACACCCAAGGCATGCCAACAATGCCAAAGTAAATTTGTTGGGAAGAAAATAAATAAGAAATATTGTCTTACTAAATTTCTTGATCAAGGAAATTAAGAGAAGCTTTGATAATTTCTGTCAATTTTATGTATTTCATGGCTGAAAATCAAAAGATTGGTATAAAGGAGTGAATTACTGTGTCTTGACAGTCATATTTTAACAGTCAGAGTTATTCTGGATTTCTTTTTCAAGGTCTTTCTGAGTGGAGCAACTAAGGTGCCTGAAAAAGTCAACACTGGCAAATTACACTACACTTTAATCTCAACATCACTATTAAGAATTGAATCTGACAGATCATTATCACATAGGACCGAAGTCCTTCTTTTCCTTTTTTACGCAGCTGAACTCCCCCCTGCAGAAGTTGTGAGGGAGAAATAAATCTGCACTTTGGCTGTGCAGTGTCCCAGCCCAGTCCCACAGCATGGCTCATCCTACCCAGCATCAACCAGCACACTCCGCTGGCCTTGGCACAGGAGCAGAATGGGAGAGTGCTGCACAAGGGAGGGGGGACTCACTGTCTGTCAAAGGTTTTTCTGTTTCATAATACTCATTCAGAGAAGAGGACTTCCCTGAAAAGGCTGCCACTGCCAGCACAGATGCATTGCAAACTGGTTCCGACTGATGCAATCAAAGGGAACTGAAAGAATACTGAACCTGACAACTCAAGCATATGCCCGGTTACCCGAGCAATGCAACATTCAGTCAGAGATTATTAATATTACACTGGCTGGCAGTTTTTTTATTTTTTACATTTGAACGTAAATTGGACAAACCCCTTAAACTTTCTGGCTAACAAACCAGTGGTCTTTTCAATCAAAATGTTACCACACTGCTTTCTCCTCTTTTGAAAGTCCATATGGACAGATAAACTGAGAATAGAACAACCACATCTGACTTAAAGGCCAACATACAAATTATTACCACTGCGATCATCTCATTTTCCCTGGACTAGCATTAGGCCTGGAGCCAGACGCTTTGAAAACTCTGTTTTAGTTAAAGACTGAACATGGTCAGAGGAGAAACCAACTCCAAAGCACTGTGTGTCTGAAATAGTAAATATAGGGGTATATATAAATTTTCACTCTGTAAGGTCTTGGGCACTGTTAGTGTTTAGATTTTGCTGTGGCTTGAGGTCTGGAATAAAATCAAGTCCTCGTACAATTGCATACAGAGCATGAAGAGATTGATAGCAGTTTCTTGTCTGAAGGACAAGTGAATTCAATAAAGAATGAGCACAAAGGGAAAATATTGGCTTTCCTTGGGGACCATTGACACCGTTTGGAGAGCAAGCCATATAACATGCATCCTGGCACCAGGGGCAGGTCCTGAGCAGCAGAAATCTTCTCGATGTCAGACTAAAAGCTTTTTTCTTTCTGTGGCCTTCTTTTTCATGCAGACAAAAAGAAATTTGGAAAGGTCAAGCACAGGTGGTTGGCTGGAGGATTCCTGTGTACTGCCTGTAGCTTTGGAGAGTGCACAAACCACGCCTGCTATGAAGGCTGGGGTTAAGGAACCCAAGAAAAGGGATGGAAGAGTACTTAGATGGGAAGCTTCAGATGCAACAGGACTCCCAGCCACAGGGGAAATGAATCTCTCAGGATCTCTAGAACAATGTAAACATATTTCTGCAGGAGAAGCAAGGACAAATGTTAAGAATATGTGAGAAGAAGGTAGAAAATTCTAGGAGGAAACAGATGTTCCAAGAAATTAAGTAAATGCATTTATTTCACCTGAGAAGGACTGCGTATCTCCATATCTCTCTACTTCACTGTGAATTTCTCTTCCACGTGTTTTTAGTGTTAAATCCATAAAGATAACAAAGGTCAGAATTGCAGCTCTTCCATAGCACAGAACCGCACACAACCATAGGACTTAATTAGCTGATGGACCAGTTTATCTTCTTGAAACAGTTTTGTTTTGTTTTGTTTTGTGGTAGCAGCCATGTGACTTCTGTCATCACCTTTGGGAGGGAATGAGTCCTCCTGAGGCTACCACATGAAATACAGCCCAGAGTTAGGATTTATCAAGTAGAAAAGTTCTCATCTCATAAGGATTCCTGCACAGGCCTGAACCAAACAGAGATTTCTGTAGCACATGGTCTCAAGAAGTAGAGGCATAGTTATTAAGTTGTCATCCTTACATATAGACCAATTTTGCAGAAAGTAAGAACAATCTGGGGTTTTTTTTACTGTGTGTGGAATATAGTTTAATTTAAAAAAAAAAAAAAAAAAAGGAAAAGGAGAGAAAAAAGAACGCTGAAAAGTAATAAGGAGGAACAAAGGATGCCAAATCCTCATCCTATGATAGGTCCAATTGCTGCAAGAGAAATTAGTTGCTTGCTGTAGCTGATCATAACAGTTCATGAACGTACCACTTGCTGGTTTTGGCAGCGTCCGTGACTACAGACTAAGCGCGTCTATTCTCTTGTCCATTGAGAATCTGAAGTGAGACAGGCTCCTGACATCAGATACAAGGCTGCAAAAGGGGAGAGGAAAAAAAAAAGTGAAAGAAAGAAGGTGATGGGTTCTTATCATCCTCAGGTGACTATTTCTCTGGAGAGCAGTAGCTAGAAGAACTCTATCTTTTCATTTGTTTTCAAATGGTCATGTATTTCATTCAAATATCTCTTTACTTTTTTTGGTTTGTAATTTATTTGTAAATGTGTCCTAATATTTAATATCTAGCCTGTACCATGTGAGCTGCTTTGATGGGAATATGTATAATCACATGATATATCTCTATTTCAAAATGAGCTGAGGCAGGGTCCCAGAATCAGCTTTCCCAGGTAGAGTATTTCTGGATGTGGACTGAAACCTGCTGTTTTGCTGAAGTTTCATACTTTGAATTCATCTTTAGTGTCAATGTTTCTGAGAGTCACAGGAAGCCAAAACTAAAGGGGTATGAACATACAAAAAAGACACTCATTTGAAAGTATTGAAGGGAAGTATACTTGAAATTGCTAATGTACAGGGACCTGTAAAATAAGACATTTAGTTTTAATGTTAGACATCACTTATGTTTTACTAGCTTTTATTTTTCCTGTATTTTTCCTGTATTTTACTGTAATGTATATAATTTCTTTATACTTTTTCCTAACTACCCTCTGTAGTCGTTACCCAGTTACCCACTTATAAGATGTTTTAAAACCTTTAACTCCTTGCCTAGTAAAGATAGGACAGACCTTGGACAGTCTGAAAAAACTCCCTGAGTACATCCCTGATAGCAGGAACCTAAAGAAAACAAGTGTCTAAGAAGACACCAGTGTCAAGATAAGTGCTGAATGCTGGAAGAAACAGGAGCTGAAGGATGGATGAGGTAACTCTATGACCATATATGGACACTAGAGACCTAAAGTTCACTAACGGATAGTGTGAGGAGGGCTGTGTGGACCCCTAAGGAGGGGAGAAGACCCTCACTCTATTTTTACTACACATGCTCAGAATATGTAAATGAATTCTAAGAACCCCATTAGCATAAGACTGCCTTTTCTAAGAAAACTAATGCATATGTGTATCGGGTCTGGCTGAGCCAGAATTGGTTTTCCCCTGTAGCAGCCCTCATGGTGCTGTGTTTTATGTTGGGAGCTGGCAGGGTGTTGATAGCACACTGGTGGTGTGGCTACTGCTGAGTGGTGCTTACACAGCACCAAGGCTCTTTCTGACATTTCCCCCCCACAGTGGGACGGGGTGGGCAAGATCTTGGGAGGGGACACAACCAGGACAGCTGACCCGAACTGACCAAAGGGATATTCCAGACCATATGACGTCTGCTCAGTATAAAGCTGGGAGAAAGGAGGAAGGGGGTGGGGTCACCCTTGGTCCTCCGAGGCAACCACTACCCGTATTGGAGCCCTGCTTCCTGAGAAGGCCCGACATCGCCTGTTAATGGGAAGTAGAGAATAAATCTGTTTTCTTTTTTTTGCTTCCGCACGCGGACCTTTGCTTCGCTTTGCTTATATTAAAACTGCTGTTGTTTTACCCACAAGGGTTGTTTTGTTTTCCTATCTTATTTTCTTTCCCTTCTTTGCCCTATTGAGAAAAAAAGGGGAAAGGGGGGGAAGTGATAGAGCGACTTGGTGGGTACCTGGCATTTAGCCAAGGTCAAACCACCACAATATGTATGCTTTTTGTGTATATTAGTCAGAGAGTTTTGTTAGTAAGTGCGGCACTTGTGGTGGGGTGATCCCCAGTGCTGCCCAGCGCTGCAAAAAAGAATACCTGCTCAACAGTTATACTCAATTCTGACTGTTGAGTGAAGCTCTTTGTTTCAGTATGAATGAGTATTAACAAACCTGAGGCAGCTTTCCACAGATCTCTGAGCCTGCAGACCAGGAAGGAGTTCCACTTTCACGTTGTTGTGAAATACATGAAAACATGCAAACCCCAGCAAAATACACGCTACTTCCATTTTTGTTAAAATCCCAGTGGTCAGCATTCAGGAAACTCTTCTTGTCTGGTCTAGCCTGATTCCAGATTTTTATTCATTATATATTTATTCACAACAGACAAGTCTGAAACAGTTATGCAATGCAATAATATTTATCTTTTTTTCTACAACAAATGAAATTATATTAATCTTTTCTCATAAAAGAAATATTTCTGAAGACTCTTGTTGAGAAACATTCCTTTTCCTGAACAGCCCCATCTGTTGTTCATTTCTGTTGTCCTGCTTGGTTGGGACCTCCCCTGTCTCGTGTTAGCTGAGCTGATGTGCACCAGGGCTTATGAAATTGGTCACTGCAAATTGAAACGCCACCCACCCTGCAGAGCCTGGGCTTGACAGTCAGGAACTGTGAGCACAGCCCAGAGCGTGGAGGTTTTGGGGGCTGGCACCTGCAGAGTCTGTGTAAAAACACCATGTGCAGAGGTGTCAGGGATTGGGCCCCTCGGAGGGAGGTGTTGGGAGGTGTGCACACGTGCTGCTGCGCTGGGGAGTGATTGGCTGCAACTAACAGCTTGTTACTTGCCTCCAATGAAGGACCTGCTTAATTTGCTTAAAGGGCTTTGGAGTTTTCCCTCTCCCAAAGGTGTTGGACATTGGAGAATGGATTTTGGCAATGCTAATTACTATCTTCTAAAGTGATACCTTCTGGCTTTCACAGATATCCCAGGTAGCTCTGGAAAGACATTCGCCAGCTCTCTGCCTCTCTGAATATCATGCACCAACCTCTGTGCAAAGCTTCTGCCAGCTCCTGTGCAGTTGCAATTGTTGCTGCACAGGTATTTGCTGTGTAGATTGTATCAGTCAAAATGATCCATCTATATCTAATTCTTCTTCCTTATCACCAATCAGGAATGTCAATTAGTATAAGGAGTAGAAAATGAAGGGATAAGATCTCTGAGTGAGCAGTTTCCCAGCAATTAATAGCAGGCAAATTGCCATCTGTCAAGCACCTGTTGGTTTCCTGGTAATAAATTAGGGAATATCTGAGTTACATGGCAAAGGAACAGAGAAATAAAAGGATAAAATTTGCATGCGCGTCATGTCCCAACATGGAAGAGAGATTTAAGGGGCAAAAGGAAATTAACTTTTCAGGGCTGGAACCTGAGAAGTTCCAGAAAGCTCTGGGTAGTTTGGTCTGACACATAGGTTTTCTTGTTTTCACGCATTGTGTGAATTTGAAATGATTGAGTCCATGTCAAAAGTTTGTATTACTTGGATTAAACTCATACTTACCGATGTACAGGCAAGGCTGGTAACACAGATGGGACCCGTCATACTGCTACATCACAATGTCCAACAAAAATATTTACTCAGCAAAGGAGGCATTTATGGCTATCTTTCAGCATTCATCAGGGCCTGCTGTTGTCAAACCAAAATGTTTGCCAATGTGCAGCAACACGATAGCCAAGTGATTCAGACCAACTGCTATTTATTTGCCCTGCAAAAAAGCCCATACCCCAGTGTGTTAGAAAATGTGTTGCCTTCGACCCTCAACCTCAGCAGGGCTTGTGCAGAATATCAGAATATCTTTTTTGCCTTTCCTTATCCTTGAGGAACCATGTGGCCCATGATGGCTTTGGCATGGTGTAAGACTACCTTATGTTTGGCAGCTGTGAACTGAGGGATCATCCCTCAGAGGAAGACAGGAGGGTGAAAGATATGTGGGCTTATCCTTACCATCTCTAAGTGATTTTTTTATTTGCTTTCTTTCAAATTCTTTCTCAGCCACCAGTGACAGGAGAAAACTGTTAGTGACTTCACTCACCCACCTTAATGACGGATCCTGTACATGTCTTCTTGACACTGCTTTTGAGGTACTTTCTCATTAGGAACTTGTCCAACACTTCCCTAAGCCAGCTATGGCTCTCTGTTAAGCAATGATAAATAAACTTCTGACGATAAGAGTTACTGCCTGACTTTGGCTGCACGCAGAATTGACTAGGGATCTTGTGTGGGGCATGAAGCAAGCATATTTCACATTCATACACTCATAGATAGATAGTAAAATGCTCCTGGCCAGTGATTGATGAGCACTCTGAGCTAAGGTCTGTAGCTATGATGACTCTTTAATATAACACTGACTCAACTATCAATCACATAGGAAGCGCTTGTAAAGGAGGGGCAGGGATCTGTGCCCTTCTTTGAGGACTCATCAATCAACTTTAGCAACATGGAGGCTTAACCAGAACTCATCAAGCAGGTCTCACTTTACACCCCAAGCCTCTTAAAGAAATATTTACTCCAAAAGTTGATTCAGTACATTGTGCTCTAGAAATTGCTGAATAATCATCACAAATATCTCCAACTGCACTGCCAAAAGTCAGGCATAAGTACTTGCAAGATGGGTATTATACAAATTGGGCAGGCAAAGATACAGAGCCCTTGTAAACAACAGGTTAACTGCAGCAACCAACTGCAACCAACTGGGGAAAGCCCATTCAACTCTCTTTAGCCCAGCACTTTCTGCATATCAGGTGTCCTCCATCTGCATTAAGGAGGCAGAAACATCCAGACTTGTCATTGTTCACTGAGGTAGTACAGGCAGCAGTAGCTTCTTGTTGTGTGCCCTAAGGCCACAGATGAAAAAGAGGGCATATGCTCCCATCTGTTCCTCACAGCACAGTCCTTTGCCAAACTCAGACCATGAAACAGCATCAGTATTTGTCTATGAGAAACCATCCACCTATTTCACACATTTTCCCTCCTACCTTGGGAACTTACTTTACATCCCCTCCCCTCTGCCACATCTGCTTGCCAGACAATATTTCTTGTCCTAGAGCCTAATCAGGAGGTAAGTGATGACAAGTGCCCCAAATGGTCCACCCAAAGGTATAGGGGAATGCTTGCTTGAAGGTTGTTTTATACCTCTGGACAATTTAAGCTAGTGGATAAAATATATTTAGTCTCCTGCCTTTCATAGTAACTTTTATCTTTTCAAAGGTAGCAAATACTATTGGTTGTTGGTTTTTCCCTTCTTTTCCTGCGAAAACACTTTCTGAGAAAATAAATCCTTTATGAAGTTGTTTTCCAATTGTGAGCTGCACAAATACTATATCAAGTGGGAGGTATGGTCTTCTTTTTAAGCCAGATTTTGTAATGAGTGTTACTTTCCCTCACTCTGATGCAAGCTACTAATTACTAAACCTATACACTTGTTTTTCTTTTGATACAGAGCTGCAGTAGAAAGCTATGATAAAATTTATTAATCTTGGGTAGCTGTAAAGAACTATGTAAAGATGAAAAAGAAATATATATAGAATAAAGATGAGCTAAAAGGTGAATGACAATTCACATGGAGATTGAGATAAGCAGAGAAGATGAGAAGGAAATTTGTCTCCCCACCTTATGCAAATTTACAAGATTTTGAAACATTTATTTTTCACAGTTCCAAAGACTAGAATGAAAATCTCAAAAACATTTGCAAGTTGCAAATCAGCAGAAATTATTATCTAGACCAAATAGGTTTTCTTTATATGACACACAATTTACTAAAATAATGATCTAAATCAACACACATTTTTGTACAAAAGTCTTTGCATCTCTGTAACAAATTCTCTGTGAGTACCCAAGCACATTTCTCAACAAGCATTTCATCTAAGAGAGAAAGATGTGCTATTATCTTTATTTTATAGAAAAGAAAACTTCAGTATTGGAATCCTTTTCAGCTTGCGTAGCTGCAATGAGATTTTATGTATTGTATATAGCCTTATAAAAGTGAGAACCCTCTGGATGTTCCTGTTACTTCAGCATCTCTGAAAATTTGATGTTAGGGACCTATTACGATCAGTTTTACCCTAAGCTAGTCCCCTTGAAGGAGGTGAGAACACAGTAAAATAAATTAATCACATGGACTTTAGATTTGGAGTTCAGCTATCAAGCCATCACGTTCTTCTAGGCAGCAAGAAGTTTGTCTGAGAACCTAGCAGTGAATACCCTTTTTCTCACTATTAATCATCTCAGCCTGGTAGTTTTCCAAGCACTTCATCTGATACTTGGACACATTTGTTCCTCACATGAGGTGTGGGCAGGATTATGTCTACCCTCATTTTTGAAAAGAAATGTCCATATTTTAGCAAAGTGCAATATACTAACACTTTGAGTTTCTGTAATAATTGAGCAATAATTTAATAAAGTGCAATTTACTAACACTGTGACTTTCTGTAAGAATTTAGAATTTATTTTTATTTTTGGCTATATAAAACCATGCTGATTTTGAGGAAAGTGCCTGTTAGTTATAAATACAGTTTTGGCTAGATTTACAGGTAGTTACCTGTACAGAGGTTGAACCACTTGGGAGATAGGTGACAAAAGTACAACAGGAGATACAAACTATGACAATAACACAGTAAAAGGATTTTTATGGCAGGGGAATTGACTTTGAGGGACAGGATAACAAAAAGTTACAATGAGCATCGTTTGCTCAAGTGACCAGAGTTATTTGGACATGTTGCTCTAGAGGTTGCTTTTCCTTATCGTTGTGAAATGCCAGAAATATAAAACCAGTGACATTTTAACATTGAAAAATAATGGGCTAACGTCTTAAGCCTTTTATAAAACTAACTTACAAAGGCCTGGTCACATCAGGAGACTGTGAAACAGGCAAAACTGCTAAGTGCAGGATTTTTGCTGCAGGAGATATGGCCAGGGAAGAAAAGGGGCATGGCAGAGCTCCATTGGATTTGAGAAACGGACCTCATGTTCACTTTGAAGTCCTGGGAGATAGGGGGGTGGAAGATCAAGCACTAAAATCTTCCGACACTCAGTTTCACCTGAGACTTGGAATCATCAGTGATAATTTAATCAGAGAGGAATGTTAATTAAGGCTTCAGGCCCTACGTATAGACGCTAATTAATTACATGTGTTGATTAGCATTTTGCTGTATTGAACATAGAACAGCCTGGGTAAATCCTACCCGGAAATGCCACGTGTAAGATAATTTGGGTCTGTTGTATGCAGGGCTGTGAATGGGCATTGTGGTGGCCCTGATTTAAATAAGCTGGTTCTGCTCCCTAGGAACCAGACCCAAATGAGCATGCTTATTCCTGGCACATGTGCTGCATGCTAGCAAACAGGGACATCATATAGAAAGAGAGCAAGTGAGCAGCACAGGGAAATAAAATGTTGGTTTCTAGCTATCCATTAGCAAACATCACAAGTTGGTTTGCACTTCATGGCAGACAGAGTTAAAACTATCCCTGTGGATATTTGTGTGGTTTAAAGATGGAGTAAAAGCTACCTGAAGGCCTGATATTGCCCAAAGGAGTGCTCCTGTGCCCTGCCTGCCCTGCCTATGTTTTTCTGCAGTGTCTTGCTGGACACTGCTGTCCTAGTGCCAGAAGGGCCACCAGCAGCAGGTGACCCCATTGTTTCTGTAGGACTCAAGTTCCGCCAGCCTACTGCTTCAAGACACTTTGCAGCAGGATGAGAAAACATACCCACATCAGCCCATTGGGCAAAGTGGGCACAAGAAGCAGATCTTGCCATTTTGGAGGCAGCTAGCTGCTAGATTGCCTTACTTGCGCTATCCATCTGCACTTGTACATTTGCCCTCACCTGCTACTGTGTGTACACTGATAGATGCATCTCCATTTAATTAACTATTCGGGTATTGAGTGAAGAGTGATAAGAGACGAGATGAATTCCTGGGTCCCAGCTCTGGATGGAGCTGCTGCCACACTGCAGTTTTAGTTTGATTTTTTAGGGGCACTTACCGGTGGGGTAAGACATTTTAGGGACAATGTCTTTTTAACACTATCTTGCAAAGTGTATCATAACCACCAATTGCTTGGCTCTTTATAAAATTATTTGGCTTATTAAAGTGTCTCAGGAATAAATCTTGCCAAGATTCAGACATACTAGCATTGTTGTTGACTTCCAGGGAATTACTGAAGTGTAGGAACTCCAAAGTGCTCTCAGGAACTGGCAGCATTTACAACTGAACTAAAGAGATCAAAGCTTAATTCTTTGAAAACCTCTACAAAAGCTGTAGAGAAACAGAACAAGAGCTTGGCTAAAGTGAACTAAAGTTGGATGATTAATTTAAAAAGAAATAAAAATCACCACAGATCCTTACCTCCAGTTTTAAACAAATAAGCCTTTGACATTAGAGAGGTCTGGTTATGTTTATGACTAGTTATGTCAATCCCATGGGTCACTATCTATTAACAGTTTGGGAAACAAAGTATGCCAGTTGAGGGAGCATAACATTAGTAAACAGCTCTAGTAATCCCTTTGTGAATTACAACAATTAATTAAAACAAACTACAGTGTAATCATAGTATTTCTTCTGCTTGATTAAACAAGCACTACTGATGCCATGAACATCAGTGATCTCATGACCTTCCCAATCTTATGGTAAAACTGGGAGAGTTCAGCTGTAGAAGAGCTGATGAACTTCCAGACAGTCAGTGTAAACCAGTTCGTAAGATCTTGGGATTTCCTCACTGTTGATTAAAGCCACAAACAGATTATCTGCCTCAGGTTCTTGTTTAGTCAATCACAATAATACAGATATGACAAAAAATGTGTAGGTAACTGATCTCTAACTCTAGAGTTGATTTTCTCAAGTTTGCCTATAGCAAGGGTTGGTCTTTTACCACCCACACATTGCTTTGCTTACGTGAAACAAAAATCTGACAAGCTTTCAAAAAGCTCCACCTCTGATTCTTTTGTTGTTAATCTCATCATTGTTAACACAAAATGGCTGCTTGCTGAGGCCAACAACATTTGTGTTTCACTTTATTCTATGTCACACCTGCTTACCCACTAGTAAAACAACTAGTTAAAAAATAATAAAAAGTTATTAAGTGCCTGTGGTGATAGATATGGAAAGACAGGTTCAGCTTTTTTTTCCCCATTCTCATTTCTGAAAGGTGAAAATTTCAACATTTTTAGTTTACAAATGTCATTGTACATAAAACTTCACATCTCTGCTTTCTCTCTAGTTCAACTATTTTTTTTTTTTCCAGTGGAAATGTGGATTGATTGACATTTTGGGGGGAAAACTGGAAAGAAATAAGTAACTAAAAAGTATAGAGTTACATGATGGAGAACTTTCAGAAATTTCTTACATGAAAATATGAATCAAGATTATCTTTATGTCTGTGGACCAGCATGCTCAGTACTCAACATACATTCCTTTACTTTTCCCCACTATTTTATCTGTTAGTCCATAATCTTGATTCATCCCCATTACTTGGTAACTTGCAGGTGTATTTCAATCCCTATAGGAATTACGTATTTCCACTCTCCTGCGGCAGAATAAAAATTGTTCAGGCATAAAGAAGTACACTATGAGTAAGTAAAAAAAAAAAAAACCAACCCAAACAACACCTCCTCTAAAGAACAAGAGATTTCTCAAGGCTAGAGGGTGAGTCCCATTTCCAGTAAAGTTTAATTATATTCTAAATGAAACATATTGCAGCTTTGAGAAAATGCTGTATATTAATTCTTCCTTCAGGAAATGCCAATGTGTGGTATCTGCTGATGATACATTTAGAGTTCATGACCTGTAAAGGACTTCAGTCTTTTTACCAGCCTGACATCAAAATCACCAACATATACCTATGCTTACTAGCAATGTCATTCAGTTACTAAAACGTTTACTTCCCTCCTTCCTTCAGCTGCCTGCTGCAAAATGCAACTGTTGAATTTCACTTCCATTTTTCCTGGTGCAATTTACAAGAAGGTTGAAAGGATTTCAAGCAGTGTTGAGGAAATAAGTTGTTGTTCAGTATGTGGAAAACATAGGAGCCGGTAGAGCAAGTGATATGTTCCAAATCAGGATCATATCTCTGTGGGAACTGAACTGGCAAATTTTCTGTGCTTATCCCTAGGAACATTACCCAAAGACTTGCTATGATCCTGCCAATGAAAAACAAAAGACTACATGGACATCTCATGTATATACAGCAAGACAGATGGAGGTTAGGTAACATATTGATACGGTGTGGAATGAAATCATTAGCTGGAAATTAGGAGCCTTGTTAATAATTGTTGTGCAGTCATGATGCTGAACTGCATAGGCAATGCACTCGTTGCAGGTCTGTGGGTTTGTGCTGTCCTCCCTCTCCTACAGCTAGAGCACATGGGCATGGGGCACTCGAGCTCTGCAGTGCCAGGGGCAGGCTGAGAGCAGTGGGGTGACTCCTGGAGACGCAGCTGCCCTTCAGAACTCTCTGTCTCAATGTTCTTTTGTGGGTCTGGGGGCCTCCCACAAGCTTAGTACCAGTAGCTCCTGTATAAGCACTTACCTGAAGGTCACAAAAAGAAATACTTTCTTCACATGGAATTTGCTATGTCCTTAGCACATATACACAGAGGTCTGCCTGTCTTCCCCATACTCAAAACCAGTGGCAAAACCAGTTTGATGCCCATAGGAGTACCAACAAGTCTGGAAAGGTAGTATATGATGCTGTGATATACTTAGGACTTCTCTGCACTTGAAAAGGGCAGTGAGGGACTGAATCAGGTGTCTCACACACCTTGCTGAAACACCTGACATGCTGGGGAGCACCCACCAAAAAAAAAAAAAGGTTTAAAATGGAAGCTGATGCAGGGGAAGGGAGCATCTTTAGCATACAGCCATGATATAAATTTTTTTCTGGTAAAATAATAGACAGATCTGTGAAAAGATGAGACATGAATGTTTACTTATAATCATTTTTATCATATTATCATGAATGGGAGGTCTAAATGGTGTGAAGTCCTTTACTAGCTCACAATCCATCACCAGGACAGACACAGTAGAGAGACAGGGAGCGAGGGAACAGGTTGTGGGTCACTAAAACTAATTATGGAGGAGTGTTGAGGTAAGAAAGGAGGATTTGACTGGTGTGGGGCGTATCAGTAAATATTTCTCTAATAGTATAAATAATATATCATAGAATCATATCATAGAATGTTTTGGGTTGGAAGGGACATTAACGATCATCTAGTTCCAAACACCCTACCATGAGCAGGGACACCTTCCACTACACTGGGTTGCTCAAAGCTTCATTCAGCCTGGCCTTGAACACTACCAGGGAGGGGACAGCCACAACTCCTCTGGGCAACCTGTTCCAGTGTGTCACCACCCCCACAGTAAAGAATTTCTGCCTTATATCTAATCTAAACCTACCCTCTTTCATTTTAAAACCATTACCCCTCACCCTATCACTACACTCCCTGATAAAGAGTTCCTCCCCATCTTTCCTGTGGGTGCCCCTTAAGTACTGGAAGGCCACTATAAGGTCTCCCCAGAGCATTCTCTTCTCCAGGCTGAACAACCCCAGCTCTCTCAGCCTGTCTTCATAGGGGAGGTGCTCCAGCACCCTCATCATCTTCATGGCCCCTCCTCTAGACCCACATGGGCAGGTCTATGTCCTTCTTATGTTGGGGACCCCAGAGCTGGACACAGTACCCCAGGTGGGGTCTCATGAGAGCGGACTAGAGGGGGAGAATCACCTCCCTTGACCTGCTGGCCACACTTCTCTGGATGCAGCCCAGGACACAGTTGTCTTTCTGGGCTGTGAGTGCACATTGCTGGCTCACGGCCAGTTTTCCATCCATTAACACCCCCAAGTCCTTCTCTGCAGGGCTGCTCTCAATCCACTCCTCACCCAGCCTGTGCTTGTGCTTGAGATTGCCCCGACCCATGTGCAAGACCTTGCACTTGACCTTGTTGAATTTAATGAGATTTGCATGGGCCCACCTCTCAAGCCTATAAAGGTCCCTCTGAATGGCATCCCTTCCCTCCACTGTGTCTATCGCACCACACCGCTTGGTGTCATCACATCATAAATGAGGAGTAATATAGCAGATAAAAGACAGGATCAGCTATGGAAGGAGGTTATGAAGGGAATACACTCCTGGGAGTGGAAGAAACAAATGGAGAATGAGGGAAGGGAAGGAAAGGAGCCAAATAGGCAATGGATAGAGAAAGCCTTGGTGCAGGCTTTTGGAAAGGGCTTTGGAAATGACTGGATGGAGAAGCAAGGGATCTGAAAACTTTTCATTTCCTCCA
This sequence comes from Strix uralensis, assembly GCF_047716275.1. NCBI lineage: Eukaryota > Metazoa > Chordata > Aves > Strigiformes > Strigidae > Strix > Strix uralensis. The sequence goes on from NC_134012.1 coordinate 68,617,876, forward strand.
TTTGCTTGAGTCAGTAATGCTGCAGGTGTATTCCCCATAACTTCAGAGCTGCTCTAAGTTTTCTTGTCTTCTCCATGTCTTCTGAGCTGGTCTGTTTGGAGGCAACATTTCTGTGTACTTTACAACCCATATATGTAGTTCTGGGTCCTTGACCCCATGGCCTGAAAAATGAACCAGCTGTGGCCATTGTAGAGCACCATTATGAAACCCTGTAAGCGCCTTTGTTTTTCTTTGCCCTCAGGAATAATTTGGAGAGCATACATGTTCAGTGTTCAGAATTTGCTGCACTTCAAAACATGCTCTGTTTGGTAGGTTCTGGAGGTAAAATTAGACAGTTTTGAACTGTTTCATTTTTGTGTCAGTTTACATTGCCTGATATGCAAATGGAGGTTGTTCCATGATGCAATTTATAGTCAGGTGCAAAGCCAGGAGAAATAAACTGAGTGCCTTACAGATGTACAGAGATCAACATTTACATGCTGATGTAAACTGGGTTGACAACAGCAACTAACTGGAGACTGATGCCCTTAGAAACCTAAAGGAGACACTAATTGCACTCCACTGGAGAGACAGTTAACATGCTAAGCCACTTATCTTTTCCAATTATTTTTGATCTGTTTGCTCATTATAAAAAAATCATGTGTCTACAAGAAAGTGGTACCTTGCTTCTGTGTCTGCTCCATCTTGTTCAAAAGCATGCAAATGGGTTTGTCCTGCGGGACCTGCAGTCATGGTATCTGCAGCTATGTTTTTGCTGCAGTTCTGGGTTTTTCTCCACGTCAGCTGAGGGTGCATGATATATCAGGGTGGCAGCTACGCCTCTGGTTAGAGACTAGAGGATCACTGTGCACACAAGTCTTTATCCTCTGTGCTCTCCAACAGAAAAGTTTCTTCTGTTCTTTGCTTGTCTCTTGCCTTCCTCTAAAGTCTTTCCAGACCAGTTTGGAAACAGATAACAGCATGGAAACACATAACAACAACTCCTTTTACATATGGGCAAAGTGGACAGGTGGGAAAGAAGGTATAAACAGAATTTTCTTCAAAGTATTTCTTGGAAGACAGAGGCTATTTGCAAACTGCATGTTTCGTGAAAAAGAAGGGCAAGATTTGCAATTTAAAGAAGAGTATGGTTCAGCTATGAAGCTCAGACTTTTGAAAGCTTCTTTAAATTGAACCAGCTCTGAGTCACCTATATTAGTGGTGTACACATGTTCAACAGGCCTAGATTATTTGTAGTAGTCAAGGACACAGTTCCTGGGACTATGTTGGGAGTTGGGTGTACAAATGTTTCCAGCCATATTTTCCTGACTCTGCCTGCGACAGTGCAAGAGACTCCTAACAGAGCTAGTGAAACTTTACCTTTCTCCCCACATCCTGTCAAAACTATTATCTGATGGAAATACTATCTTTATAACAAGATGTGGCAAGAATAACACTTGGTTTTGTGACGTTTTCAGATTTTTTTAAGACCTAAAATTAATGTATTTTTAACTGATATTTGTGTTTGGGCTTATTTCTTTTGTCTTTTTTTTTTTTTTTTTAAAAAAATCTAACTACTTTCAATGTAGAATTGTTCTCATAAGAGTCTATAACCAAAAGAATCAGCTGTAAAAAACCAAAGGAAAAAAAAAAAAAAACCAAACCCAAACAACAAACAAAACCACAAATGAATCATTCTGCATTTCACTGTTTCTTGGATGTCCTTTCAAATCAGTGATTGTGATTGGCATAAAGATGTAACCTGATCATTTATGGAGTGAAAAACATTTAGCTCATGAGTACCCTATCACCAGCAACAGCAACCTCTTGAAGATGATGTAAGGTACTCCATGGAAAAAGTTTGAAAACATGCAAGTTTTTTAGTGGAAGCCAAAGCTGTTGTGCTGTGTGGAGTTTTGAGACATTTGAGCACATGTGTGAAGCAGTTTCATGGCAGCATTGTTGCTGCAAGATTGTAGACAAAGGGTCTTCTATCTGAACACATCAGGTTATTTAGGTATTGACTGTGTTTACATTTCAGATCATAGAGTACGACCTCATTTCTAAAATCTTCTCTTTCTTTTTCATGACTAAGTTCATCTGACAAAAACATAATTCAAAAGTTGAAGGAGAAATATATGGAATAAAACCCAAAATAATAAAACACGCCTTTAGCTTTTTAATAGTCGAGGCAAAATTTAGTTCATACTTTAATGTGCTTTTTACTACTTGTTATTATCTGCTTCCAAAATACAAAATGTTTTCATTGTATTTAGATATTTATTGTGTCATAAAAAAAAGGCCTTGGTTGAAAATTCAAAATCTTTTCACACATTTTTATGCTAATTTAAAGCTTTACTTGAAATCATGATAGAAACACTTTCAATACATGATACCTTCTTTTAAATCAAGACTTACACAGCATACAAAATTATACAGGATTAGTCAGGCTGAAAAGCAGAGATTTTTCATTGAAACTAATCTGATTTTTAAAAACATGTTCATTGACACAGTGTCACAGTGAATTGACTCATTTTCTGTGAATGCATATAATTTTTTTTATGTAAATCTAGCCAGCTGCTATTAGGTGCTCATGTTTTGATCATCATTGCAAATGGCAGTACATCAACTGCTTACAGAGGAGAAGGCAAATATAAACAAAAATTATCAGACCTCTCATCTTTGCAAGGGAGCCTCCAAAATCAGCCAACATGAAAACTGGTCACTGCTTTGCACTGTCTATATCAAGGTATTAAACATGAGGTGACTTGCAGATCAGCAGAACCTAGAAACTTTCCTTTCCTTGCAAAAACACTGATTGTAGACTCCAGCAAACACACAGAGAAGAGCAAAGACATTGTGCAGCTCCTGTTGGGAAAGAGCACTGCCTGGCACAGGGTGTGCTTGCACAGCCTGGTCCACATCTCTCTGCTAGGCAGATCCTGGCTCCCAGAGAGAGAGGCAGGGTTACTCTGACCGGTTACTAAAATGGAAGCTGTCTGCTTTCATGAACTTTGTGTTACATGTAGCCTCAGAGAGCTGGACGGATGCTCAGTGCTCTCTGCTTTTTAATCCCTTTCCTGTATACTCCCAAAAGGCAGGCTCCTTACATTCCCTGTGAAACGTGGACTACAACACGGGGTGCCTGCAGGCAGGCAGGTCTCCCCCATTCTTGCTGTCCAGACAAGCAAAATGGGTTTCAGCGATTCTGAGGATAAATACTCATGTTTTTTTCTTTTTATGACACTTCCTTTCTTTTTGACATTTCATAAATGGCAAGAGAAAGCAAAGCATTTTTTTCAATTTCTTTTGTCTAACATAAAATCGTCTTGTCTTGACTTTGAACATATAATTATTTCTGAATTTTCAGGAGGAAAATAGAGAAGAAAGTCAGTGTAGGAAAGGAAAAAAAAAAAAAAGAAACAAAAAGACACACACCTCCAAATCAACTCCACATATAACCATAGAAAGGTATTATTAACAAATATCTCTGCTGTAAGATGGAAAATTAGCTCTGGCATTAACGTAGACATCTTTGAAGGAAGTATCAGGCTATAATTCTGTGCAGTCGCACTGGAGAGGGAGATACTGGGAACTCTGCTCTGCCAGTGTGGCAGGTCTCCAGCAGAGAGCTCTGCAGAAAGCCAGGTGCCACAAGGGAAGATGTTACCACGTATGGCTCCAAAAAGCCACTGTACATTGCAGGGAGGCCCCAGGGAGTGCCTAGTCTTTCGCTGAAAACACTGTGTTTGGAAGCGGTAACTTGTAGGAAGATGCACATGCTTGTTTCCTCCTGAAGGAGTGGTTATGTGGTGTACAAAGTGGTTCTTTGTACTGATCTGCACTGCAGACTTCTTAATTGGCATTGCACCAACAGGAATGATCCTGATTTCTTCCAACAGACACTGGTCTTATTTGCTTATACATATGTAAAACAAATCAGAACAAAGCACCCCCCCCCCCAAAAAACAAACAAACAAACAAAAACAAGCACTTGCTTTACAAAAACTTCTTCTTTTCATCTGTGCCTCTAAAGGAGAATTGGCAGAAATATTACTGTACTCCATTGATTGTAAGATTTTTGACTAAGATATAAATTTTGCCATCTAAATCCTAACTAAAATACCCAAATAAACAGATAATTTTCCCAACAGTGTTAAGTAATCAGAGGTAATGACTAGAGGTCAGCAGGGATAACCCGTCGTTTATCAGCACACATTTGAAATCAGGTTACAGTCTTTTGAAGCTTGAAGTTGAGAAGCTAACTGTTAATATCTTCTGTGAAGTTAGGAAGACTTTCTGTGTAATGGCAAGATTAAAGAAATAAAACCTGAGATAATAATTAGCCAGTAATTGCAAGCTTTGACCCAATTGTTCCTCCACTTGGTCAGAGAAGATGAAGACAAGTGTTTTGAATTCTGCAACTATAATTACACCTCTGGCTTGGAAAGGGTTGCTCACAGGAAGTAAATCCACAACTTGAGATGAGTTTTAGCTGTGAAGGGATGTTCATCGATGGTGAAAAAGGTTCATTTGATGGCAAACACTGAGCTCACTCAAGTGAGGCTGTGCCTAGAAGGTCATGTGTTCTCTGGGTCAAAATGGGCATCTCATGTGCAGTAGTTGAATTAAACCATGTAATTGAAAAATCCTGCTTCTGCAACCTAAATATAGCAGTGTATAAATGTTTACCACTACTGGAAAGACTCTGCTTCTAACAGATTAATTTTCCAAACCTGTGTTGATCAGGTAAAACAGGCACTGAATATGGGGTTCCACTCTCTTTCTGATGCATGTATTACTACACATCTAGAAATCTGGAAAGGCAAGGTACTATATTTATTATATAGTAGGAAAATCTCTAGTGATGACCTAAGCAACTGCTAGTTTTCCTCCATGGGGTGGTTTAGCCCCTGCTGGGGTCTGAGACCATGCGGCTGCTGCCCCTCCCCCACAAAGGGAGTGAAATACAAAGCCCCGGGGCTGAGATAAGGAAAGGTTTAATACAACAGTGCAACAGCTACACAACAAACAGCAACAGTAAGAATAACAGTAATAACAATGAACAGAGCAAAATATCTACCAATGCAGCAGTGAGAATAGAGCAAATCCCACAGTACACGCGGTAAACCCTTGTCCCTTCGGCGCCAGGATGTGAGTCTGCAGGGTGTCTGAATAACCTGGCTAGAGCTCCCCCCCCACTGCTGGGGAAACTTAACCCTATCCTGGCTAAACCAGGACACTCCACTATACACAACAAACATTTCTGTTGTGTTTAATGAGTTTGATTGAGTAGGTAAAACAATGCCATTTGCTGAATCGTTGATCCTAGATGGAGGCTTTTAGTGTTTACTTCATGTATCTTTTTATTTCTCTTTTTATTCTTCATTTCTCCCCAGAGATTTATAACTAAGTTATAAAATCAATATGGGAAGAATTTTGGTTGATTGATTTTTGCCCCCAGCAAAAAATAACACAAGGTTATTATCAGCTACAGTATGCACTCTCCAATAGATTAAAATGATATCCATTTGGAATCATGGAAATGGGAGATGAAGAGGATCTTAAAGTAATAGTTCTTCATGTCACTTCCATTGCCAATGAAGGATTATTCCCTGCCATATATATTTAATAAAATGAAATTTATGAAACTATTAGCAAGTGAGGATATGTTAGTGGTCTAATCATCATAGTCAAAATATTTAGATTCCACCACTTGACAGACTTGGCAAGGTTCTGTCAAGCTGTAACCTGTCTTAGATAGATAAACAGACTGAAATACATATTGAATTTGGATGACATCTTCAGCTGGTGAAACTCCATGGAAATCACAATCTGGCCTATCATTTTTTATGTTTTTGGAGTGTCTGTTTAAAATGGTGTGCTAGACTTGTAAGGTGGTTGTGGTCTGAAAATTATTCTGGTGATGCTGAGAAAAAAAAAGTCCACATATCACTCATATATAGCAGTCTCCTCCCTTTCTGTGGCTAAAAATGAAGTTTGAGGCATGCTGTTATCATGTTAAGCAAAACAGACTTCTGCAGTATATTGTTGCTGTGGTCCGACAAACTTTTTTGGAAAAAGCAAACAATGTCTGAGATATCGTTAAAAACCTATTCATGTATGGTGATCATACTGCTTTCACTATGTGTATTAATGTTACTAGATGGAGAGGAATCCTTACTTCAAGTTACAAATAGTTAACGTGCAAAAAGTTTTCTTCCCCAAGAAAAATAAATGCACAGTCCCTTGGACTGAAGAAAGTTCCCTGTAGTTGGGATGTTTTACTTCTCAGCCTTAATTAGTAAGTTGATTTCTTCAAGGACAGTATCTTTAATCATGGGAGATATCTGGGAATGTTTTATTCAAGGTCTGTATATGGGAAACAAATTGATACATATCATTCACTTACATTCACTGATTCTTGCAACTTCACTTTATTCTGTCACATTCATGGCACAAACATATCTAGATATTAAGGGGCATCTCAGTTTCTTCCCTCGCTCCCTCTTCTGCTGGGTAGTCAGTAGTCTGGATACAGAATTCAGCAACAGCAGAGCCAACAACAGCTCAGATATAAGGATGAAAGAGGGCGCAAGGAGAAAAGAAAGAAATAGGGCTGGAGCCACTTCAGCTGTGTTGAACTAAGGTGATCGTTAGGAGATCAGCACCCAGGCTTAAGTGCATGTTTCAGTCTGCTGGTGATATCCCCATTGCCCTGTGGCTGTTTCTGTACTCATCCATGACAGTCTGGAGCCCTTATTCACCTACCATGAGGAGACCTGTGCAGCTCTGTAGCAAAAGCCTGTCCTTACCTCTGTGTGTAAAGAGAGCATGGAGCAAGTGCACATAGAGAGAGTGGCTGAAGCACAGCTGTAGCTTCTGTTATACTGTAAGCATGAGAAGAGGGCTCTGTTGAAGGCAAATTTTTGGTCCAGGTTACAATCCTTCCCTTGTAAAGTGTCTTGTTGGTTGTTGACTGTCTCAGTTCCTCCCAGACCTTGGCATGTAATTGATATAACACAAATTACCCTGCATGACTTCAGCTTGACTACGCTAGATAACATCCCTGAAAACTGTGCAGAGCCTCTTGCAGTGCCCTTGCAACCTGAGGATTTAGTGAGAAGAGGAAAAAACTGGAGAAGGAGAGCAATAAGGTTAGGCTGGATCTTGTTGCACAAGCTAGAAGAAGGTAGTGTGGAATTAGGCCAAAGCGTAGCCAGCTTCTTAATGATATGAGCTGTATACCAAACCTTCACCCCAGCCCCAAAATGTATGTCTTAGTGTGTTTTCCAGGGATCCCACAGATCCTGTGTAAAATAAGTGAACAGACAATTGGAAAAGGCAGGGACATGCCACTGGATCCTGGTTTATACACATTTAGCACTTTCCCTTGCAGCTATAGTTCAGATTACCAAGGAGATTCTGCCCTAGTGTAGCTCTGCCATGGAGATAGCCTTAGCATGGAAACCACAGTGGAACTGCTAATGAGCCCCCTGCATTTCAGGTCACTCTACGGTTGCTGTTAGTGCAGCCCCTTCCTCTCAGAGCCCTAATCTGCTGAGGGCAGCGGGTTGGGGGATATTCCTGACAATGGGGCTGAGAAGGCACAAGGGTGATGGCATTGTGTGGGGCCTGGGGCAGAGGGAGCAGCTTCACTGAGTGGACAAAGAAAGGAAGTGAAAGAGGGAATGTGGAAATCCATTTTTAGAAGTGACCTTTATAATGAGCATCCTGGGTTTCCTCTGAGTCATGGAGTAGTCAAAAGCCACTTTATACAGCGTGTGTCCTCAGCAGTCTCTGTGGAGCTTCTCTTGGCTTCAGACAGTTAAATCAGATCTCAGCACAGCATGCGTAGTGCATTCTTGTGGTCATCTCTGCATTCACGTATTGCCACAAAATATTTAACAGAAGTGCCAGCTGTCTACTGGAAGGTGCTGTAACTGTGTGTATCCACCTGCTGGGATTTAGAGTTGACACAGATGATCATCAGCCTGTTACAGACACCAGTCCCCAGCGAACAGCTCTGGGTTTCCACCTCCTAAATGTTTTCTCTGCAGAGATGGAACCATCCATTTCAACAGGGCTCTCCTTGGCTTACAGTCAGGAATGGTTTAAAGTTACAATATGCTTCTTCTATTATTTTTTTCCTTAACAGGATGTTACAGTAGCTTAACATTTAAACTGGTATTTAAAAAAAATAGGAGATTAAATATTTTTTAAATAAAGGCAGTGTTCCCTGTGTGTCAGGGTTCCTTTATTAATAAACCTAATTCTGTTTACTAACATACATGTCTCACAAATATGAAAGTCACTGATCTCTAACTAACCATGCTGCTAAACTAAGTACATGAAGAGTCCTCCACAACAGTGATAAATAAATCATAATGTTCAAGACTGAAGGTGACAGCTCTGTAACTAGGCATAAGCAGCCTATGTGCTAAGTAACAGCTGTCTGGGTGACAGGCTTGTTTGAGTTTGTCATGGAAGGAGGTAGGTGGTCTGCTGCATCCAGGGAATCCCAACATGCAGTCCCAAATAGGAGCAGATTTTCACATGAAACAACTGAGGTCATATGCAGAGTTCACTGAAGGGTGTTTCTTTAACTTTCTTATGTGTGTCATGCCTTGGAAGAGAAGTAACTAGTTAAATCCCAACTGAACACTTAATCCCTTTGAAAAAAATCTTATGTGTTTGTTCTCTTTCATCCTTTGAGGTTCATAAAAGTGTTTCACCTTTGAGTATGCTTTTGCTGAGGAGGTGCTTAAAAATGTACATGGGATGGTGCCATGGAGGTGAGTAGCATATTCAGTGGAGGTAAAGGCTAAGCCTGGGACAGGCTCAGCTACATTTTCAGTAGCCCTTCCTCCTTCCAAGTTACATCATTCTCTTGAAAAGAGCTACCAAGTCTTCCTTGCAGCCTTTGGTGTCTCTGATGAAAGTGGAGCATCAGTATAGCAGTTTTGTGTTCCTAAGGGTCTAGAAACCTGGAAAACAATTGATTTTTCTGCACTAAGAGGACTCCAGCTTCAGGGCAGAGCGGACTAAAGGAAATTTTGCAAGGTTTCCCTGAATCACTTACCAGACAATCTCTCTGGCTTCAGATCTGAATCAGACATACTGGATTTTCATCAAAGCAGGGATCAGCAGGTGAATACTTCTGCTGGAGGGAGAAAATCGGGCCTCATGCATGTGTGTCATAAGTGATTACCTCATCTACTTTTAGCAGTTGCTCTAAAGGGTTTCTTCTGTGAATGATGATATTGTGATAAGGTAGAGTAGCAAACAAGGTTTCTGTTTACACTTCTCTAAAGAGGACCAATGCTGCAGTGTAAATTTGAGAAAATAAGGTATGTGTTTATATTGCCTTACTGCTTAAATATTTAGTGTCATATATAATAAAATCTGTTTTCCTAGAGCTGTGAAGCTTGACATGTATACTTGTTTGAACTTTGGGGATATTTCTACCATAATCCCTCAAAACAATACAAGTGCATTCAGAAGACTATGACTCACTCGATCAGTAGAATTATTCAGAATTTAAGCACGAACAAATCAAATCTGTTTTGCAACCCCATACTAAAATGATTCCTTTGCTGCGTTGCAGAGGGCAGAGGGTAAAGTGCTGAGTCTCAAAACTGGTCAATGTCTCACTTGAACACAAGAATAATAGATATTCAGGAAACAGATTTTCTCTAGGGGTGTGGTTTTCTTAAAAGTTGTTTGATTTCTCATCAAATATTCACAGGACTAAGATCAATGTGTAAGTATCAGGTGTAGAGAGAAGAAACTGGTTTAAAGATAACATCCAGTATCTTTGGAAGCTGTCCAGGACCTGGCCCTGAGGTCATTGTATGCTTTTAAAGCATAGCTTATTTCTTCAAATGAAGAATCAGAGCAACTGTATCTGGGTTGAGGTTTTATTTTCTTTTTCAAAATTATTTGTTTTGCTGACTCTCATTTTGGTTTTGGGTTTTGACTTCATATGCCTACTCTGACTTTGAAGCTCTGAGGTGTTCTCATAGTGTGGCACAGAAGGAACTGGATACCGGCAAGGAATGGAAAAACATCATCCACTGAGGGATATTCATGTTAGGTCTAGGCATTTCTGTAGTTAACTGTGGAGAGCGGTGAGCTCCACTGACCACCTAGGGAGCCAAAGGAGGCACCCATTGCTCACTGGTGTATGCACATCCTGGGCAGAATCAACCGTGCCCTATATGTTTGCAAACCAGCTTCCAGGGAACTAAATTCCCAGGGTAGAAGATCCCTGCCAAAGACAGTAAGATGGTAAGGTTTCAACATTGTGCAGAGGGATCAGAATGGGAATCAGACCTTTGCTGTAGCTCCCTGTGGGGAGACTTGCAAAAGCTGTGTGAAGATGTGCGCTAACCAAGCATGTAGAGGCACCAGAAAGAGCCTGCACACGTGCTGGGAAAGAGAATAAATTATCCTAACTGAGGCTTTCTGGTAAAGCAAATGTATTAACTCTGGTTCCTGAACTAGGTCAGAGTAAGATACTCCAGCAAAGTCCAGGCACTAAAACAGTAAAAAATCAAATCATCACCCATTGAATTGCACAGCACCAACAGCTGTGGGTTAGGGAAACAGAAGGCTAACAAAGTTTTGAGCTTTTTCTTTGCATTCCTCTCTTTTCAATGGTCACGGGTTTTTTTGGCACAGATTTTATTTTATTGGGGTCTTTTTCTTGTTATTTTAGTCTTATCTAGAACACTACCCCTTTTCTGAAATCTGAAATCTTCTGAAATCAAAAGGTAACTGATCAGCAAGCAGTCCAAGTCTTTTCAGGAAAGGCAGCATGATTTGTTTTGAAATAAAAATTCTAGGAAATGTCCATTTTTTCCCCTTAAATTTTTTTTTCTGAAATCTTACCAAACAATTTTAGTTTGTTTAATGGATTAATTTATTTAATTTCTACATTCTGCTCAAAATATTACACTGCGCAAAAGATAAATATATGCTTGTAAAATTAAACAAAACCTAACAGAAACAAAGGAAGTTTTCATGTTGTTGAAAAAAAAAGCTGTTTTCATATGCCTTAATGAAAGAAGAATATTAAAATAAAGTTTTTTATATTGTCTTTTTCCTTAATATATTTTGGCTTCAAAAATAAAATATTTTGATGGAAAAGTTTTTCTTTCCAAAATGTGACATCCGTTAAGAGTTACTTGAAATCATTGCTCCATTTTTATAAGGAGAAGGGAAGCCAAACGTGGCTTTCTATTGCCAGCAGAGATTATTCTGCCTTTAGATTCATGTTTTAATTGTGTGTGGAATTAAATCAGAGTGAAGATAACCTATCATTCCACCTGGTAGTGAAAGACAGAAAAACAAAAGGATTAATTAGTTCAAATAGCAACATAAAGGTATATTGCATGAGGGCACACCAGTGCAGATGTATATATGTATGGCGGGGGGGTGGGGTGGTGGTGGTGGTAATGGTCTCACTGGTTTTAATGAATTTCTCGTCACTCATTGCAACAGTTTGGGAAAGGCTGTTAGACCTGAAACTGCCTATTGCTTATTACTTGAAAGTGAGAGATACAATTGTAACAGATACAGCTGAGAAAGGATGAAGTGCCAGTTTATCAGGCTGACACAGTGTGATGTGTGGGTGAGTGTCACAACATTATAGCTACTTCTTCTCAAAACTGGGATCAGATATACTGCATGGGACATTGCTGGTGGGAAGCTGCCCTCTTGGTTTATCTCATCTTTAAACCCACTGAATAGTCCATAGGTGAATAGAGTCATCGTAGAAATTGCACTGCCCTGGACAGAAACCTGATTGCACTTGGAGTGTGATCTACTGTCTGCTGAAGGAAGACTTCTGTGGGTTTTACTGGGCTTTAAGTCAGGCTATTGGAGAGGGCTTGTGGACAAAGAAATGAAAAAATTTAGAGAGTGTTTGTCAAACTACAGTCAGATTGTTGGCCACAAGAATTTAAGATCATTGACCAATCTGTAGCTAAATCTTTGCTCATTAACTCAAGCTCAGTTATGAGTTTTAGCTTCAGAGGTGTTTTCTTCACCTCTAACAAGGCTAGTAGTGTTGCACCCAGCTACTGGGAGAAGATCACCATTACGGCACCTCTTGTATCTGAAAAGAAGGGATTTCTGAGAGCACAACAAATCATGTAGAAATGCTGCATCATGAGCAGCTAGCTCATAGGAGTGGTGTTCCTCTTTTTTTTTTTTTTTTTTGGCCCCAGTTTAAGTTTTTCCTGAAGAGAACACTTAATCCTGCTGGAAGGAACTGGAAGAGTTGCAACACCCAGCTAAGGTTTTCACTGTGTGAAAGAAAACTCACTCTAAAGAATAAAAAGGAGACTAAATTCAAATAAAGTTTGTGGGGTTACCCAGACCTAAACTGCTGTAAGAGAGAGTAAGAATTACTACTGTGAACTTTGCATCCTCTCCTACAAAAATAGTGTACCTTATTCTCTGTATGTGCAGGGCTAAATACTTCATAAATGCTTTATGAAGCCGTTTCCTGTTCTCCTCTAAATGTCAGTCAACCCGAGTCCCTGTTGCACAAAGTACAGCTCACCTGAGTATGCCCATGTAGGGGGTGCTTGGGAGCAGAAGTACATGTAGCTAGGCTGCAGTTCCAGGCTGGTGTTAATGTAGTAGCAATGTGACAGTGCACAAGGACAGGTGGCCTCAGTAGCACTGAGGTGTTCAAATAGCTCTGCAACATATCTGGTTCTCATTTTCTTCCTGATACCTGCTGAAGTCTGATGGTGCTATTTGCTTTCCTTATACTTTTATTTTTTATATATTTGTTTTCCTTATACTTTTATATATATTTTATACTATACACATAGGCCTTCTAGGGAGCTTTTATGACAGAATAAATCAGAATGAAGGGAAGACTGTGAGTACCACAGGGGAAAAGGGTGCAAATGTAGCCCGGGTCCTTTTTTTTTTTTTTGCTGTTGGAAACACACAGATATTATCTCCAGGTACACAGGAGTGTGTCACATTAAATTAGGTTCCAGCATACTGGTATGTTCACGAATTCACATACCTTTTGACATGACCAATCCTCAACTAACATAACTTCATGAGAAACATCTGGTTGGGTTACCTAATGCCAATATTTATTCTGGCCTTGCCCTGCCTGCACAGAATAGAGGAATTTTGTATGCCATTTGTTGCTTTTTCATGAACACAGTAGTGTACATATTTGCTTTCTTTCCCCTCCCCGCCACCATCCAAGCCTGCAAAGAAACCAGTGAAGCATTTCTCTCTTTCTTTCTTTCTTTCTTTCTTTCTTTCTTTCTTTCTTTCTTTCTTTCTTTCTTTCTTTCTTTCTTTCTTTCTTTCTTTCTTTCTTTCTTTCTTTCTTTCTTTCTTTCTTTCTTTCTTTCTTTCTTTCTTTCTTTCTTTCTTTCTTTCTTTCTTTCTTTCTTTCTTTCTTTCTTTCTTTCTTTCTTTCTTTCTTTCTTTCTTTCTTTCTTTCTTTCTTTCTTTCTCTTTCTTTCTTTCTTTCTTTCTTTCTTTCTTTCTTTCTTTCTTTCTTTCTTTCTTTCTTTCTTTCTTTCTTTCTTTCTTTCTTTCTTTCTTTCTTTCTTTCTCTTTCTTTCTTTCTTTCTTTCTTTCTTTCTTTCTTTCTTTCTTTCTTTCTTTCTTTCTTTCTTTCTTTCTTTCTTTCTTTCTTTCTCTCTTTCTCTCTTTCTCTCTTTCTCTCTTTCTCTCTTTCTCTCTTTCTCTCTTTCTTTCTCCCCTTCCTTCCTTCCTTCCTTCCTTCCTTCCTTCCTTCCTTCCTTCCTTCCTTCCTTCCTTCCTTCCTTCCTTCCTTCCTTCCTTCCTTCCTTCCTTCCTTCCTTCCTTCCTTCCTTCCTTCCTTCCTTCCTTCCTTCCTTCCTTCCTTCCTTCCTTCCTTCCTTCCTTCCTTCCTTCCTTCCTTCCTTCCTTCCTTCCTTCCTTCCTTCCTTCCTTCCTTCCTTCCTTCCTTCCTTCCTTTTCTCTTGTTGTAAGGACATTTGTCCATAGTAGCTGCAACCTTAGCTGTCACTGACCCAAATCAGTAGGCTAAACACAAGACAAAACCAAAATCCCAAACACCTTTGTCCTGCTCAGGCATTTGGGGAGTGAGGGAGTTAAGATTGATTCAGAGTCAGTTTCATTCAAAGAGCACGTAGTGTCAGCTTCAATAAAGCCAGGATTTAAAGGAAATGGTAGCCAAATGATATATGATCTGTATTTTCAGAGAGGGGGAGATAGGTGAGAAAAAGAGAAGATGAAGAAGCATGGTTAAATCATCAGGGTGATCAAGACAAATACAAGTTGCTAGAGCACAGGTGCCCAAAGCTTCAGAAAGGAAGCACATGGCATTATTGCACTTGGACCCCCATCCTGTGGCTTTCCCAGTCAAACCAGAACAGCTTTCCTGACTCAGTGACCAGTCCAGCTTCTGAGCTCTTGTTTCATGCAACAGGGACTGAGCTCATAGTCTGGCACAGGGGATGTCTGCTTTTGTTGTGAAATAGTGTTCAGCTTCAAATGTCAAATGATGAGGTAATTTTCATTCAAAGTTGTTTATTTTACCTTTGAAGGGAGGAGGGGAGGAAGACATTAAATAACTTCTATTAAAATCATCATATATGTAGCAAAAGGTTTCACCACTCCCTTCTTTCCTAATTCTAAGTTAATTTTTTTCAACATTTTACAATCATCTCAAAAGAAAAGCAATCTTATGTCATTAAAATCTCAAGGTAATATGTTGTTTATTATGAACCTGAGATATCTTCTGGTAAGTACTTCATGTTCACATTCATCATAAAATCTCTGCTACATTGTTCAAGCAGTGCAAAGAGGTCTTAGTGTAAAACACCCAGACGCTATGGCTGTCCTCTGGTACCAATCAGAAGGGAAAAAAAAAGAGGGAGAAAACCCCCAGAAGACTTTTATGTAAGCACAGATTACAGAGAAGATACACAGAAGAGAAATGGATATTATTTTCTAGAACTAACAGTGTCATTAGTTGAATGGTATAAAAGACTCCCTGAGAAAGTTCCCATTTTCCAGCTACCAGAAAGCTTTTAGATTCTCTGGTATGTTCCAGAGATTTTGTTTTGTGAAATAACAAGTCCAAGATACAACCTGACATAACTTTATCAGTGCTTTTTTAAAAAAAAAATCAATTTTCTTAAAACTTTTCAAAGTTGTGTGAAGTGTTGTGTTTGTTCCCAAGATGAGAAACCTAAAATATCCCCAGGAATGAAGAGATGGCGGAAGGAAAAAGATGTTAACAGATAAAATAACTAGAACATAAACATGAAATAGCTGTCTTCATCAGCCTATGTTAAGGACTGGACTGCGGACATCAGAATTAAAAACTCAATGGGCTATTGCTTGTGAGCAAGAAGATCCTTTAACAGGGCTGTCACAAACTCTTACTCTCTGTGGGTCATGTGAAGAGTGAACCTCTAAGACTCATTGGTGTACAATGGCCCAGGTTAATATATTATTCTCAGGCTAGTAAAACCATGTGAAGAGGTGGAAAGGAAATTGCCGTGAGTTTGGGAAACAAAGCAGTGAGATAGGGAACAAAAGACAGCCCTCCTTTTTCAGGTGAAGAAAAAGAATCCCCTATCTACAGCACTGGAGAAATTAGTTCAGAGACACTCATAGACCTGCCAAGGCAATTCATGGTGATGCTAGGAAATAAACTGGGTTTTCATGTTTTTAATTTAACCATCTTAAACACAAGCCTCATTTTCAAACCAGAAGGAAGGCAAGGTCTGCAGGACAGGGAGCCAGAATATACCAGAAACACAATAGGCAAGTAAAGCTGATAAAGGATATATCTGCGTTTAAAGTTTTACAATATAAATTTATATATTTATACACATATATGTATATATATATACATATATATACACATATATATATACACACACATTTAATTCAGAGGTGTGGGTTTCAAAAACAGTGTACTGGAAATGTTTCACATGACTCTTTGGAAAATATGACTGTTTAATTGAGAAATGGAACTGATTTTTAAAAAATGTACTTCCTCTGGAACCCAGAGGAGCAGCATTGCTGACCAGTCTTAAGCACTAGGCTTGTATAAACGGAAGGTTTTCAGTGCCTTATCTTCACCGTTATCTCACACAACAGCTCAGGTCATTTCTGGAGGTAACACCACATGAATGACAGATATCTCTTATGTTTCTGACTGTTACAAATTTCAGTAAGCTTACAGGGTCATAAAAACTGACCAAGCTTTTGTGGGGAAAACTGTCTTTTTATTTTGTATGGGACAGGGAAACCAAGTAAACCTGCAGTAATCTTGACTGCAACTCAACATACCTTGTGTTCTTCTGCAGAAATTTTAAATTTGCAATTTGTGCATATATCATTCCTAGTTAATTTCAGGTGTATATAGCCCCTGGCTATGCTGAGGGGCTACTGTCAAAAAAACAGAGCTAAAAACTGTGATAGAGCACATAGCTGGACAGAGATCAAATATATACTGTTGAATTCCTCAAATCTCCTGTCTTGTTTGTATGAAGCACTCACCTTCCAGGCCCTCTGATACTACAAAAAGGGAAATAAAAATTAGATGAAGTCCTTCTCTTGCCTTTGAAGATCAGACTCCAGATGGAAGTTTGCCTTTATTCTGCTAGCCCATTCCCAGATCATCCCCATCCTAACATCAACAGGGACATCAAACCATCCTTTGCATTCAGTGCAACACTGAGCTGTCAAAAGAAGTTTTCTATCTAGGAGGAGTGGATTGGTGACACATTTTTGGAACTGACAATGAAATATTGCATGGAAACATATTACAGGGTAATTCTGAACTTCCCATATGGACCTATTTTCAAGATACCTGTTTATCTACCACACTGGAACTGTCCATTTTTAACAAGATTGCTATGCTTGCCCCTCTCAAAACCTGAATTATAGAGGGATATAGATCCTGGATCCATAGTTAAGAAGATGGATCTTCCCATTTAGCTCAGAGAATTTTTTATTTTCATGAGCAGCTGTGATTTTTCCCCAGTTTTCTAATACTAAATAAAAAAGTCTAAATGCAGGCATTTTTGTCAAACATTGTTATAAATCTGTAATTGTTATATTATGCAAGATAATAAAATAGGTCAAATTCCTTTAAAATCCAAAAGTCAGGCCGTTAATCAGTGTGAGGCACATGTGAATTATTTTATTTCTCCTCATACAATTGCTGAGACCTGTGAGTTCCTCCTCACAGATCCAGCTGGAAGGAGTATATCTTCAGGGATATCTTTATCTCCCTGCAATAATTCAAATGATTATTGGAACATTGGTTTGTATCACTGATACAAATGAGATTACTTCCAAGTAAGGCCATTAGCATAAATCAGGACAGTTGCCATAACTGCAATCTGCCCAAAATCTATGCAACAAAGCTAGGAACACAGAACTATAATGTGCTTCTGAATAGAAGAGACAAACAAGATACATGAAAATGTATGACTTTCATCCATTGTACTGAAATTTCTGTGTGCTCTGTGCACACGGAAAACTGATGTTTTCAAATTCACCTGATTTCTTCTTTTTTCTTAGATTCCCCACCACTAATTCCATGTCATGGCTGAAGCCAAAGCTTGTAGATCAAATCAGAGAAGTAAATCTGATATACTAGCATATAGTGAAAGCAACACTCTAAATTACATTTTGTAAAACTTGTAAAGTTTGGTCACTTTTTATTTTTCCTTATTGTTTTGATTTATCTGTCATGTCTTTTATTGTTGTTTAATATGACTGATTTTCAGAAACTATTTAGCTGATAAAAGTATTTACAGAGAATAATTGAAGCACTTGAAATAAAACTTGTGTGTGTTCAAAAGTCCTTTAATAGTGGGGAGAGATGTAACCACAGCCGTGTTCAAAAAAGACCCCAAATCCCATGTTTTCAGCACCACAGAAAATTATGCGCAGCAGGAAGAAAACACAGTCTTGTTTGACTTCTTACCAGGAATAACTACAACAGGAAACAAAACTGCATATATGTATATCTATACATATATAATTGAACAAGAGTATGTAAAGGCTAGAAAAATTTTGCCTACATTGTTTAACAAGGAAGTGTTTTCTAGAGGGTAGCTTTAGTGGACTTTCTTGCAGCGATGAAGTAGTTTATCAATTTTCCTTAAATGTAATACTAAATTAAAAATCTTTGTTGAAGTTCAGAATAGTTCATGTAGGTTTTGCTGTTATGCTGGTACCCATGCTCCTTAATTCAGAAAATGCGTGCATTGAAAGGTAGAACAACAGACAACCACTGAAGAACAGACAAGTGGCTCTTTCAGAGAAGAATACCATGGCTATTTTCCTTTACATTTTCTTTCCAACACAGAATTTAATCACATTTCTCCATGTGTTTGCATAGGCAATGGGAAAAGCATGTTAATATTGCTAGGACAGTGTGGGATCCATGACACATCTTGAGCTAATAACCTTATTAGCAGAGAGGATAACATTATACAGTACTCTGTCGGTGTTTCTGTAGCCATGAAAACATGATGAGAACATTACCACCTATGAGCATGGTGCTGTATTTTATCAGCAGATAGAAGGGCAGAAAGGACCAGAGAAACAAATGTAGTTACTGGTAACAGGAAAAAAAATCTGAATGTTCTTTCCAAGAGTTATTTTTTCCTTACTCTGTAAAAACAGGTAGAAAAGTTGGGGCAGCATTACTTCTATCTTCAAACACTTCCCAATCCATTTCAGGAATTTTTAAATTATTTTTCAAATTTTAAAGTGTAAGGGAGCAAAGTCCAGGTGTCCTTGAAAGGCAAAGTTGAACCAGATCAAATATTACTTCATTGATAGGCCACCATGACTTAGGTGGATTACAACAAAACCCTTTTTTCACTTGCTTCTGAGTGATGGCATAGCTGCATCTAAATAAAATGATCCTAATCTTAAACTATCCTACTCCCAAGTGAAAACATACAAATCTACTCCCTTGATCTATTGTCCCAAACCATTGTTTTGGATATATCTTACACCAGTGAATTTTTTTTCAATGCTGGTAATTCACATGAAGGAGTCCTCTGGTTTCTTCATTTTACCTCTGTTGGCCTCCTGGCATCTTCCAGCATCCTAACTACATGCTCTGTTCACTGAAATTGATTGGATTTCACCTAAATATATCTATTTCTTAATTACCTACATCTCCTGTAAAAGGGATCTTTATTTGATAGTCTGCAACTTCCAGATATCTTTGACAGGATGAAGTGGTCTATCAGTGAAGAGAGAATAAAAAAGCACTGCCTGCTCCTGGTATGCTGGTCTGAATATTATTGTACATTCATTCCCACTCAGGTAGGAAAAGGAAAAATAACTGTAAGTATGTAACAGATAGAAATTTGGTCCAGATTGTACTGATTTAAAAAACAAGGATCTTCAAGTATCTTGCTGTTAGAAAAAAAGAAAAAGGGCAGCATGAGCACGGGAAGAAGGCTGGTAAAGGGCATCAGACTATCAGCTTTCTGAAACATGAAACTTTCAGCACTTTGCAGAGAGACAGCATTTTGAAGTCTGGACAGAGGTTTCCATCCTCTAGTAAGGAAAAAGAGTCTTTTCCAAGCCAGACTCACAAACTTACTTATTTCCTCAGTTATCTCACATTTTCTTAATAGTTTTAATGAAGTTGCTGTTAATTTGAGAAAACATGCTAACCATAACTCACTCCCCCCCGCAAAAAAAACCCCTAACAGCTGGTGAAATCAGATGAATAAAACCTGAAAAACTAAGCATACAAGTTTTGTTCATTCCTACTGTAGGGACTTTAGGAAGCAAATCAGCCTCAGGACATAATAGGAAGTTAAGATAATAGCAAATTTTCATGCTCGGTATCAAGAGAGTGAAAGATTTAACTAGCAGGCTATTTATTTTAAAAGTTAAATTCCGCCTACTGCTTTTTTTCCAAAGCACATGCTATGTGCAGCAAAGAATAATCTGTCAATTTTATATGGAATATTATTCCTTACCATTTCTACTGTACAGGTTAGACAGCCCAAGGATGCAGGCCCTATTCACTTGCAGCTCTATGTCTCTGTTAGCATATGAGTGCACATATTTTTGTCTACAAACCATCATTAAGATTTCCTCCTTGCACTGGAAACTATGATATTCTTGATTTTGCTATGCAGGTAATTTTGTGGCAAAAACCTCATGAATCTGGAAGCAGCAGAGGGTGGGGAGGTGCACAAGATTTTAATTTTGAGACTACTCTATGGAGTTAAAAGGAGAAGAAATACTTTTAATAATCCTGTTGTTTGCACGATAGATAAATTATATCACTGAAAAAAATATCGCTCAACATATGTATAAGTGTGTATATATGTGTTAACTGTCCACAATCTAATTCTAATATTTCTTCGCTCTTTATTGGGAAGACTCCAATGGTTTGTTTGTAAGGATGATAGTAACTTGAGTTGTAGTTTATTCATTATATTCGTTGTTTAGGTGGTTTTTTAGATGTTACTTTTGAGACAAGCTAGACAGTATTTTTTCTGTTACTTGATGCAGACATTTCTATTTCATAAATCACCTTTTCTAACAAACTTCATGAAAATTTTGCCTTGCCTAGAGATCTGAAATTTACTTTCAGAAAATACAGGCTACTCCTCAGGAAATCATTGTCAAGTGGTCATTTTAAAAGTAGTTGTGACTTGTGATTAAAGACAAGCATGCAGTCAAAAACTTTACTGGCCCCTAAGGGACTGATAGGTACTTTTCTTTTGTGTTCTCAAAGCAAAAATTCCAAAGAAAACAAATAGACTATTGTGAAGTTCCTTCAGTGACTGTGAGGATGCAAAGCTGTGGTCTTCTCCATGATATTCCCAAATGCCATAAGCTGATTTTAGTGACCACAGACACCTTGGCATTATTTGTCATTTCACTATTAATGTAATGATGAGGCCTAGACATCAATGATAGATGGCAAGATCCTCCAGAGACATACCTGGCCCAAACTAAATTCTCCACTGAATGCATTTTGTTCTTGTTTAATTCAGGCTGTGCTTTTTGAAAAGTTATCCTCTGATTCAAACTCAGATTGCTGGGATGGATTCCAGGGGCCTGAGCAGGGCCAGAAAACTGTGCCTTCTGCTGTATTCTCTAGCATCCCTTCCCTCTCCATACCCTAAAGAAAAGAAGAGAAAAGAATCTCTGAAATTGTTAACATATGAAAGATAACAACCCTGAGCCAAACCCTCGATCTAGTTCTTCCTTTGTTAATTATAAAACAACAGAATAGCTGGCACCATTTTCTTGGCTAAACATGCAAGCTGTAACTCCTAGGATAGATGATGTTCTTATACTAGCCAATACACTCATGTGGCCTGTTTCCTTCCTGCTAGATCTGCCTTTCTGCAATAAGCATTTCCTTTATCCAAAGTGCATTGTTAATATTAAATACATTTTTACAATATCCACATGACCAAGAATAATTAACACTGTATCCCAAGGGGGTAAATGCTAGAATTTAATTTATTTCTGTTTATTATATTACTACTTTTTTACAACTGTTTCATCATTACTAAGTATAATTTGTTTAAAAATATTTAGGGATGTTCTGGATGGCTGTTGTGATCAACACAAGGCAACATCATGGAAGCAAATAATTTGTTTGCTTCAAAGAATGAGAGATTTAACTTTTGCAGACTTGGGTACTTCTGGGTTATGTTTTACTAATTTTTTTTTTTTTCCTCTAGCCATCATTGACCAGTACAAGAGCAGCAACATTCCTGAGAAATCCCATCTGCGTGGTTGCTGTACTAGCACTTGGAGAAGTGGGCTTTTATGTTCTGTGGTTGGAATCAGCCACAGGCACGGTTTTGGGGTATGACAATTTATGAGTATTTCTGAAACAGTAGAATGCTATAAAAATAAACAAAACAAAAAAAAGGCCTAGAAGTTGAATTTTACCATTGTATGAAATAACACTTGAAGCTCTGTTTTGTGTTTTGTGCAAGACTGACTTTTTCAGAGCTCTCTAGGCTGAGCTATAGTTAATGAGATATAGGCAGCCTGCTTTGAATAACAGATGGAAGAACAAACCATGCTTCCCTTGCTCCTTCTTTGTGCTGGAGTTACGATTTAGAGCCTCAGTCAATCATTGATTTGTTTGGAAGTGACGGAAGTAGAAAGGAGTCTAGGCTCTTAAATGCCTTTGAAAACCAGTTAAAACCCTCTTTTAGATGGAGAATCTGATTCAGTGTGGAAATCTGACAGCCTGCTCTTCAGGGTAACTCAGGTTTTGCACTACTGACCCCATATCTCTCTATTTTGTACACTATCACAAAACAAATCCTGACCTCTCTCTTCCATTAATAGAACTGTGTCTTTCCTTCTGAGCAGAGCTGAGATTTCACTATCTCCTACTTTCCTATGTGACACAGTCCCAACCTATTGATCTAGTTCCATGAATGCACAGTGTTAGACTCTGAATGTTGTGAACTTTGTGAATGAAATAAAGTTTGTTTTGCTGGGAGTTGCCCTTAAGGCTATGGCAATTCTCACTGGGCTCTCACGTGAGCTTTAAGTAGTAGATCTAGCCAGCAGAGGAGCTACTCCTTCTCAGTAAGTTCACCCTTGTGATTTGAGAAGGAATGTCAACAGTAGAGAAATAAGGTGTGTAACTCCATATAAATTTTTCTTTTTTTCTTTCAAGACACAGAGCAACCTCTGTTGTGTCTTAGAGCTGTGTGACTCCATACATCCCACCAGCAATAGGAATGAATGACTGGTCCAAGATCAATACGTTCTGGCCACACTTCTGGTACCTGTATTGCCTTTTTTCCCCTATACTTTCACTCATGACAGAAATCCTACATGAAAAGAGAAAACAACAGCAAAAGCAGGCTGGGGCCAGTGCAGCTGCTGTAAGACACTGTGAGTGTTGCCTCAGGTGACAAAACTTGTTTCTTTGTACTTAATGCATGGAAGCAAGAAAAGTGGATAGAAGCACATACAGGCTCGTGTGTGGCAAGCGGGCCCCAGAGAAGCCCTTCAACCCATGTATTTCAGTCCACATTTCTACCTATTGTTCTGACACAATTCACATTCTGCTTTAGAAAAGCTAAAAAACTGTCTGTGGGCTAGGCTCTGTCCATCTACCCATCTGCAAAAACAGAAGTTCAGGCTTACACTAAGATATCTAGATGCATGACTCCTCACAACAAAGCTCTGGAGTTAACCTTAATTTGTATCTGCATGCCTGCCAGACAGGTAAAAGTATGCTCTGAGTTTGTGAAGGGGCTCACACCTGTGCTGAAAAAAAGAATGGTGGTATATCTTGGAAATTTTTGTCATTAAGGAGTAAATAGTTTAGATCCATAAGGAACACATTTCATGTTAAAAAGCAAACAAAAAAACCCAGACAAACAAAACAAACAACAAAAAACAAGCTCTCTTTATCAGAGACCAGTTGATAAGTATATTTGGGCTTCATTTTGCAGTGCGAACACAAAGGAATGGATGCATACTTGGAAGATGACAGAGGTCCCTCTGGTGTGGAAGAAAAAGCCATGTCGAAAATATTCTTTGTTCAGTGCTTGAAATGGAACAACTTTATTTTCTGAAGCAATGGTAAGTGCTTAGCAGGTTCTGAGGACATGAAGCACACATCCATGCAGTGTGTTTTGAACTAGATTAATTTGGCTGCAGAAACATACATGAAAATCCAGTCCTCCTGGGTCCCACCAAGACTGTCTACATTCCTAGAAAACATATGTTTGAATAGGATGGGAAGACAGAGGAAATATCAAAAATCTGAAAGGAATCATCTTTGTAACACCCTAGCACCCCTAAAGCAACAGGAGCAATGGAGGCTCCAAACGAGGCAGGCGATCCTTCATCCTCTTGTTACAAGGCAGAAGGAGGGGACCTAAGAAATGGGGGAGCCTGGAAGCAGGTCCCTCTCAGGCAGGCAGCAAATCCTCTCCCGACCTCCCTCACCCTCCATGGTGTCCCTTCACAATAGATTCGGGACCCTGGAACCTTTAAATGAAGAAGAGAAGGAGGAAGAGAATGAGACAAACAAGGAGGAAGACCAAAGTCCACCAAGCTCAGGTCATTCTAGACCAGTTATTAAAACCAGTTCTGAAAAGAACCCCAGAAGAGTCATTGTAGTGGGTGACTCCATTCTGAGGGGTGTCGAAGGCCCAATATGCAGACCGGACCCGCTTCATAGGGAAGTCTGCTGCTTCCCTGGGGCCCTGGTGAAGGACCTCACAGCAAAACTCCTCACTCTAGTGAGACCCAAGAACTACTACCCTCTCCTGGTTTTTCAGGTAGGTAGTGACGACATTACCAGGAGATGTCCTAAAGCAACGAAGAGAGATTTCAGGTCCTTTGGGGAAACTAGTTAAGGGTTCGGGAGCACAAATTGTGTTCTCCTCCATCCCTTCAGTTGGGGGGATGGATGAAGAATAATACCGGAGAACTCAACAGATGAACTTGTGGCTCCAAGACTGATGTTACCGTCAGGGCTTTGGATTTTTCAATCATGGGTTGGTATACAGGGCATCAGACCTTTTGGCATTAGATGGAATGCACCTGTCCCAGAGGGGGAAAAGGATCTTGGGGCAGGAGTTACTGGGCTCATTGAGAGAGCTTTAAACTAGATTTGAAGGGGGAAGGGGGAAAAACATCAGCCCATCTGCAGTGCATGTATACCAATGCACACAGCATGGGTAACAAACAGGAGGAGCTTGAAGCTATGATGAAACAGGAAAATTATGATGTCGTGGCTATCACAGAAACATGGTGGGATGTCTCCCATGACTGGAGTGCGCCAATTGATGGCTACAAGCTCTTTAGGAGGGACAGACAAGGAAGGAGAGGTGGTGGGGTGGCGCTGTATGTCAGGGACTGTTATGAATGCTTTGAGTACAAGTGTAGTGAAGACAGGGTGGAGTGTCTTTATGTTAGAATCAGGGGGAAGGCCAACAGGGCAGATGTTGTAGTAGGAGTCTACTATAGGCCACCCACCCAGGACAGAGAGGTGGATGAAATATTCTATAAGCATTTAGGAGAAATCTCACAATCGCTTGTCCTTGTTCTTGTGGGAGACTTTAACTTCCCAGACATCTGCTGGAAATAAAACACAGCAGAGTGGGACCAGTCCCGGAGATTCCTGGAATGTGTGGGAGATAACTTCCTGACACAGCTGGTGAGAGAACCAACCAGAGAAGGTGCCCTGCAGGATCTCCTCTTTGTGAACAGAGAAGGACTGGTGGGTGACGTGGCAGTTGGAGACCGACTAGGGCACAGCGATCATGAAACAGTAGAGTTCTCTATTCTTAGAGAGGCCAGGAGAGGGCTAAGCAGAACTGACATCCTGGACTTCCAAAGGGCTGACTTTGTCTTGTTTAAGCACCTGCTTGAAAGGATCCCTTAGGAGACAATTCTGAAGGGTATAGGGGTCCAGGAAGGCTGGACACTCTTTAAGAAGTAAGTCTTAATGGCTCAGGAGCAGGCAGTCCCCAGGTGCTGTAAGAGAAGCCGGCGACTGAGAAGACCACCCTGGCTAAACAGGGAGCTTTGGCTGGAACTCAGGGAGAAAAGGAGAGTTTACAGCCTTTGGAAGAAGGGACTAGCCACTCACAGTGATTACAAAGAGGCTGTGAGGCTATGCAGGGCAGAAATCAGGAGGGCTAAATCCCAGCTGGAAAATAATCTGGCTTCAACAGTCAAGGACAACAATAAATGTTTCTATAAGTATGTGAGCAGCAAAAGAAAGACCAGAGAGAGCCTCCATCCCCTGCTAGATGCAGGAGGAAACATGGCAACAAGTGATGAGGAAAAGGCTGAGGTGCTTAATGCCTTCATTGCCTCAGTCTTTAATAACAAGACTAGTTGTACTGAGGGAATCCAGCCTCCCCAGCCAGAAGACAGAGACTGGGAGAACGACCCCCCCGCATTCCAGGAGGAGATAGTCAGTGACCTACTGCATCACATAGACATACACAAGTCTAAGGGACTGGAGGGGATACACCTGTGGGTGCTGAAGGAGCTGGCTGGGGTGCTCGCCAAGCCGCCTTCCATCATTTACCAGCAGTCCTGGCTGACCGGGGAGGTCCTGGCAGATTGGAAATTGGCCAATGTGACGCCCATATATAACAAGGGTCGGAAGGATGATCCAGGAAATTACAGGCCTGTCAGCTTGACGTCGGTGCCCAGGAAGCTGATGGAGTAGCTCATCCTGAGTACCATCACACAACACATGTGGGACAACCAGATGATCAGGCCCAGTCAGCATGGGTTTATGAAAGGCAGGTCCTGCTTGACAAACCTGATCTCCTTCTACGACAGGGTGACCTGCTGATTGGATGAGGGAAAGGCTGTGGATGTTGTCTATCTTGACTTTAGTAAGGCCTTTGACACCATTTCCCACAGCATTCTCCTGGCAAAACTGGCTGCTCGTGGCTTGGATGGGCACACGCTTTGCTGGGTAAAGAACTGGCTGGATGGCCGGGCCCAAAGAGTTGTGGTGAATGGAGTTAAATCCAGTTGGCGGCCAGTCACGAGTGGTGTCCCCCAGGGCTCGGTTTTGGGGCCACTCCTGTTTAACACATTTCTTGATGATCTAGACGAGGGGATCGAGTGCACCCTCAGTAAGTTTGCAGATGACACCAAGTTGGGTGGGAGTGTTGATCTGCTCGAGGGTAGGGAGGCTCTGCAGAGAGATCTGGACAGGCTGGAGCGATGGGCTCAGGCCAACTGGAGGAGTTTCAATAAGGCCAAATGCCGGGTGCTGCACTTGGGCCACAACAACCCCCAGCAGCGCTACAGGCTTGGGGAGGAGTGGCTGGAGAGCTGCCAGTCAGAGAGAGACTTGGGGGTGTTGATTGACAGCCCGCTGAACATGAGCCAGCAGTGTGCCCAGGTGGCCAAGAAGGCCAATGGTCTCCTGGCTTGCATCAGAAATAGCGTGGCCAGCAGGGACAGGGAAGGAATCTTACCCCTGTACTTGGCACTGGTGAGGCCACACCTCGATTCCTGTGTTCAGTTTTGGGCCCCTCACTACAAAAAGGACATTGAATGACTCGAGCATGTCCAGAGAAGGACAAAGAAGCTGGTGAAGGGTCTGGAGCACATGTTGTACGAGGAGCAGCTGAGAGAGGTTGTTTAGTCTGGAAAGAGGAGGCTGAGGGGAGACCTCATCGCCCTCTACAACTACCTGACAGGAGGTTGCAGAGAGCTGGGGATGAGTCTCTTTAACAAAGTAACAAGTGATAGGACAAGAGGTAATGGCCTCAAGTTACGCCAGGGAAGGTTTAGACTAGGTATTAGGAAGTATTTCTTTAGAGAACGGGTTGTTAGGCATTGGAATGGGCTGCCGAGGGAGGTGGTGGAGTCCCCATCCCTGAAGGTGTTTAAGAGTCGGGTTGACATAGCGCTGAGGGATATGGTGTAGTTGAGAACTGTCAGTGTTAGGTTAACGGTTGGACTAGATGATCTTCAAGGTCCTTTCCAACCTAGATGATTCTGTGATTCTGTGATTCTGTGATCTTCAAGATCTTTAACAGAAAAGTAGATTTAGACTGAGAACTACGGCCTCAGCCACTCCCAATTCCATCCTTTCTTTTGAAAGAGTTACAGCAATAATGCTATTAAAAGTGTTTACAGGATTGGGAAGCAGGGTGTAAACCTAACCCTGGACTTTGTGGAAGTCATAAGACACTGTTCTTGCGCAGTGCTTGGAAGCTGGGATGTAACTGAGTTGCTTGGAACATCTAGAGTTGAGAGAGGAAGTTGTGTGGCATGAAGATAAGAATAGGAACCTTCACCCCTGCTGTTGAGGGTAGTATCAAGGGGTCAGCATTTGAAAGAAAAACAGAGTTTAAAGATCTCCAAAGTTGAATAAGAATTGAAACACTGAAATGCTCAAATAAAAATAAATAATTTAAGTTTGGTTTATTGGAGTTTTCTCTTTGATTGCTGCCTATAGATTTTAAGGAAAACTAGTGGGCTCTTTAGTCAGGAGGAAGAAAGAGTTGGAGAGGAAATCAAGAAGATCTGTAGTAGCAGGGATTTTCATTAGGCATTTTAAGGACATGGGAACTCCAGGGAGGGTAGGACACGGATTGACCAGACCTAAAGGCTAATTTGCAGCAGATGAACTGCCACAATTGCTGAAATGACAGTCAAGAATGGTGCCAGATGACTCTGAATATCTGTTGTCATGGCAAAAATGAGAGAACACAGTCAATTGTGAGTCACCCTTTTATCGACACAGATGTAACCAGGTTGAGCACTCAGCTTTACTGATCTCTGTTGCTCAAGGTCAGCACACACTATCCACATCAACTCAGTTCTCCAATGAAAACCTATTATATGCTACAATAAAGTGGGTAGAAACTTATGGTGTTCCCCCAGAGCTTCATTTATCACTGTGGTGAAGATTCATCTTAATAGAATACAAGTGCAGAATGCCACCCACACAGAATTGTTGCATTTGTAAAATGCTACAAGTGATTGCATGACATCTAGGAGGAAAAACATCCATTCAATTCCTCTTTGGTTGCTATGAAGGACATCCCTGCTGATGCAAGGCAGACTCCCCCAGTTTATGGGTGCTCTCCACAGAGAGAGACTATACTACTCTAGACTACAGAGAGACTACAGCTGTTTACAGTAGACGTTGGATTGGATCCCCATGAATTATTTAGGGGATGATACAGTAGACTATGACAGAAAAAGTGACCCCACGTTTTCCTTTGCTCTTTCTTCCCTTTTAAGCATAAGAACTGGCATATAGCCCATGGAACTTCTATCACCTCTGTTTTTCCATTGTAAAAATGATAAGGGTGTTTACTTCAGTTTTTAGGCCTCTCTTCTGGTGTGGTGGTTCTTTAAATTGAGCTTAATCCACAGACTTCTGTCACTTCTGGCAAAGACAAGCTTACAAATGTGACAGCTAAAGAGTTAATTCCAACAACAGCGAAAGTCTGAAACTGATATAGCTTGCAAAGAAGTGGCACATACTTCTAACAGTATGAAGACTTGACTAACTGACATGTTGTGTGGTGCCTCTTTAGGAAACCTTTCCTGGAACCTTTAGAAAAGGGCTCTGTTAGGACAAGTCTATGCTATCATTTGAAATACTCCCTTGGAGACACTAGAACAGTGTTATGTAAACACATCCACATGCATTCAACAGTGCAGGAAAGCCTGATGAAATATCTCTGAATAGATATATTGGAACCAGTTATTGGTATTAAGAGTAGAAGCTAAGGATACCAGTGAGGATCTGGTCCTTCCTGTCAAGTTCACTTGTTGCACACAGAATAATTTTCCTAATGGTTTTGTGGTCTTCTGAAAAAGCATTCAAGAAGGAATTTTGTATGAGGCATCACATCTAGATCACTTTCAGTGCTGACAAATGGTATCCTCTATATCACTTAGAGATGGCAGGTGAAAGACTTATGTGCCTGAAAATTCATTTGTTACTTGCAGTAATGGGAGCTGGGAAGTCAAAGGTACCACCTCTCCTTGCAGACTTTGTGGGTTTGTTTTGGTTATTTTTTTCTATTTTAAACTGTCACAGCTACAAAGAGTAACACATTTGCAATGTTCATAAACATATCTTAGCCTGACAATGCAAGGAGTATTAGGAGAAAGGGAGATCATACCACATAGCAAGTCACCATGGCCCAGGGCATATCAAAAACCAAATCTAAGTTTTTTTAGTATCAGTATATTACCTTACCACTTAGATCATCAGGCTTCATGAAGCATACCAGTGGACTTTAAATATGATTTCTGATACAAATTAAAGTCTAATGGCACTGTTCCTAAAAATGCCTAAAGGACTAAGGTGCTGAAGCTTCAGGAAAACTTAAATGAATAGGTTTAAAAATGCATGTGAATGTATTATCTCTCAGTCACAAAATACAGACCTGAGTCACATACAGTTAACAGCTCAGAAGTCAGTTAACAACGAACCTTGCCCAGTTTCTGAACAAAATCCTATGGAAGTCTAATTACTAAAAGGGCTAGAAATTTTAATACAAGTCAGATGTTCCACAAATAGACGCGCGTAACCAACCACAGATGGAGGCAATATGGTCAACTTGAGAATATCCATTTTAAGAGCGGAGAGAGAAGAGGTCTTGTCATGGTGGTGCCATATTTTTGGTCATGGACAAGCTATTTTGTCTTTCTGTCTCCTCTGAGTACTTCCATCAAGTATTCCCTGTTTGGACAGCTAGATGTAACAGCCAGCAAAGGCTGTCTGTTATTCCAGGAGTTTGAGACAACACAAGACCATTGTGGTGATCCGATCTCCCATCTTGCAAAATGAGTCACATAGATGCCCATGATTTCTCCACCTTTTGGAGCTGAAGCACTCCCTTTAGCCATACATCCAGCATGCCTCCCAAAATTCTTGGGGATTGTAACTGGAGACAGTATTTTACCCTGATTCTTCAAATAAGGGTTTATCTAGCACAGGCACAGCATATGTTGCTCCAATGGTTAACCACCTTCCCTTAATAATGTAATTAATACTTCTTGTCTGAATCTGTCTAGCTTCACCTGTTGAATCTTGTTAGTCCTTTACTGGTTAGATTAAAGAACTATCTAGTCATGTCTTCTTTCACATAACTGGTGTTGAAATCATCTCTCAATCTTCTTTTTATTGAACTACATGTATCAGAGCTCCTCCAGCTTTTTATGTAGGCCAATGCATACACCACAACTGGAGTTCACAGAGTTTATACTGGTCTGGCAGTAACAACTTTGCAAACTGTACATTGTCCAGGCTGTTTTGTCTGTAATCTTGACTGCGATCTTTAGACAATCAATCCTAGCAATAATGAACAATCTAAGTGAACACTGAGACAATTTTATTACTAAGACCCATGGCTGACAACCCAAGGTTTTGCAAGGTAGGTGCGGTTGGGTGAAACATTTTGGCACAGGGCTGAAATATATTGGGGTGAGATACCCCATCTTTGTTCAGAGGGAGAGAGGGTACAGATTGACTTTTTTAAGCCTGTGTGGTCCATGTTATTCATCTTTTTGAGTTGTGTCAAGCTATCCATTTGAGGAGTAATACATCAGATAAGTACAGACTATTTGTTTCTGGCATGTACTCAGCTCCCTTGTAAAGCATAGCATACAAATTGTTTCCTTGTTGGAAGCCCTGGATTGCCCAGCAGTATTATTTATCTTCAACAAATACAAGTATTAAGTGGCCAAGCATTTCCACTAGGCACTTCAGTCCTTTAGCTTTGATCAAAGACTTTTGGAAATCTGTATAAGACACCAGAACTTGGGGTTCTGAAGTAAGTCAGGAAATCTTCACATGAAGCAAATATGGTCTAAAGTACCCTAACTGACTCTTAAATCATTCTGCTTCCTTGTATATCATTGCATTTTCTTTAGCCACAACTTCCTAGTGGAAAAAGGACTAGGAGAGGATGCCAAACAGTAGCAGATACCATAGTTCTTGCACTATTGCTGGTTTTGGTGCAACTTTTATGTATGGCAGCATATAATCAGGTCAGACTAATGCCAAAGGAATGATGGTAGTTTGTTCAGATGTAGGAAATAACTTGGTTACTTTGAAGTACAGCTAACCACAAAACCCACTTTTAAGTAGTGACGATTTCTCTATTTATTTTTTTTTAATGGTTCCTAAAATAAATCCTAAATTGCAGTATCTTGTATATAATCTTTTCCTAAATCCTGAAATTTCAATAGTTACTAGAGGAGTTTTTTAGGCAGATTCTGGAGTGGTTTACATTGATTTCAGAGCCAAAAAGCCTCACCTGTCCAGCTGAATACGATTTTTGTAGAAGCTGAGGTACGTCAGTAAGCAGAGCTTAAGGAGAGAAAAAGAATAGAGAGTGGCTGTGGCTTAACAAAAAGATGTAGGCATAGCTGCCCTATCCAGGAGGAAAGGAACAATTTGAGATGCTCTACCTTTCTTCTTGTTCCTCTTTTCCTGTAAGAACCATTTTTGATATGACCATGTATTGACTCGTACCAACCACAGATTATTTTATCTGGCTCTGCTTTTTCTGGGCTACATTTTCACCAATGCCTGGCTCCATATGCCAAGGAAATGTATACAGCTGCCCAGTACACAATTCCAAGCCATTGTAACTGGGGCAGTGCAGTTCTTTGTTCTGTGGGTTCTTAGTTAAGCTCAAAAAAATCCAGATGGGTTTTATTTGTAGCTTTCTCTGTAATTGCTGCCTTCTGTCAGCATTTCAGCCTGGAGCCAGCGGAAAAACTGCCATGTACTCTGTGTGTCTATCTGTCTTTTTGTGTGTCAGTTTTGTGCTCTTCTCTTATGATTTTAAGGACATGTTGGCCAATTTCAAGCCTACTTGACAAAGAGAGTAGGAAGTCTTGCAAATGCAGAGTACTTAAAAATTTTATGAAGCTGGGCAGCTGGAGAGAGCAATCAGGTATGATAAATACTACCTTCAAAGCTTCAGTAAGTAGTTGCACTTCTTAGGTGTCAGAAAAAAAAATCATAGAAGACAGTTTCCATACATAACCCAACTGCAGAAAAAGCTTTAGCTGGAGCCTGCATGTTATTAGACATGCAGGAAATCAGATGGGACTTGCAAATCCAGAGGAAGCAAGATCTCATCATCCCTGCTCAGGAGATATTACTTTATATTAATTTGTTGCATTTAACTTTTGATTTATTTTTTCCCCTCCATAGGCCCCATACTGAGATGGGGTATGAATCTTGTCGACAAAAGTGTCCAAAGGACTCCAGCTAGCCCTTGGTTTTTGTAAGGATTCAGAGAATCCCTTATATTTCTCTAAATATGTAAAAAAACCCAGCTTCTTTGTTGAGCAAGTTTTCTTTAAATGAGTTTGGTTTAGATTAGGAGGAGGAAGTGTTGGCCTAATTGAAATATGACAATGATTGTCATCATCACATGCTCTCACAGCTCATTCCAGAGCTGGCATAAATCAATCATACTTAGGTTGGCAGTGCTTGACACTTGCACCCTTGTTCCTGTTTTCATTCTGGCTTGGTGGTGCAAAAACATAAGCTTGCTGGTAAGCAGCTAAGTGACTTTTGTTCTATGACAGTAAGAGGGAAAGCTTGAAGCAGATGCTCACAAGTCAAACAGGTCTTCAGAACATTGAAGCCTTCTGAACATCACATCAGTCTGCTCTTCTTTATGTTCTTTATTTTACTTTCCTCCCTGTTTTGCACGTTGTCAGAACTATTTTGAAGCAAATATACAGATAATATAAAATTACCAGTAGTTCAGTTAATGTTATTATATGATTCAGCACAAGAGCTGAAATGTTCTTCTTTGCATTCATCAAGACGTAGGCTATTTTCAGAAGTTTCTGGTTAGAAATGGATCCACATATCCTGAATGCCTCACAGAAAAGTTTGATTTCCCATAGTTTATACCACTCTTCACGGGTCAAGAAAAGCTCAGGCAAGCTGCTGGTAGGAGTTAATTGCAAAACTTCTTTGTAACTGACACCTACTTTTTGAAACAGTAAATGAATGGTTTTACTACTCTCTCTGAACAGCAGGGAGATAAAAGTCTGTGCCTGTTTGAACACCTCCAAAATGCCTGGTTGTGCTAGGACACTGAAACAAAACAAATAAACTTTACTTTGTAAATTGTGTTGCAGATCCATTGGGAAAAACTGATTATTCAAGAGAGAACTAAAAGCAGAGGGATCAAGTGAAATACTGCATAGGCTGTCACACTGGCCGTCAGGAATTACAAAAGTGCTTCCGCTGAAGAACTGTACTGGAGACAAAAAAAGAAGCAGTTTGAAATGTGAGCTCTGAAATCTCTCTTGTGCTCCATAAACTGACTCTGGTTGACTGTACTCTCTTCAAAACTGGGAGGTTTGTTAACACATATACTACCCAGCATAGTGGTGACCATTTTGGGTAAGGATTGCTGCAGTGTCTGTGCTCAGTAGGCACATTAATACACACATACACAAATATAAAAAGCCACTATCATAATCTGGTACTCTGCATCATGACTCTAAGCATGAAGAATTCTGAAGCACCTTGCAGGATCACTTCCCTTTATCATCCCTAAATCACAACACTTTCCCTCTAAATACTGACAGATAATTACTTCTCTGACCTTTCCTTTCCCTGCCATGGTCAGAGATACTGCCATGGGCTTCTATAGTCAGATGCAGTATCTTGCTTACCCTGGTGCATCTCTGGCAAGCTGCTGAGAGTTACATTGTTGGCCCAAGGACTTGGTTTCTTTCAGTCCAGTCCAGAAGGGGAGGGATGTAGGTTTTGAGCTGTGTTCTACTATTTCCCTGTACCTGTAGCAGTGCTGCACCATCTCCTTCTACCAAAATTCCTCTTCCTTGTTCTTTTCTAAAGCTTAAATAAGAGTGACAGACCTGAGAAAGCAATGAAGATGAAACAGTCCCATACTTTATTGCAAGAATAGCTGATAGATTAACCCTTTCCATTTCTTTTGTTATGAAGAACATACATTTCTAAAGCAAATTATTGTCTGACCATGGAGTTCCATTAACAAGGAGAAGCAAAGCACAGGTTAAAATCACATCTGGATACATGGGAAAAAGAAAGATCAAAAATAGAGGTACAAGAGGATAAAAGAGTTACCAAAACTTGGATTAGCATTTTGCAGAAAATGTGCACTCTATCATTTTGTGGGCAAGTATTCTTATGTGTTACAGGTCTGAAGAAACACAGTAGGAGTGGAAACAGACTCTTGTAATAACTGAGAATGACAGAATCTTTCCTTACATTGCTTATGGTGAAGGACTTTAAAGACTTGCTTTCCAAGTAAAATCATTGAAGCCAAAGAAGCTGAAAGCAGTAATTTACAGTTAATTCCAAACAGGGTATCCCCTTAAAGAATGAAAAATAAACAGAGTCCACCTGTTACTAGATTAGCCTAAAAGCACAAGCTGTTCACTGTAATCTAAACCAGCTGAATGATAACTCCTCAATCACCCCATTAGCTGACACTCGTGCTAAGGGAGCAAAGATTTTTCCTGTCATTGCTTACATTGCACTTAACTGGGAACAGTTGAGTTTGGAAAATGGGTTTAGGATCCTTGCTTGTTGATTTCCAGCTTCTTCACACACCTCTTCTTTTGCACAGCACAGTTCTTTGTCCTCCTCTGGTAGCAGGCTTAGCAGATGCCTGTGGCAAAGTGCTCAGAGACTGAAACATGCTGCTCACAGGCCTGGCTATCAAGGCAGCATTTCTGTTTCTGGCTAGGGATCTCCACACTAATCAGCAGAGACAGATGCAGTAGATGTACTTATACAACTCCTTTTGCGATGTTTGTCATTAATATCAAGTCTAATAGAAGCAAAAAAATATTATTTAAAAAAAGATTAGTAAGTTAGTCACTTGCTTAGACTCCCTAAGTACTGGTTTAAGTTTACTCAGTATAAGCACTTTTGTGCCAGTGCAGGTTGACAAAGCAACTGACAAAAAACCCCCTGGGAAACTTAGAGAATGGATACCATCTAGTGGTACCACCAATAAAATAGTGGATTTGGCAGCTGCTTCATTTGCCCATGGCTATCTTCCTTTTGGGGTCCTAGCTGTTTGGTAGGCCTCTTGGCCTCATTTGTATTTGTCACTATCTTCTGAAGGATGGCCTTTGAGTTGGTATCTGCTTGGAACACACAAGGCAGTGCCAGACTGAACTTTTAAGTGCCAAAATTGCTGTTACATGTTAATCTCTGAAACGCCCTCTGGAATATGTACCTTCTTCAGGGACTGAAAAATGGCATGGAAGAGTATTAGAGCCTCAGAAGACAAGCATACACACTTTGTTTTCAGCTGATGATCTAGTCTTTAGTGCTGATGAGATGTATTTCAACTGGC
Organism: Strix uralensis; assembly: GCF_047716275.1. Lineage (NCBI taxonomy): Eukaryota > Metazoa > Chordata > Aves > Strigiformes > Strigidae > Strix > Strix uralensis. The sequence continues at coordinate 68,653,737 of NC_134012.1, forward strand.
ATGTCCCAGCTTTCCTCCTTGCCACATGCTTGAGCATAGGGCCTTTCTCTCTGACAGGGGGCACAGACTCAAACCCAAAGGTTGATGAAGTCAGTGAGGGCTTTTGCTTTGGCTAAAAGGGATTAATCTTCAGATTGATCACTGTAGACTCCTACTCTGAACCACCTGCTCACTCTGAGGACCCCTTACTTCTGCAGAGTGTGCAGTGCCTTGATGACAAGGTTTTCACATGTCTGTTGGGTGGTGATGCAATCTGGCCCTACGTCAGCAGCTTTAGACAGTATTTTTCTTGCTGTCAGACATGGGATTGCAGAACATGCAGACATACGCAAATTAGCCCTTATCTAATTGGTTAGACACTAGGAAGTCCTAAAACTCTCACACTTCTGTCAGTTGCTGAATCTGTGGGATGTGGAGAACTTTTGCCCTCTGTCACCCTGGACACCTTACAACACTGCATCATGCCTCTTGCTCTGTAGTACCATGTGTGCTGTAAGTGTGGTCCTGAACTGAGTGGCAGATCCCCACCTCTGATCTCTGGGTGGAGATCAGGCTACTGGCAAGTGGAAGGAACCATGAACACACCAGGGGTTCCTGAGTATGTGACACTTGCCCTATCCTTTCTCATTATCTTTCTAAATAGAGAACATTGCTGTATTTTATGGTTTAATTGTTATGTTGCTATGTTGTCTTGATCAGAGTTCAGGATTAGAAGGTAATCCTTTTTTTTAAAAGTTAATTTTTATTCTAATATTATGATTTAGTTCCCTTCAATGTGTGAGGTCTCTGAGTTACTAGAAGAGCTCATCAAACTTTTTTCTATATACATTTTTTATTTTTGTTAGATATTTTGGGGTTTTTTTAATCATTAGAAAAAACAGGATTTTCAGTAATTTTGTATTGGTTTGCAAATATCACCATCCCCATGCCACACAAATACTTCCAAATATGTGATTCCTGCTTGATTGAAACAGTTAATTTGGGGCTTTTGAAAATTATTGCTTTTATTGGAAATCAAATATTTATTTATTCTAAGACCGGTTTAATATTTTCTTAAAAGCCTGATTAAAAAAGCTAAAATAAATTTTCACAATAGTCAGTAGTAAATCTTTGCATACTCTTTGTTTTTCTAATTACACTTCTGGGAACCAATTTCTCCCTCGTGGTTCTGCTCTTAGGAGCTATATGCCACTCTAGCAATCAGAGCTGTTAATCTGGCATTCCTGAAGTCTGTGCAGACATACATTCAATGCCTGTCTTCCTTGTTCTTTATTTTCCACCATCACTAAATCTTGGCTGGAAGACACTGTCCCAGAACAGGAATTGTGTGTTTTCATGTAAGAAGAGTTGAGAGAAGGACATGTTCTTCTAGAAGTCAAAATTACTAAAACTTTTTATAATGTTAAATGAGGATTTTGTTTCCAATTTAGCCCGCAGCTAAGCTTGAACGTGTCTTCTCATTCATTCAAGGCTGACCCACACTTCTTGGCCAAACCCTCAAAAGTTTTATTCCTTCAAAAGGCCTGTAAGCTGTAATAACAGTTTTTCCTATTAAAGCTGTTTTAAGTAACAGACTTAGTGTTACATTTTTATTAGAAAATCCCTTTGGTTAAAAAAATGTTCAAAGACACTGAAGTGAAAGATCTTGCATTCATTTAAATGTGTACCTGCAGATAATATTCCTACTGACCTCAAGGCTTTTTGGACATGGTGAAAGTCTCATTTTTACCCATACGGTACTCACTTCCCAGGGTGCCCCTGACGTTTGTTAAAGGTGTGGATGTTTGGCTGCTGCTCTCCTTGTCTCATCTTTAGCCACCTCAAATGCCTGACATTTGCATCCAGTTTAACTGTGCTTTTATTTGGTTGTCTGTCAGTCCTAGGTATTTACACCAACCCCACTGGTAATCATAACAGGAAAATTACAATTATGGTTACTTTTTCTTCAAGAAATCTATCATCTGATTCCTCTGTCACATACCATAGAGTTTATCAACAGATTGGCTCCTTATGACCTCTCTTCTAGGGCCTCCTAAACATTGATCCTATGCAGAGATGGCCTACACCTCATCCCATTATGAAACCTTTGCTTCTGCTAACAGGATTCCCCCTAACTCTGCAAAAGGCTGAAGTCTAGCCTCAATGATTGCGTCTTTAACCAGCTTCAACAGGCCAAGAAGGCAGAGGTGCACCCACGCACTGCCAGGGTGGGATATTGTCTTTAAATTCTCCAGGAGACTACTCAAGCCTGAAACAGAGGTTACAGAATAAAACCTTTACAAATGTAAAACATGTCTTGGGAGCAGTGAGGGGCTGCAGAGAAGGGAGTGGGATGCACTGAAAAAATTAGCCAGTGGAAGATGGGAAAAATATTAAAGAAAAAGATGGACTTTCTCAAACTGTCAGGATGTTTCAGATATTCAGGAGAACACAGAAGAGAACAATACACAGAATTTGTAGAATTGTTTGGGAAGAGGTTCAAAATATCTTTTCTGAAAATAAATCATGTATTTCAATTGAAAATAAGGGACAGGATAAATAAAAATTATTTTGAGAAAAAGATCACTTTTCCTTGGGAACTGGAAAAGGAAGAAATGACAAAAGAAGAAAAGAGAGGAAAATTCTTATGAAAACATTTTATCAGCCATAACAAAAACTGGATAAACATCTACACAGTGTTATACTAACCTGACACAAGATCCACTGTCCTGTGCAGATCATGGGTATAAATTATAATGTTGTTGTGTGAAGATACAACTTGATGAGATGAAAAATAGATTTGACCATTCTTTTTCAAGTATTTGCTAAAGTTGTTGATACTGAAGACAGCAGAGAAGTAAAAATATCCACTGAGTCATGCTTAGCTTCTGCAACCTGTGGATTACTTCAGCAGAGAAAGAATTTCACCCTATATGTCTTTACAAGCAAATGTTCAGACTAAAGAAGAAAAAGAGAGTCTAGAAATTATCTAAAATTTCCAAGTTTTTTTAAAGGTACATGACTTTTAGATATGTTGACAATTATTGCTCTAATTACACCCAGTGCATCTTTTCTGAAAATATTACATTAAAAAAATAAACAAGTGAAGAAACTGTTTATATTGAAGAAACCTTTTCCTATTTTTCAGAAGAAAAAATCTAAGCTATATGACTATTGTGTTACCAAGAATGCAATGTTACTGAGAAGTGTTGAAGAAATAATATACAGAAGGGTTCCTTCTTATGTTCTTGTTGTATCTTTATTTACATGGCTTACATGAATGGTAAAGTTTATAAAAGAAATAAACAAAAAACTCAATGAAGTCATATTTATTAGAAGGATTTGTCTGTTTCTGCATAAAGCAACTGTAGACAGAGAGCATCTATATTGGGTTTATAGATTCTTCATTTTACTGGGCCCAGGGAAAGCAGAGACCAGTGCTCCCTTCTCATTTTGAAGATGGGAATATCTGGAGCTGCTTTTAGAAACAAAGGTTTTAAAAGCATCAGTGTTCATTCCAGCTGCTTGCCTATACTTTCAAATGCCACTTTCCCTTTTTCCACTGATATTGTTATGGTATTACATGCTCTGGGAGATATGGCTTATTATAAAGCTTACTGAAGTTAGTGTGAGCCTTTTCTTTGACCTCAGTGGGAATAAATCCAGCAGACACTCTCAATTTCCAGGATTTCTGTGTTGGCACCTTTTAGAAGGTCATAATTTACATTAAAGTTTTATAAGGAAAGGATTGTTTATTTCTTTGCCTTTCTTTTAACTTCAGTTCTAACTCATTGGGTTTGGGGCAAATGCGGTTTCAAGTTGGATCTCCAAACAAGTGCATTTTTTTGTGCTACATATTTCTGGCATGGCATACATTTAGACTTTTTTTCAGAAGAAAGGGAATCCTTATTTCAATATACTCGTCTGAAGCAGAAGAGTAGTAGGAATACACTGAGCACACTTTTCCCCCCTTAGAAGACAAGCTTGGAAGATTCTTCTGGAATGTATTGTATCTAAATATCAAATAAGTGTACCTTTTAAAACTTTAGGTACATTGATGAATCTTAGATAGAATATGAGTGAGTGTAAACCTAGTGTGAATGCAAAGGTGTTAATAAATACCTTGGATAACCTGTAGAAAACCTGTTTTATTTCATACTCAGAAGATGAATTTTCCATGCATCTTGGGGGAATAAAGACAAATACTTAGGCAAAACTGCATTCCAAATAAAACAGAAATTTTTTTTATGTATGTGAGAGATCACTGTGAGAGCATGTAGAGTACATACTATTTATAGGGCTTCAGAAGGCATGAAAGCAGGAGATAAGATATATGGAAATAACTATCAACTAGATTATTGGACAGATCTAAAAGAGATAAACCTACTTAATGGGCTGGCAATTTATACCTAATTCTGTATCTGATTGCTTATGAACAATAGAAAAGTAACAATACTAAAGTTTCTTTTCCTTACTCATATTGAATAGATGTTCCTCAAAATTAGACTCTTTACAAGAAAAAATATTGAGAATACAGAATAATAGATTTTTATTTTGCCAAATTTAGCAGACTAAAGAGAAAACTGAATTTGCTTTAAAAGTGCAACATTTCACCTTTAAAACAAATTTAAACGAGAGAACATGTTAACATAAACTTTTGACCTGCTCTAATTTTCAGTAGAAAATTACTGTTTGAGTTACCTCACTGAAACTGATACAAGTACTAAAGAAAGCTTAGCAAAATACAGCATTTTTATATTGTAATAAAATGTGCAACTGTATTTAAATCAAACTGTGGAAAAACAGTTTTGCTAAAATTTCCCTTAAGGACATAGCTGTAATTTCCTCATGATGAGTTTAGCTCTTTTGAGCTTCTGGGTCTAAGTTTTTTCTTTTTTTTTATTTTTAATTTTGAAATTACCTTTTAAAATCAAACGTTTTCATTATATACATTGTATAACAGATGCATTTTAAATTTTAAAAAAAGTCATGATAATGATGGAATAAATTATTTCCAAAATATTTCTGTTTCCTGCTCCCAAGCTCCTGAGTTCTTGAATTTTTTTCTTAGTTCTTCTTTGAAATTTAAATGCAAATTTTAAATTCTGTTCACATGTAACAAAGATAAGAGAGGGGCACAAGGTAGCTGTGAAGCCTAAAAATTGACCATAGTACTTTCTAAAAGATTTCAGTTTCTAGGTGAAAGCTTGTGGTTTAGCATTTCCTATTTTATAAGTATGATGTGTTTATTTTTCAAAAGTGAAAATTTGGTGCTGTCTTTCCAGTTGTTTGTATTCAAAGTTGCATATGAAGATTTGTTATGTAGCAAAAATCAGTTAATTGGAAAGAACGGAATTTTTTAGATGTAGAAAGGCCACAGAACAATAGGCAACAGTCTAAGCAAGGAAAGGGTTTAAATTCTGAATATCTGGAACTGCCAGTTTGAATGCAAAATTGAAAAACAGTCTTTCTTCCTCCCCTGTCCCTCCCCAATTTCTGCCATAGTCAGTTTGCATTCTGCATGGGTAGACTCATGCAAAGTAGCAAAGCGACTGTCCCTGCTTACTAGTGCAGAAGGATAGTCCCTAATTTATTTCTTCTCTTAAATTGCCATTCCAACATTCCCTGACTGATTTCATCTTCCTTGTCCATGCCCTAAAAGGAACGCAAAGTTGTTTTCTGACTGGGGGAGGTTAAGTGGAGAGGAAGGTGAAATGTCGGATATGTACTGTTTAGCACTGGAGCCCAAACACTGCCCATAAAGTTATCCTCCAGCCCTTGGAAATGGGACAAATCAAGCTTTGACAACGCCGTGATGTCAATGGAAACTACTTACAGGACTGGGAGATACACTCTTGTAAACAAAATACAGGCTTTCTGAAATCTACAAATTACCATTAAAAATTACAAATAGAGAATTATTACATATTACAGAATTGTTATTCCTTTTCCACAGAACAAAGATTTATTCCTTTTATATTGTCTTGTTCATTGTTGAAGACATTCAGGTGAACAGGCACAGAAGGAGGAAGGGGAATAGCTTTCTTTTGTATTTTCTGATCTTCTTGGCATACAAAGAAAAAGAAGTCAGCAATTTTTAACCTTTAATGGTCATATTAATACCTCTAGTTTAATTAATAATTTAATTTTATTGCAAATTCTCTGCAGTAAATATTCACCATTTCTCAGGCATGAAATATATCACTTTGTTTGCACTGCAGGCTTTGGAGGAAAGAGAAATACTGCATTACTTTTTTAATTGTCCCTAGTAGTTTTAAACCTACACCAGCAGCTTGAAAGAGAGGTGTCCAACCATATGTTTTGCAGTGAACAAATGCCTATAAAGTTGCTAAAACAAACACAGAGAGGGAGGTCTTCCAGACTGCTGCTTTCCCTTATATCACATAGGTTGTGCAAAGACAACATAAAAGATACCACTTCGCAATGACCTCCCAACTCCAACAATTACATTTCCTGAAACAGCTGGGTATTCTGGGACTGATCAGTGCTGGGAAGAGACAGGTGGAAAATGGGGAAATGTAAGAGAAAGGAATAGAAGACCAGTGACCCTGGGGCCACAGGAGAGGATCACCCAGCCAGACCGTGCAGCTCAGAGAAGTCTCAGGGCAATGTTCTTATATTTCTGCTTCTCTCCCTCAGCTGTAATGTTTGTGTTGTACCTCACTTCAAATATGGAAACAGTTGTTTCTTAAATCACAGAGTTTCATAATGGGGCTGGAAATAGGACTTGGCTAAAAGGCTCCTTTTGCTTCAACAACAATGACCACACATAGCTATTGCTGACCTGTTAGTTTGGTTTTAATTAGTTCCATTATTTATGCTTGGGGTAAGACTGACCCAAATAGGAGTTTTGCACATGTAGAGTTGACCTAAATATTTCTGGTTTCTCACTCAGTGGAAACATAATGCTATATTAGCATACCAGTGTAATGCTGTATGTAAGCTATTGTTTGTATCTCCATTCTTCATTTTTGTGGGCTTGCTGAAGGATTCTATTTTCTGTAATGCAACGCATTGCTTCATATAAGGAAATCTTGTTCTTTTACCTTTTGTTGCAAGGTGCTATGAAGGAGGTAGGATGCTCATGGCTTTACAGAAAATGCATTTTTGCCTGGTAGAGGGGGAAGGAGGAGCATCAGACATCCAAACAACATGGAGGCAGGGAGAATGGGGAGAATAAAATGTAATGCTAAAATTATTTAAGTATTTTGTTAATTTCTACAAATGGCTACTTTCAGTGTAGTAAAGATAAATGTGGATTAGGCTGGATTATTTTTAATCTTGTGACATTTCAAATTTGGAAATATTTGAAATTTTTTTCTGCAAAACTTAATAAATGTAAAAAAAATTATGTCATCCTCAAATAATTTGTGACTAAAAAGTTAAATTTGAGACATTACAGAGACATCTATGTGATCTGAACAGAAATGCTACACAAAAAATGCCAGATGGAGAAACTGATTTTTACTTAGTGATACTGCAAACTTTTCTGTATGCAGGTATGAAGAATTATTTCTCTTCAAGTCAGTGCGCTTATTCTTTTAGAAACACCACTGAAATCTATTTATCAGAGACCATTACACCTCTACCATAATATGACAAATCATACTTCTTCTGGCTATTCTTCCTTCAGAGGAAAAGTCACTGGCCTTGAATCCAAGCACCTTCTGTGCTGTTCCTGCATTCTTGAGGTCAGAGACAGTACACAACCATAATCTGCTGATCAGACACCAGGACTGGGACAACACTGACTTTCAGGGGAAATCTCCAGAAATTGCTTTTTTAATAGATTAATAAGACAGAGCTCTGATCTTCTTGTACAATGTAACAATTTTTCCTATGACAATAAAATCTTGTGGGTTGAAGTTGACCATCACTGTTATGCTACCTCAACTTTTTCCTTTAAAATGAAACAATAGTAACATGTGCACCTCATGCCAATTTTAAATGAACAACATATTAACATGGCTGAGATTTTAAAAAGAATGCTGATTCAGAATTGTCAGCAGTATAATAGAGGCTCACATTAAGTCTAATTTTTGAGGTTGTAGATGAAGCACGATATAAAATATGTTTGGTAGAGGATGGTATTTAGAGTGAGCTTTTTTGAAATCTCTATGGGATATTATGATTATTTTGTTAATTAAAAAGGAATAACAGTAATGTTGCTTGTTATAATTGACTACTTATGTGTTGCTGCTAGACATAAAAGAAAACTGACCTGACTATTTCTGTTCACCATTGTGATATGAAGGATAGAGACAGGTGGAACATGATGAGTCTACTTTTAAGATACTTTTCAAGTGCTAAATCTAATTTGTTCTGTTCTGGATCACAGGAGAAGCTTTCCAGGCCTCTTCGTATGTTCATTTTAGTAAGTTTTCTATTTATGAATTACATTCAGATCCGTAATCTAGAAATGTTTCTGTTGATTGATAAATTAGTTTAATGTATTTAAATTAAATATTTTGACTTCTACAAAAAACATTTTAACAGAAGAACATTTCACCATATTTTTTCATTCTAACATTGATAGATTTTTGTACCCTTTAGGAGAAGAACACAACACAGATTCTCCTTGGTAGTGTTTGTTTTGGCCAAACCTGGAAACTCATATGTGATTTAGGCTTTAAGATTCAGTGGAGCAGATGCTGCTTGGTTAAATTTTAATTAGAACTTGTCAAAATTTAGCATTTAAGGATTATTCACTTTTTTAAATTATTCCAGGCCCAAATGCGCAAAAATCCCAGTAGTCAGCACTGCTGGGATAAAGATGGATAAAGAATTACACGCATATTTTGGTGCAGAGAGACAAGAGCATACATTTCATAGTATCAGATGTGTGGTACAGAGCCTGTGGGTCCAGGAGACCCTAACCAAGATCCTCGGGACTTTCAGAATTTTTTGAATAAAACAAGAGCTTTGGTCTTAAGAATTCTCACTAATGGGGTTCCCCAGAACCAACCCAGTTCTCACAGGAGGAAGCCTAACACCTCTGCTAAGGTTGCGCTTCTTTCTCAGTTTTGCAACAAAGCCCTGGCATGCTCCAGCGCTGTAAAGTAAAAAGTTCTGAGGTATCCTTCAGTCCCATGAATCCAGAAGTGGCTGCTGTTGAGAATCACGTTCCCCTTTACTGCAAAATCCCTTTGACTGGTTTTCCAAGAATATAACCCCAAGTTTTGATACAAATAATGAGACCAATAGCTGGGATTTGTTTTGGGTTTGTTTCATTTTCTTAATCTTATTCTTTGTCATTCTGAATCTACACATACTCCTGTTAAAAATTGTTCGAGAGTTTCAGTACTGTTACCATTTAAAACTTGTAATATTACTTGTTTCTGTCAGGAACACTTTTTTAGCTATCTAAAAAACCGAAATCTGACTCAAGACAACATACATTCCTCAATACTTCAGTATTTCATCTGCAGAGCTTAAGAAATAATTTAACAAAAAACATGACAACTGGTGTGAGTTAAACAAAAATCTCCCTAGTACATTCACAGATGTCACTGAAAAAATACCCATTTCTTATCTATTGTGTTGGATGTAAAGAGCCTTACCAGTGATGTAACATAAATCAACTGCTCATGCTTCCAAATTACATGATTTTAACTTCATCAGGGAATGACATTTTGGAAAAACTTGAAGAAAGCTGTAAGATTGTGACATATTTCCAGTACTATTCTCTTCTGAATACCAATTCTTAGTAACAAGCATCATCACTAAACCACTCTGACAATCTTAACAAGGTTTTGGAAATAAGACAATGGCTAAGAAAAAATGTGCAACTTTTAGTTTCACTGACCTTTCTTACAAAGCCTTCCTTGACCTTCAGCATTTATTATTTTTAATACCTATTTCTATCCATCCATCCATCCATCCATCCATCCATCCATCCATCCATCCATCCATCCAGGTAATGCACGTAGGTGTGCACAAGCACACTGATTGCTAAGAAAGGGTGTGTTTTGGAATAATACCTACCATCCAGGCATCTAAGTCAGACAGCATGACATATGGCAGTGAATAAATTAGCTCTGGGTCAACACAAGAGGCAATAAGCATCTGCTCACCTTGACATGCTACTGCTTTGAGGTGTAGAGGTGTTACAATACTGGCAGACATTTAATTTTGCATTATGGCTAGTGATTACTATTACATTTCACCTGCTGTACTATTGCCATCTGAAAAATGAGAAGGATTCTGAGGAAATCTTTTTTTCTAGCATGATATACTGAAAAGAAAGCCTATTTTTATTAACATCAACAATAAGTCAGTGACATCCATCTGCCTTTAATCAAACATAGACACGGCACCCCCTGAAGATGCCTTTTGCAATCTGTGGCTGTGGTTCCCTATTAGTGCCACTGAAAGCACAACAGTGAGCTATGCTTCCAACCCTTCAGGCAAAGAGATAGAAAAAAATCAAGCCTTCTTCTTCCTCTGTCTGCTTGCAGTTGAAACTGTTGTCCTACTGAAGCAGTCATGCTTTTGTACAGAGTTGACATGAGCTCCCAGACATACTCATGCAAATGATAATGACTCTTTCTCCAAGATCTGCATTTAGACAGATTTTGGAGAAAAATAGCTTTCTACATACAGCTCGACAGATACCACATGTTAAAAAAAGACTCTTTTGAGCTGAGAAGAGAGTTGTCTTTGACTTTGAAATCTGCCACATGGCTGGGATGTCTTTTTTCAAACCTGATCTATTCAGGTAAGAAACTCCTGTGTTTCCGTCCAAGGCTCTCAAGGGTTCAATTTAATTTATTAAATGACAGGTTTACACAGTTACATTGAGGACAGTGCACCTGAAATGGAAATGTGATTTGAAATTGTGGATTTCAGTGTCACACACTCAACACTAAGATGCAAATATTTGTGTTATGTCCCTGTGGTCAAATGAACAGCAATACCTGAAGCTGAATGCAAAAATCTATGTCTTTTGGCATCTGTGATTTTTTCAGTGCAGATGGATGCATGTCAGGCGTGTCAAATATTTCTAACAGACTAAACTAGTGAAGATTTGAAGGAGAAAAACAGAACTACACAGTCTTCTCTGACTGAAGTTTCAATGCCTAGGTCAGGTTTTTCTCTTTATAGTATAATTCCACAAGTGCAGTATAAAGAAACATGAAGGCAGAGAAAGAATACATCCACAAATAAAGAAACCCAAATATTTTTCAGCTGAACTCTGGCATTCCATAGCAACATCCTGGATCTTATCAAACCCTTTTTGAACAATTAAGACTGAAGGCATGAATATTGAAAAATATTTTATACATTTTAAAATGTATTTATTGAGGCAAATAATCTGAAAAATCAATCTAAGCTGGTAAATGTAACACGATAGATAAGAAAATTACTTGTCCAGGTTGGCTGGAAATTAAAGATGGTGCAATGTTGTCTTTTTTCTTAGGAGATGGCATAAAATATGTTATTTGTTGATAAAAGTAGTCTTCAGCTATATCCATCCTTTGTGACTAGTTTGGCTGTGTTCATTTAAACTAGATTGATTTCAAAATTGCACTGCAGATTGTATTCTCCATGCATAATAATTCACCTTGACAACATTTTGGCAGGAAAACAACCAAGACATTCACAGAAATTAGGCAGCAAGTATTATTTTTTGTGATCCTCGGATGCTGACAGATTTCCTCCACAGAGACTGAAGAATTTCCAACGTGGTCCAAGTGATGTGATTTTAAAAAGTTTCATAAAGATCAAAATGGGTCATGTAGTTTAGTCTTAATATCTTCTGTTTTACAGCAGTCAGTAGCAGGTGCCAAGGGAAGAGCAGAGAGTAGAAAGAGCATGGGGTGGTACGTCTTAGAACAGCTGGACTGTGAAATTGGAATTCAAGGACTCCCTGAGCCGGAGGTAGTTTATCTGTGTTTAATAGTCCTTAAAAGATTTTTTTCCTATTAATTTCATGATCCTCCTTTTGAACGTGTTGTCATCACTAATATATTGCAGCAAGACACTTCATGGTTTGTGTGTTTTGTTTTAAGCACGTTTTCTCTGCTTTCGAGACTAACATACATGGGTTTAATTTGATGTCCTCTAGCTTCACATAAAAAGAAGATGGAGTCACTGAAAGGATTTTATAGACCTCTGTTATATACCATACGGTCTCCATCACAGTATTTTTAGCTTGATGCATTCTAGAGTACAAATCTGCTGCTTTTATGACAGGAGAGGTTTCCTTCGATGTTCCTCAGACCCCTTTCCATCTCCACTTCCCTGCTCTTTTCTTCATTCCATGGTTAACACAGAATCACTTCATTAATAGTAATAGTTCATGGAAGATATCTTCTGAAATCTGAACGTCACCTGATCCTTCGTATTCCATTACCTACCAGTAAAGCACAGATGTGCCCTGGAACTGTTGTAATCAGCTTTGTGCTAATCAGGAACTGGTAGATACCCTAGTAGCTCTTGGAACACATGTGAATAGGGAATGGACCAGATTTTGAGAGTTATGTAGTCTGAAGTTGCATTCCCTCATGTGATGTTTCCCACTGAGAGCAGACAGAAAAGCAGAAGACAGCAATCTCAAGTGAGTAACTTAAGAACTCTGAGTCTTGTTTGGACTTAGGGCCAGTCATTGGGTACCTCTGAACTGTCAGAGATTCTGTAAGGAATCTTGGTGTATGTGAGTGTTACATACCAATAAATTAAAGTAGAAGGTGTTTGGTTTGAAATATGGCTTGAAATACTGTACTGCCAAGATGAAGAGCTATGTGCTTACAGGCATTTGTGACTACCTCTGCCTAAAATATCTACTTCACTACTCATTTAGTGGGAATAAAACTGCTTCCTTCTGTCCACAAGTAATTTCCAGTGAAAGCTGCCCATATACGAAGTTATAGTTTGAGGAAGGAATTACTGGGTAACATCTTATGAGCTGCATTATACAAGAAGCTGCAACAAGTGATCATAATGATCCTTTCAGATCTTAAAGCCTGTGTTACATGGTATCAGAAGTCTGCTTTTTCTTACCTGATGGATTTATTCTGCTCAAGGTGATAAATTCATCTAATTAGCCATGATGCTGCTTTTAGAAGAGCAATGTTTTTCAGAAAATGGGTATCTCACAACATTTCTAATGAAACATCTACTTTTTAGTCCTGGAAATGAGTGATTTGCATGTAGTGCATATAAGTGAGTCTGTATGGAGATCATGAGCATGATGATGGTCTTGTGCTACAAAGGATTTATCGATATCAATTTGAGAAGATGAACCTTAGGTGGGTGATATAATTATCTCATAGTAAGTCTGATTTATCACATCACAGTATTACACCTATTGTAGTAAAATTATTCACAAGGATCAAGAGATATTTGTGTATGTGTTTTCCTTCCATTCCCTTTCCTTTTCTCTTTCCCTTTTACCTGGCCGATACCTGTGCTGTACACTAGGTGCTTACCAGCTCTCAGTGAATGTTCATGTGTTCTCTTTCTGTCATTTTGTTCTAGAGAAGACAACTTTCATTTAACAAGGCTATATGCATAGACCACAATGGTGACAGAAGGCAGTAGGCAAGGCAGGCACAGTTAATTTACAAATATCTTCTAAAACCAGATTCACGAAAGGACTGAAAAGCTAGACTTAACCTTTAGATGTCTGTGTCCCAAGCTCTGAGTTAGATTGGCACTGCGTTAGCCTCTTCGTAAGGAGATGTGGGTGGCTAAGAATATCTGTAAAATACTAGAGACTAAGCTGAAATCCAGCTCAAACAGGAAAGGAGCAGATTTGAGATACCTTATGCAGTCTTCAGTGTCCTACTCAAGACTGTAGTGAAGTTCTGATTCTAAAGTTCTGATACTAAAGTTTGTCATAGCAGTAGGTGTGATCTGGTTGTCCTCATTGGGTGTCCCACATGTCCAGAGAGGGAAAAGGAAATGTCAATATCCAACTGTGTTTAATTTCTTAGTTGCTGCAGGGCTCAATGAGGACACCAAAGATATGAGTATACGCAATATAAGTAAAATAACTGTTATTGAAAGATATGACCCTAGTCTCCTAGCTCTTAGAAATATGTTCACTTACCCTCTTTCTATTTGTCAAGTAAACATGTAATTGTTCTGTATAAAGAAGAGTGGCTTCCAGTAGAGTGACTGGAAACTGCCTACCCCTGAAAAAGCTGAGGTCTCTGAGTTGGAAGAGCCATCTGGGAAAGCCAAGCTGAAATTGGTTCAAGCATGGGAATAAAATGAAAGTGTGTTCCCCATCTGATTTAATATTCTAACTTGAGATCATGGAGAGATACCTTAGTGTCTGTGGATTCAGGGACTGACATTTGGGGAGGTCAACACATACACACTGAGAGAGCACAATAGTGCAACCCTGTAAGCAGCATAAGTGAGGTTCATTTCAGCAGTTGATATCAATGAGGTCTAGGTAGCTCTGCAAAATCTAGGTTGACCTACACACAGATGAACTGTTAGCTACAGAAGCCATACATTAATGTGCATTTGAATAACTATAGGCTCAAAAATATTTATGGAACTCTTTATTTTACTGTTGCCTTCTGATTTGCCTTGATTTTACCACATCTTCAAATATGACGCCTTAACAATGCATGAAGAGTGCTCTCAAGAGTACAGCTTTTTACAATATAAAATGTCTCATTAAGCCAGTCAAATGTACACTATAGGGAGTAGTAATAAAGGTAGTGTAAACTTATGTGTTTTATAGTGATGGCAAGAGGAATGGTGATTATGCCTCTCAGAAAATCCCAAAACCTTTTTGCTTTGAGGATAAGGATTCAAGATCAGTTTTTCCTCTAGATATCCAAGGATAACACAAGAATATCAAATTCCTGAAGGACTACTGCTATTTTGCCTTTATAATTGCATATATGATATATATTTTCCTCCTATATGTCTTTTTAGGACTTTACATGTGCCTGAGGCAGCTATACAGAAAGGAAGGATAAATATAGAGCTCCGGGTGTGATGACTAGAGATAGAAGCCACTTTTGCTTTTTGCATTAATGATACACTTGCAGAGTTACTAACCAATACTCCCAAAATCTGATTTTTTGCAAGTGTTGACCTTTACTCTTCCAGAACACACCTGTGTAGTACACATGCTCGTATTAACACAGAAGGAGACTAGCAGATACATGATGAAAACATACATAAAAAATCTGAGGATAAAAAGATCATTGAAGAGACAACGCTGAAAACAAACATTTATGAATGTGTTAATAGTAACTGAAAGAAAGATACCTCGAGTATTAGTAAAAATCAAACTATCAAAATGAAAATTTTCGCGTGGTCAGTGCTTAATGCTGTCTGAGAAACACAGGGAAAAATCTTCCCAGTTCTCTTGTCTCTTACTGTCATTGTTTGTTGATATACATAAACAGTAGAGGTAACTTACCCAGGTCTTCCATGTCTCCTTGTGTTTCTTCTGCATCCACAATCATACCAATCAGAATTTTGTCTGCAAGGACAGTGCCACTTCTTCAGCTGTGTATTTGCTCAAGGTCCCAATCAATGGCATGTTTTTGCAGTTACTCAAAAGTGAGCTGTAAATTTGACAGCCAGCTGATCAGAGAGGAGGAACAAAGCTGTGTGTCTGTGACAGGCAGGCAGGGAGAGGAGTGAGCTGTGAACAGCAAACACTGAAAGCTGGAGTTATGCCTCGCACTTCGCAGGTTCCTGACAGCTCAGACTTTGACATTTTTAAATAACCAGGTTTATATGTGCATAGCACGTGGTGGTTTTGTGGCAACTTAATTCTGTGTACAACAGAAGTATCTCTATAATCCCACAGTTTTCCAAAGGGTTTAATGGTGCTATTAAAAACTCTTAACGCTTTTACATTCCTTTTAATTAATGGTCAGCCACATCTGCACATTTCTGTGCCCAGTGCTGTGCAAATACAGAGAAAGTAATTACCTTTTTCCAATATCCATATGTAAGAGAAAATCTGATAAAATTTCAGAAAGGCAGTTTTACAGGCAAAACAACAGATGGTCGGCAAGTGGAAGTCCGCAGAGCTCACTGATTTCAGTGTCGCTGTAAAAGTTGTAAGTAGAAATCCTAACCCAGAACCTCTTGACTATAGCTATACTATTTCATTCATTTTTTTTTCTAGAAGACAAATATCAACAGAAAAATATATTCTTTTGTAAGCATTTTATATTTTTTAATCCTGTTTTGTTATGTTTGATACATACACCATGCATTTAATTATCACGTTTTTGCAATGTGAAATTTCTTGTGAGTTTATTGAAAGCAGAGGGAGTCTAGAGATTCAAAGGAATTGGTTATGAAATTATTTACAATGAAGTCACTATTCCAGTGTGACTCTTTCTAGTTAATGTCTTTCACTAAGGCATAGAGGAAACAAGATACATCACATTTTAACAGTGCTGCTACACTAAGATTTTGTAGCCGTGAAGACAAATACTGTGTAGATGAAGTAACAAATTCTCTAGGAGGTGCTAATAACTCAGTAGTGCTTAATAACTTGTTGAAAAAGTCCACATTCTTGTAACATTTCAAAGGGGGTAACAATAAGCCATGAAAAATGCTAAAATGCAGAGCATGCCTTAATTGTTGCTAATGTTTAGCCTACTAAAATTTCTAGTTTCTGTCCTGTTTCATGGACTCTTTGGTGTGTTAGGTCTTGGTATTAAAGTGATAGCTTAACTCATGGCAGTAGCTGCCTCCACATGAAGCCAATGATACCAAAGTAGAGGGTGTTTCTGTTTGTTGATACTAATGTAAAGGATGTTTGTCTGTGTTAAGTACCTTCATGTAAAGAAAATGTAGTAATTGAGGAGGAAATTACTCTAACAAATGTGCAGTTTGAATATTTTGGCAATGCCTGACAGGAACGGACGTTCTGGGTTTCCTTCAGGATATTCGAGTCATTAGGAGGTACAACAGAATGTGAAGAAATTTCTACTATTTGCCCCAAACTCAAGATGCCCAAGAGGATGAACTATTTTTTTAGTCTAATAATTTATGTTTTTTGAGATTAATAATTTATTTATTATTTTGTTTGACTCTGTTTTCTATGGTCTGTCCTTCACAGAAATGCAGATGTCCAAATACCATGTGGCTGGATAGGGCCAGAGCACACCTGAAATTTAACAAAACCATTTCCTGAGATTTCTCACCTACTTTCTCACCTTACAGTGCCATTCTGATCCTGTTAAGTCTGATAGGACTTTTGCAACAAAATTCACTATGGTCTACATTTCATCCTTTTGAAATAAAGTCTGAAGTGGCTTCCTCTGAGTTCTCTGAGTACTGAGTCCTCTGTTCGAGTCACTGGAACTATATTTGCAGCTGGCTGAGCCCCGTTCTGATCAGTGAGGGGGATTATATAAAAACCTTGCAAGGGCTGACTGCACCCTGCCAGATTCATGCATCAGAAGGCCACCCACATCTTTGTTGTGCCTCTTCTTCTAGGTAGGTTGTCTTGTTTTACAGCAGTGGTGTATAACAGTCCCCAGCACTCTAAAGAAAACAATAAGATATGTTTGCAAGTAAAACTGAGAGGTTGCTCTTGCTGGCTATGACTTTAAGAGTGCATTAGAGAAGATAATTAAGTCATCTGTCTCCCATCTAATATCTGACATGGTGTGAAAAATATGTGTTGACTCCTTGCGAGCTGTGGGAGTGTTCTGTTTTCATTTTGGAACAGAATGGTTTTCTACAACCCATTAAAATTCATGGCCTGATTTTAATAACTATCTTCTCTCATTATTCAACTTTTCTTTCAAGACTTGAATGTGTACCCTTTCTTTGTTTTTTTCAGAAAAAAATACACAGATGGGCTCCAAATACTGATTCAGACAGTGAACATCTTGAAGAAAAGGTAGCTGGCATTTAAGGTTAGGTGTCTGACATTTTTACTTGAAAGTACAAGTCCTAACCTACATGCAGAAGTTTCATGTATGCGGTTTCTGCATTCAGTGTCATGAATGAAATGCAGAAACAAAGGAAAATGGTACTGTTGACATGTGATGAGTCAGACTGCTGCCAACTAGACTGTTATTGATGGAAGAAACCCTGAAGAAGCCTCTGGATTTGCATCGTCATCATTGGCTGCATCTCAATGATGGCTCCAGAAACACTTCCAAGCTGATGTTGTGGGTGTAGGTTTTGGCCCCATCTTGGAGTGAGATGGGAAGTGAGGGAGCACCTGACCCAGTCACACACCCTATACCTTGGTTTTCATGGGCAGAAAAAAATAAAGCCACGGTCTGGTAAGAAACATTATATGTTTTACCTAGGCATTTGATGTAAGAAGTTGAGGGGCAATGACCTTAGGGTTCAGCAGGCCACGTGCTTGCCATTAAGTATACACGTAGCTCATACAGCTCCACTTCTGACAGACATTCTTGGTAATCAAGGTGCTTGACTTTGAGTGGACCCTTCTCCGATTGAGGTCAGTGAGAATTAATCACTTTAAATTTAATTGAGCGCTTTGCTGGTTAGAACTGGTATTTAAGTCTATGTCAAAACACTTTTCTGAACTGATGCCTGAAAACAAAATATAACCTCATAGGATAATAATGTAGAGTGCAATACAATTTTTACTGCACTGTGGTAATACTCTGTAGTGGGTTTGCCCCAGCACCATGGCGCCTCCTCCAGCTCCCCTGGGCACTCCCTCTGCTCTTTCTCACTCCTGCTTACACTGCCACTGCCTGCCCATCATTCTTCTGCCCCCTCTGAATCTACTCAGTGATGCCCAGTGAAAGGATGAGAGAGACCATGGGCACAAACTGAAATACAGGAAACTTAAACATGAGAAAACCCTTTTTTTTTAATTGTGACGTTGGTCAGCCATGAAGAACAAGAGAGAAGGGTGTGTAAGGAATAAAACAAACAACTTCCTTACCTCCTTACTTGATTAGAAGAATTTGAGGGAAAAAAAACCCTTTCCTTATCAGGTATTCAATTATTCCTTTATTCAGTTCAGTTATTCAGTTATTCTCTTTCTTCCTGCCTAATGGGGAAGAAGAAAATTCATGTTGTATGAGAAAAAATCTAAATCCAACAACCTCAGCATATGAACTAAAGTGGTTGCAGCCTGTAACTCTTGGAGCGATGTTGACTGACATTTTGGCAAGGACCAGTGTAGGTACAAGTTTTGCCTTCCTGCAGCGCTCCTGGCCAAAGCATTCACAGAACATTTCAAACTCTTGGAATTAGGAGGCCTGCAACACTCAGCTGGGATTTTGACTGAAAATACACAGAAGAAAAAAAGTAATATTTTTACTTCACATAAAGCAATATTATTAGAGACTTCAGACTGGACCTTATCCAAATAGATTGAAAAGTCCTTCAGCTAGGCCCCACTGACACGAAGCTACAGTTCTTATTGTCTCCTCTTCTGCCTTTTCTCCTCACCAGATTTTCCTTAGGAAATACATAACAAGCTCTACAAAAGCCCCCAGCAGCAGTAGTCCACTTCAAGTGAAAGGCAGACTAAATGAAACTTGGAACCAAACAATTAGATCAAAGCTGAGGTATTGTGCTTAGTTCTTGTCTGCTTTTCTTGGCACACGGTAGGAAATAGAAACAACTGAAGAAGCACAGATGATTGTTTGTTGCTATCAGTTTCTTTATATTAATTTATTTTAAAATTATGCAAAGGTTTTTAAAGGACAAGGTCAACTCAGCACAGCTGAGGCTATCTGCATTAGTATAAATACTTATTTGTTATTAGCAGATGATTCTTTCTCTTTGGAAGAGCAATTACCCCAAAGAATGAGGTGATCTGAAGCTTGTTTAGATGGGTGCACTGCAAATGCCAACCTCAAAGTTAATTATCTGTTTCTCCTCCTAATCAGTGAGCAGAAATAGGATTTCGTTAATATGGTTCCAGTGACTTCAGATATCTGTTTTAATATGTTCTTACAGAGACCCATAGTTCTTTCCATTGAACAAGAGTTTAGGTGACTAAGAGACAGAAAATTCAAGTTGTTAATGTTATGTGAGATTGTATCTGCCATGAACAACCATGTAAAAATGATGTCAGTTTTCAAAAGACTTAACATTTTTATCACAGCTCTCATAAAATTCAGTGTCCTTCTGAAAGCTCAAGACTAGGAGGCTATGGTCAATACAGATGACTATCAGTTTTCACTTAAACTAATGAGTTTGGGTATGTTTCTTTTCCCCCTCAACATACCGTTATGGAAATAAGCTTGAAAATGACCATTAAAAATTTAGAAAATGGATATACCAAACGTTATATTTTGCATGCAATGGGAGGTTAGACTCAGATTTTTGAATGCTTGGGCTTGATATTGTTAAATACAGAGCACAACTAAACTTCTAGTAAAGGTGAGTTTCTGGAGAAAAAAAGGGTATATGAAGCTGTTTTCTCCCTAATTTTTGTCAATTTCTAGGAGTTTTTACATAAATTCTGATTCATAAGATTATTTTCATTCTCTCTTTCTTTTTCCTTCATTATGGAGATACTGATTTGTACTTAAGTACAAAAGGTTCTTCACCTACAGAAAAGTAAAACATAGAAACATTTTTCCCTAAAACCAAAACCAGTGATGGATGAAAAACTTGAATTTCTTGGTTGCAATGGATGTATTTGAGAGGAGACTAAATAAAAAAATATTTGGGGAAAAAAAAAAAAGAGTATTATCTGAGCTACCACGCACACAGGTATGTTCCAGGAAATCTGTCTATGAGAGTCTGTGCAATGACCAATACTTGTTCTGTACAGCAGAGGTTGAAGACCTCCATCCTTCTCCCCTTCTCAGTTTGCCTTCGCCCTATCCCCTATCCTGGTGTTGAGCTTTTTTGGATGTAGTTTCAACAGCTGGTAGTGGTTTCTTGTGAACTGACTGAACACTTGCTGAGGTTCATCATCATCCTCTGACTACTGTGCCAGAGAACGCAGGTAGTAACCTGTGCTTTTTGGTGCAGTGAAAATTACTGATGCAAAGAATTCTTCTAGCAGATATAGCAACTTTTAAGAGGGCCCAATGGACATCTGACTGGAAGTAATGTATATATCTATATGTATACATGCATGTATGCATATTTATATTCACAATACAAATGTCAAAATTTAGTAATGTATTGCCTCATATGTACTACTTCCTATCATTTAATGATAACATGTATATTACAAACAGTGCACTATGGTTTCTAGTAGGATTTGAAGGGCACCTCGAGTCAGGTCGAGAGCATATCCTGCCTGATTAGAGCATTTATTTGGAGTTTTTCTTCTCTTTGTGGCCGTGACTCCCTTGGCTGACACCTGCTTCCCCACAGGGTGCAGCTCTCTGACTTCTGGCACCCGTGTGTGTGACATCACTGCCAAAAAGAGTGCCACCCAGCATCCTGAAAGGATTGAATTAGACTCATTTCATGTTTCTCAATCTCCAGATTCCTGCTGCTCCATGGAAGTGGCAGAAATGAGGGACTCTATTAAAGGCCCTTCACCCACAATTTTCCAACAAAAAATGTCACAGTGCCCTCGTCTGAGCTCTCCTGTTTCTCCAAATGTCCTTCTTCAAAGTTAGAAAATGACATCTCAGCTCGTGTGGTCTTTCCTTCTCAGTTCCCCTGGATCAGAAAGGCTGCAGCTCAGGATCCAGGCACCACTTCAGTGAGAGATGGAGCTTCAGTGAGAGATGGGATAACTCTGAGTCCCGCTGCATTTTGGAGACACCTCCCTCTAAAGAATGTGCCCTGCGCTGGGTCAAGCACATGTGGGTTGCAGGGACTTCTCCATGGTTCTGCACCCTTCCTGGTAGAGAAGAGAGGAACTGGCGAGGAAAGTATTTTCCCCTGAACTCCTCTCTTCATGACTACAGTCTTGGCCTCTCTGTGTTTCCACCTCAAAACCAAATTTCAAGGAAGAAACTGGCAAAAACCAATTTTCCTGTCTGTTACAGATTAGTATGGGGCTGCTGTAAAACACTGGATACCTAAGTGAACAGTTGGCTGGGCAAGTGGCATCTTCGATCTGATATGAAAATGGAAAAATAACATTCTTGTCACATTCCTTTTTGAAAATTAAAAAAAAAAAAAAATTTTAGCTTGGTAATGTAAGCAATTATCAGAGGGAACTTTTGATCAAAATTTCCAGAAAAGCAACATTTTCCTTTTCTCTCCAAAATGAGTACACCAAATATGAGATTTTTACGTTTTCCTTGCCAGTCCAAGGAGATGTCATTCAAGATTTGCAAAGTCAAGGACAGAAAGAATAGAGAGATATTAACTTCCTGTGTGTGCCTTCAGTAAGCACATCTAACCAGCTTCCCAAGTTCACACAAGAGACACTCTGGACATGACACATTGTGGTGTCCCTTGCCAGTCACCCCTGCCTTCCACATAGATGCTTAACTTTCCATAAAGGTTTACACTTTTCTTCATCAGCAGGATGCCTGCATAGCTGTTGGATTCACAGTCCCTCTGAAAGGTGGCTGCTTCCAAAGCGTACCTGTGCACCCTGGTATGAGCTCATCTGCATGGAGAAGAGGAGTGTGTTGACTTTCCTGTACAGACATTCAGGTGTCAGTCTAATTGAGATGTGGCTATCTCTCTGTCATGATATTACTGCCATGAAGGTAGTAGCTAAAACACAGGCAAGACCTTACTTTTATGTTATTAATACTAAATATGTGAAAATGCAAGTTCTTGTGGGGAAAAACAGCACTGTCATAACACTCAATTTTAAGCTTTGTTTTTTCTTTACTAAAGTTTATTGTATTAAAATAATGATGTTACAATTAGAAGCATAATTACTAAACTAAGCTGTTTTTCTCTAGGAATAATAACTCAATTTAAAGAGTTAAAGTTGAGAACAATAATGCTATCATGAGGCAGCCATGCTCAAGCTTTCTTGTTCAAGCCAGCCCAGCTTTCTTGTTAAATTCAACAGAAGCAGTGGCCTCAATTAAAATAGGACTGTGCCAAAATACATGAAGAACTAAAAAGTTTGAAACTGGATGTGGTGGTTTGACCTTGGCTAAATGCCAGGTACCCACCAAGTCGCTCTATCACTTCCCCCCCTTTCCCCTTTTTTTCTCAATAGGGCAAAGAAGGGAAAGAAAATAAGATAGGAAAACAAAACAACCCTTGTGGGTAAAACAACAGCAGTTTTAATATAAGCAAAGCAAAGCAAAGGTCCGCGCGCGGAAGCAAAAAAAAAGAAAACAGATTTATTCTCTACTTCCCATGAACAGGCGATGTCGGGCCTTCTCAGGAAGCAGGGCTCCAATACGCGTAATGGTTGCCTCGGAGGACCAAGGGTGACCCCACCCCCTTCCTCCTTTCTCCCAGCTTTATACTGAGCAGATGTCATATGGTCTGGAATATCCCTTTGGTCAGTTCGGGTCAGCTGTCCTGGTTGTGTCCCCTCCCAAGATCTTGCCCACCCTGTCCCACTGTGGGGGGGGGGAAATGTCAGAAAGAGCCTTGGTGCTGTGTAAGCACTACTCAGCAGTAGCCACAACACCAGTGTGCTATCAACACCCTGCCAGCTCCCAACATAAAACACAGCACCATGAGGGCTGCTACAGGGGAAAACCAATTCTGGCTCAGCCAGACCCGATACACTGGAAAATATGGACACAGGCAAAGGCCTTTACACCTTTGAAGAAATACGTAACACCACAGTGTCCACTAGTGGAATCTGCCTCCAGAGTATCTGGGAGATGGCTGCGATGTGTTTGCATGGGGAAAGCTGTCCTGCTGGATCAGACCCATGACATAACTTTTCCAGAAATCTCTCTATAACAGAAGCCAACGAGCTCTACCTCAGGGAAAGGTGGAGTTCCCTCTCTCCTTCCTTCCACCCCCAAAATCTTCAACAGTTGTGGGACAAATGTTTTTTCCTAGATCATGGTGGAAGGTGGCATAGACTTTACAGCAACAGGATATACTAACCTACTGAAAGGCACTTGGGAGGGGGTAGTTAAGGGTTTTTTTCAAACCTCTGGTTATTTTATGTTCTTCATAAAATTTTATTTTGAACTATTTGTTGCAGTGAAATCTGGGGTCAATGAGACCTACCAGCTGATAGTGGATAGTGCTAACAATTTTCCTTTTACATTTTAATTAACATTTAATTTCATTTTCACATTTTTATGTTTTCCTTTCCAGTTTGTCTCAAGTTTATTTTTCTTCCTACCTTCTTTTTTAAAGCTTTTCTGAAGGCTTATTTTATGGATAATTTAGGCATACATATTGAGGAGATACATTTCTTCTCATGAGCAGTCTATTGATGTAGTAATGTATTTGGTATTATAATTATTCAGGTGAACTTTTGGAAAAGAAGATAGCCAATGTCACAAAGTGGCCCAAGAGAAAATAAAAGATAAATCATGTCATTAAATAGTTTACTACTAAGGGTAGAACACATTCTGGGGGAAATAAATTTTCTAGCCCTGTCTGCATTGACTTGAATCTGAATGGACTCGGAATGGTATGAGAGCATCTGACTTCAAGTGGAAGTCCCCATCATCTTCTCCTTGGTTGTATGACAACCAAGCTGCTTGTCTTGTCTTGGCTTAGATATTCAATGTATATACATACTTAGAAGTATCAAGATCAATAATAAATGTGCCTTTTATATTTCTGTTGTGTTTTCTTTTGTATGTTTGCATTGTACCATTGTGGTGAGTTGATCTGGCTGGACACCGGTGCCCACCAAGCCACACTATCACTCCCTTCCTCAGCAGACTGGGGGGGAGAAAATAAGATGGATAAAAATCTCACGGGTCAAGGTAAAGACAGTTTAACAAAGCAAAAGCAAAGGTCATGATCAAAAGCAAAGGAAAACAAGATTTATTCTCTACTTCCCATCAGCAGGTGATGTCTGGCCATTTCCCAGGAAACAGGGCTTCAGTATGTGTAGAAGTTGCTCTGGAAGACAAATTTCATAAATAATGAATGCCCCATCTTTCTCCTTTCTCTTAGCTTTTATTGCTGAGCAGTCATCATATGGTATAGAATATCCCTTTGGTCAGTTTGGGTCAGCTGTCCTGGTTATGTCCCCTTCCAAGATCTTGCTCACTCCCAATTTACTGGTGAGGGGAAATGTTGGAGAGACAGCCTTGATGCTGTGCAAGCACTACTCAGCAGTAGCCAAAACACTGGTGTGTTATCATCATCTTTCTAGCTACCGATATAAAGCACAACACTATGAGGGCTGCTATGGGGAAAATTAACTCCATTTCAGTCAGACTCAATACAGCCATGAAAAAACATCTGTCCTCAGGGAAGGAAAACAGCAAAGCCAGAATGCGATTCTGTCTTCAACGTGGCATCAGATGAAATGCCAAGAGACCAAGTATCAGTTTTCAACACTGTTCCTCTCTGGTTTCAGGGGAACTGCCACAAGGCATGCCCAAACAGCCATGATTCAAGTCGGAAGCCCATGCCTTGCAGGGAAACATGTACTTCCAAGGAATTGAAGGATTAAGAAGGAATGGGAAAGGAGTTCCTAGCTCCCCTGGGAACAAACTGTAAGCCCAGTTCCAATGACAACACTACTTCAGGAGAGCTTTGGTGAATTAAGGAGAAAAAGAAAAGGAGGCTCAAGTACCTCTTCCTCTCAGCTCACAGGGCCACCAAAGCCACTGTGACCTCAAATCCTTCCCTCTGCGTATCACCTTTGCTGAGCTGCTCCTCAATGCAGTCTAAGGCATGCCTTTTATTTTGGCAAGAATGCATTGCTTTTCGGGGATTTTTTGCCTAGGTTTGTGGGTACCGGGTTTGGGAAGGAGAGTGGTCATCGAAATTCTGTGGTACTTCTTGGCCTCTCCTTTGTTTGCTTGCTTGTTTTTCTTGTCTTTGTTGGTTGCTTGGTGGCCATCTTGCACAACAAGTCATAAACATATGATGAAATTAGAGGATGGCTTTTGATAATGTAATGCATTCAAGAGTCTTTTTTTCTATATGCTTGTTGATGACATGAGGCAACATATATTGAAATGTCTGATGAAAATAAAGAACCTGGGGACATATAAATAATTAGAGGCCATGCTCTTCTTTCAGACTCCTACAGCACACTCTACTTATTTATAAACAGAATGACTTTAACCCCTGAATAGCAATCTGCCCCACTCCCCCAAATCCTATGTGAGCCAGAAGAAGGGTCATGCAATACAATAAGTAATCTTATCCTCTAATTGTTTAGATCATGTTGCATCAATGGTCTCTAGACAGAGTTTGTGAGGGTCTCCTGGGGCATTCTGGGCACTCCAGCCCAAAACCTGTGTTGCAAACTGTGTCAGCAAACCTCAATAATGGAAGTAGGGGAGCCTAGAGGGCTGGCTGGCAGTGCTGGGGTGTGGAGAGATCCTGTGGGACTTTGTATTGAAGCCTCCCAAGGAAACATGAGGTGTTACTGAGTGAACCCTTTTGCCATATGTGCCTGGAGATGTCTGCCAGGGTCAGAGTGACCTGACAGGGCCCTGCAAATACACAGCCGAGACCTCGGTGATGGGTGTGAAACACCAATGCCGAGCACAAGAAAAGAGATGGGGGGATGGAGCAGACAGTGGTGTTGCAGTAAATCCAGATGCATGTGCTGGGGCCGCAGCACTGCTGGGGTGAGTGCCATGGGCAAGGATGGACCATTTTGATGTCCACACATGACAGGGGGCTTAAATTCAGGCACTGAGTCTCACTCAACCAGCTCATGCGCAAACTTTAGCTGAACAAGGTCATGAGGCTGAAGTGCTGAGCGAGGTTTTTTGTGCTGGTATTGTGCTTGGTGACTTGTTCATTGCAGCTCTTCTTGCCTGACCCCAGAGCCATCAAAGGGTTTTCCCCAGCCCTGCCAGCTTCAGGCAGCCAGGGCACTCACGAGGCACACTCGCAGGAGCGTGAGCTGTGCAGGGACACCTCACCCTGGGGAGCTGGGAGGGTTTCCCTCTTGAGGGACCCAGGCATTTCTTCCAGCCCTCCCCAGGCCAGCCACTGATCATGGCCTCTCTTGCTATTCTAGTGTGACACTGGCTGCTGCAGTGCTGGTAAGAGGGAGCAGCTCAGCATCCCCAGCTCCCCCCAGCCCACTGCAGCATGTGGAGAGCATGGCCATGGCACTGGACAAGTGCTGTCTAGTATGCCTTGATAGCTAGGAGGAGGTAAGCTACACGACACCATGCCTCTACCAATTCTGCTACATGTGCATCCTCTGGTGGGCTGAGAGCAAGCCCGAGTGCCCCCTCTGCAAGAATAGGATCCTTTCCATCATGGACTTGGTGCAGGTGGACAAAAACTTTGAGGAGCATGTCATTACACCTTCTGTGGTGCCATCAGTCATCAGCTGCCAGGCAGGAAGAGACATCCGGCTGCCCACAGGCCTGCAGCAACAGAACATCCACCTGGGGAGCACCAGCTGTCCAGGGCTTCTCTGGGTGGCCTAGAGTGACGCACCTGCACATCCCTTTTCTGTGACCACCCAGCTCTTCTCCAGCCCCTTCTGCCCTCAGCGAATCAGAAACTGGGACTGATCATGGACAGACATAGTGGAGGACCTCATCATGTCTGTCCTGGGCCTCTTTGGCTGCACGAAGATTTCCTGGACTGGGTGCTACAGGTCAGCCTCCAAAACCACATGGTGATGTTCATACAGCACCCTATAAACATTGCCATGCAACATTGCAGCAGGGAGGCCTGCTGTCTGCTGGGCCTCAAGGATGTCCATGCTGTCAAGGAGCAGGAGGGTGGCCCCAAGGCTGCCCCTCATCCTGCTGCCTCCTTCCTGAAGGGAATCTCCTGCCCCTGGCCCATCCCACTCCAGCAGTCCTGCTGGAGCTGATGAAGAGGACCACCCCAGCACCAAAACTGCTGCTCTTCATGGGGTTCCCAGCAGCTCCCCCAATACCCACAAGGAGCAGGAAGAGCCGAATGAGGATTTGGAGCAGGCTGTGGCAGGTCCCTCCATTCCCAGCTAGGGCAGGGACCACTCTGAGGGGGGTCACAGAAATCCCAGAAGAGGAGGGCTGGAAACTCCTGAGGCTCCTCCAAGCCACCCAAGAGGCCACCCCGACAGCAAAACTATAACCAGGCCCCAGGAGCTGCTGAATCCAGGGGCGGGCCAGTAGATGAGGCATGTGTTAGCCCACAAGTCAATCACAAGGCTCTCAGTGGTCTAGATCTATCAAAGAAAATAAATGCATGAAAACTACAGAAAGAGGTTAGGTGATACTAACAATGCCATTGGCATTTCTATCCTAACCTGTGATGCTTTCTCCCTCTTTTCCTGGTCCTACACCCTCTGTTTCCTCATGGGTTTTCTGGGCTCTAGGGGATCAGTGTGGTGGGAGAGGGGTTGTGGCAATGTAGGAACTGACTGGGAGGGGTGGGATGTTAATGCTGATGGGTCCTTTTACAGGTGCCGGGTACTATTTTGTTGTTCCCCCTGAAGGCAAGTGCTGTCCAGCTCTGGGCCTGCATCTTTGCAGCCGATCCCAGGGCAAATCTTTCCAGCCAGAGGCTCTCCAAGGCCAGCCCATGCCCCATCGCTCATCCACCCCCCGGCTTGTCCTGCTCCTCACCGCACCCTCTGCCCCCACATCCCAGGGCTCTGCTCTCCTACCAGCCTGCGCTGCCCGGTGCAGCCTCTCAATGGCAACACCCAAATCTCTCCTCCTGCGTGGTCTCACAACTTGGTGCTGCTCTCTACATCATCCTAGGGCTGTACCCCGCCAAGACAGGAGCCCCGAAATGTTCAACAAGAGGAAGAGCGCAGTTCTGCACCTGGGGAGGGACAATCCCAGACACCAGCACATGCGGCAGGCTGCCTGGGTAGAAAGCAGCCAAGGAAAGGTGACCATGTTGCTGCCCTCGAGCACAGGCTTTCTTCCCGCTCTTCCAGATCCAGTCTTGACTGTTAAGAATAATACGATGTTTGCCTGAATGTTGAATGCCAGTCCCACCACCATTGAAACTAATGGGACCAGACAATATAGTCATGTATTTGTTGCTGTAAAGCTGATGAAATAACACTTTAAAATTTTACACCGAGCTGAGCTGAGCAGTCAGTCATCTGCTAGCCATGACATTCCAGTGGGGACAGACTAAAAATATTTTGTGCAACAATACATCCAGGAACTACAGTGCTGAAGGACATACTCACAAACCAGATGTGCAATTAACATTTGCTGGTTTGGCTTGCCGAAAAAGCTGTGCATTTGAGCAACAGGCTTTATACCACCTACTCTGTGCAGGGCTTGATTCTCCATAATCCTTTGTGTTACATTGCCATTTAAACAGTGTGAGCAGTCTTAGATGCCACCATTCACAGTCTTAACAACAGGAATGCAAGACTGTGAGTTGGGAAAAACACAAAACTTGCTGACAAATGATGGCATTTATTTCAAAAGATAAATTAAATAAGCAGCAATGCCTTTTGTATTCACCATCTGTTTAACAACATTTAAAAATATGTTTTTACAGCTGATAATCTCGGGTTTTAAGGGGAGAGTTTTTTTCAGCCAAACTGGATGTCCAGATTCTAAGAGTCAAAGATTTTTCAAGATTCTGTTCACAGTGACCCAGAAGCAATTTAAGCCGTACCAGGATACATAAAAGTACTGTTGCTGTAAGCTTGACATTTTCTTGAGTCTGGCAGGAGGCAGAGAAGATGTTTCAGGCAAGCAGTCTTATGCAAAGAGCTGTTCAGTTTGTACAATGCAAATACAAAATGCCTTTTTGCTTTTTAACCCACGCTTTCCATTGTGAAGTCATTTGCAAAGAACATTGGCAGGTTTTGATATGAGTGGGTTTTTTGTCTCTCTTTGTTTCCTTTTTTATTTCATCCCTCATTCAGTCCATGGGTTTGCTCTTTCTTACAGTGTTCTCAGGTGTGTCTTCACTCTGGGAAGATAAAGAGGCTTTTCAAAAGGCATTTCCATGTCCTAATCCTTCTGAGTACAAATCAAATACTGATCTATGTAGGAGAAGTCAGGACTGTAAAAGAGTGTTTAGTCAGAAGACAGACACCATGACAGCTGTTCAGTGCTGGGATTCTGGTGTCACAATAGTAAATACCCTATAAACAGTGGATACAGAGGAAAATAAAACATGAAAGGGAACTTTGATGTCTGTTACCATGCAACAAACACATGTAACTTGAGATGTGACAAGCATGTATGTTTTCTAGCAAGCTTCCCAGATGCTTTGACTTTATAGACAATCTTAGTTTCAGTTTCAGTTTTGTTATTTTCTGCCTCTATTTTATTTTTCTGTCCTCACAAAGTGGACATGATTGTTTAGAGAGAAAAGAAGGAAAACACTGAATTATCTTCTGTTAGTTGTTATAAATGTTCTTCCAGGGCAAATGTTTCCTCTGTATATGGTGAAGCGAAACTTTCTTCTATGTGTGTATTCACCACTGTTCTCTTAAGATGATCTATGTTGATATGTTTTCATCAAGGTATGAAATTTAGGGCAGTTCACAAGTTTGATTGTGAACTCCTGCCTCTTCTAAACAGCAACTGAAAATGTGTCTTGGTCTTTCTGGGAGTGGAATTTTGCCCCTTCTTGTCTTCAGAGAAGGACAGGAGATTTAGGAATCTTTCTACCTCTAAGTGGGTGGAGTTCAGTGTTCAAGTTCACTGTCCAGATTTTCAGCCTGAGTAAAGTTGACCATGTATTTCCTGCACACACATAGAATAAAATGTTGTCAAAAACTGTATCTGCTGAGATGGCATGATGGTGATCTTCCTCACTAGAAGTTTTACAATGAAGGCCAAGAGAGATTTCCTTTTTTTTTCCTCTCACACAACATTTTTCATTTATATACAAGTGTATGAGTCATTTCACCACAAAAGGGGACAAGGTGTTTTTTCTAACGTTAAGCAGAACTGTGTCACCTTGCCATTTGCCTCAGTGATGACATTATCTTCTTCTTCTTCTTTGTGAAGAAGTCATTTCTTTGTGGGATGATGTATGGAGAAGCTTATTTCCTGTACCATAGAGTGAGAAAGAGAAGGCTTGGAAGGTTTTTCCATCTGCGCAGGGAGCAGATAAATTCTCTCCTAGTTTAATGGGCAGAACAACCAATTATGTTTGTCCCTTTGTTGTGCACTAAAGAGACTGCAAAATATTATTTTATTTCTTTCCTTATAAAACAGGCAAAAGAGATTTTTATTCTTCATTATTGACTGAATTTCTGGAAGACACTCTAACTGGATATTAACAAAGAGGGATATACTGAGGTATTTCTTCATCCTGCAAGAAATCAGGGAATACTGGTTTTTTCCTTCTGTAATTGCTTTTTTTCTCATCAAAACATACCATCTGATCCCATCTGATAGATATGATCCTTTTTGGTTAAATATGTTCCCTTTTAGGGGAGGAAGAAGGAAGGGGATGTCTTTTTAAAAAATAAAAGAGTAAAATGTTTCCATAATAATTCTTTTTTACTAGTTCATTTTAATGAGGAAAATATGATGAAGAAAGGAGAAAATAAATCAAAAAATGTTTAGCTTTCCACTTCAGCAACGTATGTGAACTTTTTTTTCCCAGCCTGCTCTAATAAGCATGAAACTGTGAAGAAACTACAATTGAAAACACATGGTTGTATGTTATCTAGGAGGAACTAGGCATTAAAAGCTGAATGTCTTTCACAACAGCAGTATATACTGTCCGGAGGAATGGTGTACAAACCAAAAGGAATCATATAATGGTTTGAGTTGGAAGGGACATTAAAGATCATCTAGTGCCAACCTCCCTGCCATGGGCAGGGACACTTTCCACTAGATCATGTCACTCAGAGCTTTATCCAACCTGGCCTTGAACACTACCATGGAGGGGGCAGCCATAACTTCTCTGGGCAACTTCTTCCAGTGTCTCACCACCCCCACAGTAAAGAATTTCTGCCTTATATCTACCCCCTTTCAGTTTAAAACCATTACGCCTCATCACTACACTCCCTGATAAAGAGTCCCTCCCCATCTTTCCTTTAGGCCCCCTTTAAGTACCAGAAGACCTCTATAAGGTCTCCCTAGAGCCTTCTCTTCTCCAGGCTGAACAACTCCAGCTCTCTCAGCCTGTCCTCATAAGGGATCTGCTCCAGCACCCTCATTCTCTGCATGGCCCTCCTCTTGACCAGCTTGAGCAGGTCTATGTCCTTCTTATGTTAGGGACCCCAGAGCTGGATGCAGTACTCCAGGTGGGGTCTCACAAGAGTAGAGCAGAGGGGGAGAATCACCTCCCTCAACCTGCTGGCCATGCTTCCCTTGATGCAGCCCAGGATACTGTCAGCTTTCTGGGCTGTGACCACATATTGCTGGTTCACAGTCAGTTTTCCATCCACTAATACCCCCAAATCCTTCTCTGCAGGGCTGCTCTCAATCTCATCATCAGCCTGTGTTTGTGCTTGAGATTGCCCCAACCCATGTACAGGCCCTTGCACTTGGCCTTATTGAAATTCATGAGGTTTGCACGGGCCCAGCTCTCAAGCCTGTCAAGGTCCCTCTGAATGGCACATCCCTTCCCTCCACTTTGTCTATTGCACCACACAGCTTGGTGTCATCGGCAAACTTGCTGAGGGTGCACTCAATCCCACTATCGATGTCTCCAACAAAGATGATAAACAGTGCTGGTCCCAACACCAACCCCTGAGGAACACCTCTTGTCACTGCTCTCCACTTGGACATCAAGCCATTGACTGCAACATTCTGAGTTGCAGTCCTTATCCATTCCTTATCCACCAAGTGGTTCATCCATCAAATTCATGTCTCTCCAATTTAGAGACAAGGATGTCATGCAGGATAGTGTCAAAAGCTTTGCACAAGTCCAGGTAGATGATGTCAGTTGCTCTTCCCTTATCCACCAACGCTGTAACCCTGTTGTAGGTGACCACCAAATTTCTTATGCATGATATGCCTTTAGTGAAGCCATGTTGGCTGTCACCAATCACTTCCTTATTTTCCATGTACATATTTTCCAGGAGGATCTGCACCAGGCACAGAGTTGAGACTGGCTGGCCTGTAGTTCCCTTCATCCTCTTTATTTCCATTTCTAAAAAGGGAGTTATATTTCCCCTTTTCCAGTCAGTGGAAACTTTTCCAGGTTGCCACAACTTCTCAAATATGATGGATAGTGGTGTAGTCACTTCATCTGCCAGTTCCCTCATCAGGCCCCACAGACTTGTGCATCTTCAGGTTCCTTAGATGTTCTCAAATCTGATCTTCTCCCACAGTGGGCAGTTCTTCCTTCTCCCAGTCCCTACCTTTACCTTCTGGTCTTAGATGGTGTGGCTGGAGCCCTTGACAGTGAAGACAGAGTCCAAAATGTCATTGAGTACCTCAGCCTTCTCCATATCCTGGGTGACCAAGTCTTCCTTTTCCTTCCAGAGACAGCCCATATTTTCCCTAGTCTTCCTTTTATCACCAATGTACCAGGAAAGCTTTTTTTGTTGCCCTTGATGTCCTCGCCCAATTTATTTTTACAAGGGCTTTGGCTTTCCAAAACTGATCGCTGGCTACCTGGACAGTTTCTCTGTGTTCCTCCCAGGCTACCTGTCCTTGCTTCCATGTTCTGTAGGCTTCCTTTTTATGTCTGAGCTTGTCCAGGAGCATCTCATTTATCCATGTAGGCCTCCCAGAGGTCTTATGTAACTTCCTCTTTGTTGGGATGCCTCGCTTCTGAGCTTGGAGGAGGTGATCCTTGAATATCAACCAGCTTTCTTGGGCCCCTCTTCCCTCCAGGGCTTTATCCCATGTTACTCTGCCTAGCAGATCCCTGAAGAGGCCAAAGTTTCCTCTCCTGAAGTCCAGGTTAGCGAGCTTGCTGTGTGCCCTCCTCACTGCCTTAAGGATCTAGAACTCCACCATTTCATGGTCACGGCAGCAAAGGTTGCCCTTGAGCTTCACACTCACCATCAGCCCCTCCTTATTGGTGAGAACAAGGACCATCATAGCACCTCTCCTTGTTGGCTCCTCTATCACTTGGAGATGGAAGTTATCATCAATGCATTTCAGGAACCTCCTGGATTGCTTATGCCATGATGTGTTGTCCCTCCAACAGATATTGAGGTGGTTAAGTCCCCTATGAGGACCAGGGATGCTCCTATCTGTCTATAGAGGGCCTCATCCACTTGATCTTCCTGGTTGGGTGGTCTGTATCAGACCCCCACTATAACATCTCCTGTCCCTGCTTTCCCTTTAATCATGACCAGCTTCTCATCAAGCCCCAGGTAAAGTTCCATGCACTCCAGTTAGTAATTAACATAGAGGGCAACCCTCCCTCCTCATCTCCCTTGTCTGTCCTTCCTAAAGAGCCTGTATCCTTCCATTCCAACACTCCAGTCATAGGAGCCATCCCACCATGTCTCCATGATGCCAATAAGATCGACTTGGAAAAGTTGGTTTACAGGTCAGCAAAGAACTTGTAAATCACAGGAAACTTCTTGCAATTAGTGTGAAAGCTGTGATACGTAAGAATGTGGTTACCTGAATCACATGTGAGGATCCTTTCTTGGCAGAAAACACATGATGTGAATGATAGTATAGCAACTTTTACCTTTGTTGCATGAGAGAGGTCAATAGATTCCAAGATACCAGTTAGGGATTGCAGAACATCTTAAAATATAAATATTTTAAATAACTCGGGAAAGGCTCCTGACACAAAATGCCATGTTCAAATCCCTTAGGGTCAGTGCAGTGATGATATTGAACTCTAGGGAAAGGATCCTACGCCTATTTCTTGCTAGTAGCTCTGTGGGAAGGAAGAATACCTGTTCCTTTACTTTCTGGTGCTTCACTGTTCTCACCTCCCAAAGTTCTCCTTCCTCATTGCTTTCTCTCATTAATTGTAGGTGCCACAAACTCCAGATGTTGTCTTCTTCATATGCTGTAAGCCTGATTGTCATTCACCATGGCTCCTGAAGAACACAGGCACACACTTAATTAAGACTGAAGTCTTCTCAGAGACATAAGAACTGCACTCAAATCTAGTTTGAGTTAATACTTTCAAGCCTGTATGTACAAGAGAAGGGAAAGGAGATCTGCCTCACATTTCTCTTAACTCATGCTACCAGCTGTCTTACTGCTCTTCTCCTGAAGTCCATGGGACCATCAGGAATTCTCAGTAATGATGGACCATAAATTACATCTGAGAACATGAAGTACAGTTCTCTTTTAACACCAAATAACCTACTTAATTTGAACAGCACAACTGAAGATTAACACCAAAATGGAAAACCACCTGTGCCACCCAATTTCATTCTAAACTCAGAGTCATCACCTCATAAAAGCATAGAGGTAATTGCCTGGTAGTTGAGATGACAGCTAACACTGTTACTAGTAATTTTAATTTAATAAAAAATAAATCACAAGGGCAGGTATCATTAAATAAACACTCCAAAAACAGGCCAAATAACATTTCACAATACCTCCAGCTCAGAAAGCCAGGAAGCTATGCTGAGTAGAGCACCACGAACTTTTTGCAAGGAAGGCTTTTCATTGTTCTCAAAAACTGAAAAGCAAACATGAAGCAGGTGGTCTTGCATTTGGCTCTGAACTTCCCACAACGGCTGGATTTAGGTTTTGCTAGATAGATGCCCAAGCTAGGGAAACAGAAGGACTGTCTCTGAGCAGTGCCTGTCATGGGATGAGTTGTTCTGCCCTGTGGATGACAGAGGTAACCTAAAATGTTGCTTTTGCTCTGAATATCAAAAGTCTTTGGAAGACATCTTTGCCTCCAAAGCCTTGTGTCTGGATGGGTTTTATGCTTCCAGAAGCCATCCATTCAAGAGCATGCTGCCCCCCACTACTGTGCAAAATCTGGGTCTTCCTACCTTCTACCTGAGGAAGCCACAGATCCTTTATGTCTTGAAGATGCTGACAGGTAGGCCTCTAGCATTTCTGGACAAGCAGGCTGTAAAAGTAAATGGAAACAAGCGCAACATCTGAGAGAGGTCAGAATATCCTTCCTGTTTCTGTGAAAAGTTTGTCAAAAGTAAACTTTTGCAAATGCAGTAAAAATGGGGCTCAGACAGCAACAACTTTTCCTATAAATGACACTGACATCTATTATAATATTGCTGTAGCTTGCGGGAGGCCCCATCACACACCAGGCTCCATCATGCTACAACGGTATAAAACACACAGAAAGACGCCCCTGCACCAAAAAGCTGGCTGTGCAAACAGAAATTGTTAAGTATTTACCTTAAATATTTACATTCTTAGGGGATTAAGAAGTATCGATAAAAATGGGGCCTTTTAAAATTGGTAAAATATATTGAGGTGGAACATACACTGAAACTATAGAAAAAAAGAGGAGGAAAAAAATGTCACAAAAAGAAATTCCCTTCTAATTTTAGAATTTTGGGGCCATATTTTTTAAATTGGTTGGTTATATATATTGTCATTACTGTTATTAACAAAAGACATGAGACTTTTGTGGTTAAGTATTTTTTGCTATACGAACAATGCTACTGCCAGGTATTTCGGTGAGTGTTCCTACTGGAAGAAAACTTCGCCTCCTTCAAAGACAGTAGTTCAAACAGACTTTGTTTCTGTAACCCTCCATGGTTTGAACAATAAAAATAACAATTTCAATATATTTGTTTTAATTTTAATCATCTTTCAAGTGTTCTTCTTGCATTTATTGTGGATATTCTCAGAACAAAACTAGTAGCTCAGACTTGATACAAAATGCAATTTTCTGGATTTTTTCCCATTGCCTTTTCCAAATATAATGTCACCAGAGATGGAGATGAGAGCCTAAAGATGCACCTGTCTTATTGCTCACAGGTAGATGCAGAAAGGGCTGTCAGTATGGGACACTCTGCTGTCTGCTTACATTAAAACCACAATGTCACCAAGTAAAAAGTCCACACATTGTCTGGGTGTGCCTGGAATATTTGGGGCATGGAGATTCCTCAGTGTTATAGGAACTTGGGGATAGCCCAGACAGTTACATCACTCACTATCCTTACTGACAAAGCACTTAAGGAGCTTTAGACAGTTTTTTAAATGCTCTATAAATTCTTCTAGAATATGCTTATGATGTTTACAGAGGAGCAAATGATCAATGAGTTTTCACTACCTTCATTAATATCAGGAACTGGAAATGGAGATGGTAGATAGCTTTCAGATGCTTCATTGGGGCTTATACAAAATACAAGAATTACACGTCTAAAACCCGTTACTATCTATAAGGAAAGCCCTTTGTTGATTTCATTAAAGGTAAGAAGACACTTTCAGTCACTTTCAGCGGAGGAACAAGAGAGAAAACAAAGCAAGACAAAAACATTGGTTTGCATTTTGCAGAAAAACCCATCACTGACCTCACAAATGCTTATCCACTGCCATTTCAAATGGGGCAGTTTGGAGAAACTCCATCGAGTTCAGTGGCACTAATCCAATCTATACCTGTGGAGCATCTGGCCCTAGTTGTGTGCGATTATGTTTGTTGTAAATTAAATGCTGTTACTAAGAATACTGAACGTGGAGGAGTTATCAAAAGAAACTCACCCAAGGATGGAAGGTAATGTCCTTTCTCTAATAACGATTGATAATAACTTGCTTGCCATGACAAGTCTCCTATGGAATGAAAGTAAATATGCTGACTGATTACGTACTGTCTGATTCATCTCCAGTACAAGCACAGGATAATCTGGAAACATTCTGATCTGGGTCATGATGAGACAAGTTTCACCATGACTTGCAACAGCTTGGCTTTTTTTAGGACTCTCAAGTAAATGGAAGGATTTGTCATAAGCGCTTTCCTGAGAGATTTGAAGCAAAGCTGTAGGTGGTTTCTTTTGTAAATGTTACTAATTCATTATTGAAGGACAGAGCTGCAAATAGATCAGCTGGAGCCTTTTTCCTTTGAATTTCTTCTGCTCAACTGGTGGCAGAGTGTGCCCATGTCAGACAGGGACAGCAGCCCAATCCAGCCCAGGTTTCTTGTAGGCAGACCCAGCACATTGAAAAAAACATCTACACTCTCCCTACTGGACCCCATGTATGTGAGGGGTTCTTCATACGAATTCAAGTGCCCAAGTGTTATACAAATACTATTCAGAACTAATAGAGATGAAGAGAAGCACCTTTCTGAGACAAGTGCCCTTTCTTTTTTGATTCTGAAACTAAGGGAGTACTACTTACTGTTTCACAGAATTTCACAGAATCATCTAGGTTGGAAAGGACCTTGAAGATCATTCAGTCCAACCATTAACCTAGCACTGACAGTTCCCAACTACACCATATCCCTCAACGCTGTGTCAAACCGACTCTTGAACACCTCCAGGGATGGGGACTCCACCACCTCCCTCGGCAGCCCATTCCAATGCCTAACAACCCGTTCTCTAAAGAAATACTTCCTAATATCTAGTCTAAACCTTCCCTGGTGTAACTTGAGGCCATTCCCTCTTGTCCTATCGCTTGTCACTTGGTTAAAGAGACTCATCCCCAGTTCTCTGCAACCTCCTTTCAGGTAGTTGTAGAGGGCGATGAGGTCTCCCCTCAGCCTCCTCTTCTCCAGACTAAACAACCCCAGTTCCCTCAGCTGCTCCCCATACAACATGTGCTCCAGACCCTTCACCAGCTTCGTTGCCCTTCTCTGGACACGCTCGAGTCATTCAATGTCCTTTTTGTAGTGAGGGGCCCAAAACTGAACACAGGAATCGAGGTGCAGCCTCACCAGTGCCGAGTACAGGGGTAAGATCACTTCCCTGTCCCTGCTGGCCACGCTATTTCTGATGCAAGCCAGGATACCATTGGCCTTCTTGGCCACCTGGGCACACTGCTGGCTCATGTTCAGCGGGCTGTCAATCAACACCCCCAGGTCCCTCTCTGACTGGCAGCTCTCCAGCCACTGCTCCCCAAGCCTGTAGCGCTGCTGGGGGTTGTTGTGGCCGAGGTGCAGCACCCGGCATTTGGCCTTATTGAAACTCCTCCAGTTGGCCTTAGCCCATTGCTCCAGCCTGTCCAGATCGCTCTGCAGAGCCTCCCTACCCTCGAGCAGATCAACACTCCCACCCAACTTGGTGTCATCTGCAAACTTACTGAGGGTGCCCTCGATCCCCTTGTCTAGATCATCAATAAAGATGTTAAACAGGAGTGGCCCCAAAACCGAGCCCTGGGGGACACCACTCGTGACCGGCCATCAACTGGATTTAACTCCATTCACCACAACTCTTTGGGCCCGGCCATCCAGCCAGTTTTTTACCCAGCAAGCCAGATTTTTACCCAGCAGTCCCTAAAGTCAAAGAGTTATGGCACAGGTAGATTTGGGTTGAGAGGAGTACATCAGAGCATGCACACATGGGATTTTGTATGTGTGTGTAGGTCTAATCTCTTCACCACCTTGTATGCCAAGATGCTTTCCCAGTAGTTTAATTCTAACTAAAGGTGACCTGCTCTCTCCCTTGTATCTCCCATGGCATCACACATCTGACCAACAGATGCACATGAAACACTCAAGTGGCAAGATGCCTCTGTAGATATTGCAAATGAGTAAGGCAAAGACCTGATCACACCAGGAGTATGAATGAGTAGCCAGACATAGCTGCTTTTAGGTGAGTTCAAGTACTGCAGTAACAGAACAGAGAGCACAACAGTCCAAACTCCACAGTTGTGTGTACTGCATTATCTCATTTTAATAGAAAAATAGATCTCATCCACTGAAAATCTGACCTTTCTGGGCTGTTCTTTAATAAGTCAGGCCTCAGCAGTCAATGTAGCATAGAAAAGATGGAACCTATCATCTTCTCTTAGAGTAGGGGAAAAGCTGTTTCTTTGAAACAAGCAAAATTATGGGCTGAAGTGTTCAATGCCATAAGACAGGCAACATCTTCTCTCTTGTCTACCTTTCTTTCCCCACTTCCCTCAACTCCATCACCTCCCAGCACACCATTTCCAGAATCTTTAAACTGATCAGGCTGAATTTATCAGCATCTAGTGAAGCTGGTGTTCTTCTCATTACAATGATACTAGATAAACCCTCCTTAGAGGTACAGACTAAATTATTTTAGCAATAAATGCTCATTCATGGTATTTTCAGACTTAGGTCATATTCCAGGGAACAAAAGGTGCCCCAAACAACTTGAGACCAGAGCTTCAAATAGTGGGGGTAGCACAGGATCTGGCTGATGGGTCACGCAACATACCTGAAGAGAAAAGTACATCATGTGTCAACATACATAGTAAGCTGGACTGAGCTAGAAAGAGGGCCACAAGCAGAGCCACACTGCAACTCTGTGAACATGTCCTGTGCTCTTGTGGAGTCTCAATTCCTTCCTTCATGAAAGTCACTGAAGAGTTTGAGGATCTTGGAAGCATAAGCATGATCAAACCACAGTTGGCTGCAGTCAGGTGTTGTGTAAGACATACATAAGACATAGTTA
This sequence comes from Strix uralensis, assembly GCF_047716275.1. Classification (NCBI taxonomy): domain Eukaryota; kingdom Metazoa; phylum Chordata; class Aves; order Strigiformes; family Strigidae; genus Strix; species Strix uralensis. The sequence continues at coordinate 68,694,064 of NC_134012.1, forward strand.
AGTGACAAGCCATCTAAAGTTTCTACAGAATCACACAGAATCATCTAGGTTGGAAAAGACCTTGAAGATCATCCAGTCCAACCATACAGAATCACAGAATCGTCTAGGTTGGAAAAGACCTACAAAGCTATCTGGGTGAATGGTCATTTTCTAATGTGCAGTTTGTTCTGAAAGTCAGCACAGTTTCTTGCCTTCAGATTTATAAAGTGAAAATATGTGTTTCCATAAGAGTAAGAAATGTATCACATGTAGTTTTAACAAATTTTATAGCAATATGGACTTATGTGCATGAAAAGGAAGCTCACAGTGGCAAAATTAACTATATAATTATGTACACTCATACTTAATAACTTTTTTAAGTACTTCAGAAACTATGTTCCAGAACTTAAAAATTAACATCCACAGTCTCGCAGCACAATTTATGGTTTATCACCGAAAGAGCAACAAACCAATTTGCCAAAATTTGTGGTAGCAATGAGAATACCTAGTTGAAAGTGTAGTCCCATGTAGAGAACACTGCCATAATTAACATGGTGGCCTGGATTAAAGAGAAATCTTAGTCTGGACCTCTCTGAAATTTGGACTAGGGACTTGTATGTGCGCAAAAATATTTCTAGAACTTAACAACCCTCAAATGGTTATGAAATATATTGCTAATAGAGACCATTTGACAAGTCAAGTTCAGCCTCTTATTTAGTCTATGATAAAACTTTGCTATGAGTTGATAAAAACTTCAGTATTATCATGTTGAAGCCAAAGAGTTCAGAGATGTCAGCTGTCTTCACCTTGAGAGTAAAGGCAGGTTCTCTCTCCCTTGCACTTCAGCATCTGGAGAAGTCTGCTGGCTGAGCAAGTTGAGTGATTTTTTGAAAGTGCTTTGGAACATGTAACAGCTACAAAAATAGACAGTGTACTTATTTTGGGAACCTGCTGTTGTCTCACTGCAGCTGTGAATTCTTCGGTGATATTTTATTGCCTGCTATAAGCATTGGGCTTATGATTTTTATTGAAGATACACTTGCAACAGAGCAAGACAATTGCATTATTGCAGCAACTGAAACAGGTTTTGGTTAGATACTGTTGAACTTTTGTGGCTTTATTTCCACTTTTGTCTCTTCAGTATTAATTAGTTTTGGCCCTTAAAATGATATTTGAAAACTTTTAGTCCTTGACTGGGACAACTTGAGCTAAAACCAAGCTGCAGTCATAGGCAATGTTGAAGAGTTGACATCTGAGGTGCTTGGCAGACATTTGTAAAACTGTTCTCCATTGTACTCTCTCAATACCTGCCCATGTTATTGAGAGCAAAGCAGGAACAGACCTGTGTTCTTCAAGGTCACAAAGGAGATCTCCTGACATCTTTCTGAATCTCACTGGAAGAGTACATGCCATTCCTTTTAACTCCTCTCTCTGGAAATGTCACACTGCCTGCCTCTTTGCATCATAAATTAGCAGGGATGCCTTTTTGACAAGGACCAGTAGAGCCACTGAATAAAGTATAAACAAAGACAGAAGTTACAGAAACTTTAGTTTACTTTTCTACTATAATTCATTAAAATGAATCTTCATCTTTCTCTTCATCTGAAAGTCTTCCACTATGTAAAATAGGTACTATATAAACAAGCCTCATGCAATATAACCCACACGACATACATATAATCCTTTTGACTTAAATACATTTATTCAATTGGAAATGGCACGATCAACATCATTTCTTAAATAGCCATGTCTAGATTTAAGCTTAGTTAATATCCAAGGCAACAGACCTAACAAAAAATACATAGAGATGAGATCCACAATATGCTCCAGGAAAAAGTATATGCCTTGCATATATTTATCATCCTTTCTTTAGGTGGTTAATTGAAGAAGCATTCTTCTCTTCTTTAATCAGTCCAGTGTGTGCAATTAAGATCTACAAGAGAGACAGAAAACCATTGCACTTTGATGTCAAAAATATACAGAACTGTTATGTTTTCTGAATGAGACACAATGCATACACTATCTAGGAAAAAACTATTTTAACAGCATTCACACCATGTTCAGTTGGACAGACTCAGTGCTAAGAGGGATTTGTTCAGGATGTTGCACATGAAGTAACTTTATCTCAGAAGAAAAATTACACCGACATTGAAAATCTGAGATACTGGAGACATTTTTAACATTTGTAGCATTTGAAGAAAAAAAACCTGCTGTGGTAAACAAGCCTGTTTCTCTGATGTTGTGCTTATGATGTGGAAGTGACTCATTCAGACCTCACGTAGGTGGAGAAGGCTTCACAGTGTGTAAGATGACAGAAATGTGGGCTCCATAGGTCATGTTTGCAGTGGACTGGACAACAGAGAGGGGTGAGATTTCAGGAGGGCTCTGCTCCCACCCACAGGTTGTTAAATTAAGGATCTTGTTTTCAAAAGATGTCAGCATGCTAGAGCTTGTGATTCCAGAAGAATTTCTTGGGGTTTTTGACAAGAAATAAGAAACTAAAAATTCTGAGGGAGAGGAAATGGTGAAGGGGGGAAGACTGCATACAAGTGGAACAATCCAGAAAAGGAGGCTTTTCTACAGGAAATTTTTTAGTTGGTATTTTGGCAAAAATAATGTCTTTAAAATCTCCAGGGTGAAAAACTAAAAAGAAAAGGCAACAAACCCAAAACAATTGAAACTTTTGATTTGGGGCTGAAAAAATGCCAAGATTATTTTTTTCACCTCTAATTTAAATTGGACAGAATTTCCCTTGAAAGCTTATGTTTTGTTAAATTCTAATTTTCCATCAGAGAAGCAAGTTCTGATAGAAAGCTTTTAATTAAGTTGACTTCTACTCATTGGCACTCTTCCCATTCACTGATTTTCAGATGGGAGCTCTGGCACTGTGTGGTTCCACTGGCCAGCACTTTTGGGACAGGCAGGTATTTTGGTGGGCATGCTGTGGCTTCATTCCATGTTTTGCAGGCTTGTTAAACAATGTGGTTTTTCCTCATTCCTCTGAAAACCCTTAGTTGCATAGTAAGTTTTGACTTCTTTTATGGAAAAGCTGAACAACTCTAAAGAATTGTGACGTGCGCCTTCTGACAAGGCAACTAACTCAAATGAACTTCTGAAATGTATTGAAATTTGAAGGTATACTCTTCTTATTAAATATATACATTGCTCAAGAGAAAAGAGTTGCCAACAAAATAATTGAGATATTGTAATGAGCAAATGTCATTTTCCCTGGGGCAGCATATCTATTCAAAAACCAAACAGTAGAGTAGAAGAGGATCTGTTTAAATGTGTTATTTTGAATAAATGAAGAGCAAAATTTGAACGAGCAACTCAATTGCTACTGTATTTCAAGGTACACGAAAAGAGAAATGGCAGATGGCTCATAGGCACTTTAAAAATTTATGGGGTATTACCTCTTGTATTCTAAAAATCAGCACATTCATTTGAAAGTTTATGATGAAATGGTGCACATTTAATGATGGAAGAGATCAAAGATATGATATAGAGGAGCTATAATTGAGAAGAAGTACTTCATATCTCTTCTTAAGAGAAAAAATCTTAACAAAAATATCAGAATTCATGTTGTATGTACTTTAAAATAGACCAGTGAACAAAAAATTCTAACTTTCAGGAAGGTTACACAGGTTATCACTGTCTAGTGGAGATGAATAGGATGTTTTCTTTGTGATCTGACTACCTGTCATTAATCTCTGCACACTTCTTTGCTTGTCCTGGAGGATCATCATACCAATCACTATGTGAGATGAGGTACCTGAGCAGCTGGACTGTTCATGTGAGCTAGTACTGTGTAACATAAGGACTTGCTGGATGTTTAGAGTTGTCTTCCTCAATTCCCAAATGAAAAATGATCAGTTGACCTATTTATCTAGCTTTGACAAAAAGCTGGTAGAAGGGAAGAGGGAGAATTCAAGAAGTTTCATCAGGCTACTCTAAAACTAAAGGACAGAAAGATTTGAGAAAGCAAGGACATAAATCCAATCACTCAAAACCACCATGACCAGAAAAGAAAGCAAAGCAAAATATTTTGAAACAAAAATCTTAAGACTGGCCTTAGGCAGCTAGCCAACTATGTATAAGCAACTCAGCTCTCCCAAAGGAGTGTCCTATTGCTATTAAAATGGAGCTGAAAAGGGATTGCAACAAATTCTTTAAGATGCAGCTGTGTCAGGTACACTAGTTGAAGCATTGTGCAACAGTAAAAACAAAACTCAGATTTAGATACTGACAGACAGTATAAATAGAATCTCTCCTGACAGTACACAGTGATCTTGAGTACTACAGTCTTTATAATAGAGCACTATATAAAAGACAAGGAAAGATAATAAGTCATACGTGAAAGTGAAAGAATACCAGATTCTCTCTGTTCACAAGGTAACAGAGCATTCATAGGCTGCTGTTTCCACAGAAACTATTTGTGGAGATCTGTAATGAAGCTATAGCATTAATATCCATTCATTATTAGTACTGCACATGAAGGGGGAAAAAGGCTAAATTCAGAGTTTCTGGCCATATAAAAACACATGAAATACCTCTCTAAAAAGACTCTTATGCTCTTCTGTTTACAAACTTGCATAGAGAGTGCTCCACCATGGCTAAATCTGTCATGTCATTAAAGTTTAAGATTCAATACCAAACTGAATGGACCAACACTCCCTGTAGGTAGAGGCTTCCACTAGCTGCACAGCACTGATGCTTTTTCTGTAGTCTCTCACCTAATTCTGAAGCTGGGACCAAACCCTTTACTCTGATGTTCAGATAATGCCATAGTTTGAGGGAGAAATGAACCAGTTCTGTAGAGACAGAAACTTCCTCACCCTGCTGCTCAGTACAGAGGTGGGAGAGGCTCACCCTGAAATCAGAAGCAGGCAACTGGCACCAGGCTGCAGAAATGGCTCAAACTCTCTGCATAGAGGAGCCTGTCTTTGGCCCAGTACTTTGGCCTGTTGTCTCCAGGAAAATTATTGTCCTTTCCAGTTGTCAAAACAGATGATGAAAGCAGGCAGGAGCAGAAAGGGACACAACTGGTAGGAATGGGTGGTCATTAGCTTCAGGCAAATTATGCAAGTTTGGATTTCAATCCAGTTGTCTCAGTCCTTGTGGGTGTTGGTTATTCGTTCATAGCCATGTGAAAGTTTCATTTACATTCCTAGGTTTGACAATGTTTTGAAGGTGTTGTGAACTGGATAGCTATGGGTATTGGGAACAGAGAGTGAAAAAGAGTAGCCTTGCTTCAGTTCTGATTTTATCCATGACTCCAAGTAAATTACTTGCTCCCTTTGTGTTTTGTGCTCTCCCTGTTAAAAGAATAACAGCACAATGAAAGGTGGTATATAGCAGCAGGTACTACAGACTTAACAACATCAGCATATGAAAGCTACATTTTGTATGCCATCAACTTTTCTTCTGTATGACAAAAAGAAAGTTTACTTGTCTTGATTTTGAGTTGTATAATCAGTGAAGTTCAGCTGTTCTGAAACTATTTTCCAGTACATATTATTGAGAGAAAGTGAGCTTCTCATGAAAAAACTTTTACTTTTTTAGTTTCTTCTGGTCAACAGATTTTTCCCTCCAGATTCAAGTAACATTAAAAGCTCACTGAAAATTCATGTACATTTGGAGAATCTAGTCTGTAGTTAGTTGAGGCTGTAATGACTATTGCACCTCTTATTCACAATTACCATTCCATGCCATAACTTACAGGATGACTTAATATATAAATTACTGATTAAAATACCTGTCAAATCATGTGGAGATTGATGGAAATGGTGGAAGGTAGTGGCAGCCTCACAGAGTTGAGGTGACGATTAAGAAAGACACTTTTCTGTAGCTGAGCAGAAACTGACAAAAAGTAAAGGAGGAATAATGTCGATTCTTAGTGAGGGTTATTCACAGAGAGCAGTTGTAAGCTTCAGCCTCTGCCAAAAGTCTGTGGTGCCCCCAGCTTCTTGTGGCTGACTTACTGGAAAATGCATAACTTAACAGTTTGTAGGTTTGTCCCACTGAGGACAGCAGACCCTCTTCTGTTGGGGTTTGCTGTTGGATGTGCTTACACTCCCTCAGTGAGACTAGCATTTACCAGTCTTCATCTCAGATAGACTGAATACTGCTGGTCAAACATGTTCCCCAAAAGCAGGGCATCTTCAAGGAAATGGCCACCAGGTTTATTTCACAATGTCTTAATTTTAGTAGAAATACAACTGTTTGATTTCAGCTCTGTCTCCCTGTTGTGGCTTCTGTTCATCTGTATTCAGCTTTTCAGACTGTTCTTAAGAACACGTTATTACTCTTAACTCTATTTCTACCTAATTTCGCTGCAGGCTCTTGTTTCATTCACTAGGTGTAGTCAACTTGTTTCCCAGATGGAAAAGACAGAATTGAATTTAATAAATTCCCCTTGTTCTATGTTTCAGTGTACGTGCTGAACAGCATTTGTCAACTATTTTGGAGTTCCCAATTGAGAGCAATATTATTCAGACACCTACAGCTACCAGCAAGCATATCTCCGCTAAACTCTCAGAAGAGAGTTGAAATGATGCCTGAAGGGGAAAGTCTCTGCAGAATTTGCTTTTTATCTTTGCCTAACAGGGTCATAGTTCTTCATTCTAATAGTTCCCTTGAGCAAACCCTGGCCTAAAGAACATACCGACCCTTGGAGGCAATTTATAAATAATATAAAGGCCAAAAATGTATTTTGTGTAATAACTTAAACTGGAAAGACACAAACTGAAATAAACTCCTGCTTCATATGTTGGATTGACTATTATTATGACTACTATTATCAAGAATGACAAGTAAAAACCAATAAAATAAGAGGCCTCAAGGAAAGATGAAAAATCACAGGAGGAGACAACTGTCCTGTTTGCCCTTCTCATCTCAGAGACAAGGATTTGTTATTGTAAAAGTTGCTTTGCTCATGTGTCAAGTTGTCAGCAGTGTCACTGACTACTGCAGAACCAACTTTACTTAAAAGCTAACTCGCGCAATTTGGCCCTAAATCACTGTATTCAGTTTTTACTTAACGATCATATGTGTGCTTAGTTTTCATCTGATAGAGCTGCTCGGTGTACTTCTAGGTCAAGTAAAAAGAAGGGCTGGCCATCTTGTGGCATGCAAACACAGTCAGATCTGGGTCCTCCATACAAATAATTGAGTTAGCTGTCAAATATATTAGGTTAGGCACTGCTGTCTGCACCAAGTGGTGTGGAAAAATGCCTCCTTCACTGGGTACTGATCTTGTGCCATCAGTTGGTAGGGTACTGAGAGAAGGGAGCTCAAAATGGATTTGTGTGCCTCTCCCCATGCATCTTCAGCATACAGGTATCTCACATCTCTAGGGAGTGAAGAACATATTCTAGAGCTTACCTACAGTACTTTTCCAGGCAAATTCTTGATTAAAAGATCTTTCCCTCTTCAGTAACTCTTCCCCTCCAAAAGCTAAAGAAGCCTAGATAAACAAAAATGTGCAGGAGAAAAGGAAAAGCTACCTGACAATTTTTGATTCTGAAATGCTGTTATAGTATGCTGAAATTTTTGGTGTTATTTCTAATCACCCAGATCTTTTTAAGAAGAAATAGAACTGATTTTCATTTTTAAAAGAAGAAGTTATGATTCATTGGCACAATTGTTCTTCCAGAAAGTACAGGTATTCCTTAGGTGCAGACATGCCTTTCTCAATCCAGTACAGCCCGGCCTCTGTTCAATATTCTTTGAGTACCTGTGAAATTTCTGACAAAAAAATTCATGGAATAGGATTGAGTATTGACAATTGGTTAAAATAAATTTTAAAAAAGACTGAGCTTCAATGTCAGCCTGAAGCAGGGTTGGATGTTAAAGGAGAACTAGCATGTGGTTGAATTGAGGAGAATGGAGATGAAGATAATGTCAGCATCTGAGAAGTCCATCTCAAATAAATTGTTAACATTTCAAAGGTCATTCCTTTTTGCTAATGAAGAACATTTCATATTTCACAGAATTTACATTTCTGAAGCCCATATTCAAACCTTGGTGAAAAAGCTCTGCAGCTTGCAGACATGACTGCTACCTGTGACAGGAATGTGATCCATGCAAGAGAAGACCTACGCTTGACAGTAACAACCATCAATGGTGAAACTTTGAACTTTACCACCAACCTGAACATAAAAGACAGCTTGTGATGAACTGAACTGAAGATTACACAGAGGCATCTAAGTTTCCTCAGAATTTAAATCACAGGCTACTTTTCAGAAATGTCTACCCTTTACCTCTTCCTTCCCTTGTCTTTTCTCCTCTAGTGTTAGGACACTCAAATACCTTGCAAGTGGTAGGGGTTTTTTTATATTTTTCTGTGACTCTTATGGGACAGATCTAAACTGGCAGCAATGCTGGTGGTTTTGCTCACGAAGACAAAGAATCTTTCACTTTGAGAGATAAGGTGGAGTTGTTCATATCAAACATAATGGAAGTGACTGTTCACTTACAAACATTTTTCTTTATATCAGTTGTGAAAATAAGGAGTTGGTAGGCATTCCCAATTCAAGACTAGATCATGATAAAGGATGATTAGGTAAAATCTTTACCTGGAGTGGTGGAAAAGAGATTAATTTGAGTAGGGTATAAAAGTGCAAAGCCATGCAATTAATTATCAGTAATTGGGCTCCCTGCTATAAAATGGAATCTTGTCATTTGATGTGAAAAGGAAAAAGATCTGTACTATGTGTCAATAACTTTATTGCATTGAACTGCTTAAATCATCCCACTGAAGACAAAACTAATGTGACTCCAGCTAAGCTACATGGAGTGAAATACTAACACTCCATGTATCTTAGCACTCTAGAACATAAATATCTTTATATAGGGCACAGGTCCTGGATCTTGAAGGTTTTGTTCCTGTGTCCTCTGAGAAAGATTTTGAACTTGAACTGCAGTAAATGTCAGGCAAGGTTACTCAGATGGTGATAGAACTGTTAGAAAACAAATTAGAAAGCATGGCTTGGTTTAGTCAGCTAAACAAGAGTGATATAGTAGCTTTTTATACGTATGTTCAAGTTGGCTACACATCAAGAGAGGGTAAAAATTATCTTAAACTAATACTGGCACCACATCAAATAGTTGTAAATTGGTCATGTATAAGTTTAGACTGGAATTTAAGAGAAATTTTCTAACCGCCCAAATAGTGAAGATCTGGAAAGGTTTTCAAAACAGGGCAAGGAATCCAAGTGGTTGAAGATGGAGCTTGAAAAGAAGAATTCTTGGAAGGAGGAATTAAGCTGGTGGCATGAAGGCTTGAGTTTCTAAGGCAGCATGAAAGGAAACTGGGTCACTATTTATGGAATATTTGTAGATGTGCATTCCGGGAGGGACTTTCTCTCCCCTTTAAGCAAAATTTAGCTCCACCCTGCCCCCATCATTTTTCTTTTCATTTTCCTCTGCTTCCCACAGAGGCACTGGAGGATACTGGCAGATCGATTTCTGTTCCCAGCAGCAATAGGTCCTTGGGACCTGTATGCTTCCTATGCCCTGCTCACAGGCTTGAACTCTAAATGGATCAGATGTCAGTTCCCTCAGGTTAGGAAGATCATGTATTAGCTGTCACACAGGTAAAGAGACACATGCATGCAAGTGGCAATCATGCCAGCTGTCCTGGCAAGGTCTGTTAGGTGGAGGGAAGTTTTTCACTAGTAGAAGAGACTACTTTCAAGGATCACTAGAGGGTCAAATTGCTTGAAATGGTATTATAAAGAATATTTGGGATCTGAATGGTGTCTTGTCTGTTCCCTCTCTTTTTGCCTTTTTTTTTTTTTTTTTCCTGTGGTAGTTTACAGTACTGACTTCTTTTTTTTTCCCTTTTCTTTTAAGACTGATATGACATGGATTATGAGATGATAAAAATGGTGGAGTACTTATCCACAGAATCTCTATAGTTTGGTGAATTGTTTGCTGTGAGGCTTTCTAGCCATACTTTAAGACTACAGAATATGACCAAAATAACATGCAACAGTTCAAGGTGTAGCAGACTCCAGTCTGAAGCAAGTATACTTCTGACATCTCAGAATTAATTAAGTAGTTTTGTGCTTTTATAGAATAGGAACTGAATTGTTATTTCACAGATAGATTGCTTAGGAAATTATTATTGTTATTATTATTATTATCATCATCATCATTATTATGCTTTTCTCATATAGAAAAAACATCTTTTTTAAGGCAAGTTGAAAACAACATTTGAATCTAATGATAAAAAATACCTACTGAGTTTGAATGCATGCCATATTTGTACAAGTGAAGGCGATGCACAAGTAAAAATTCACCCCGATTTTGTCCCACTATTTCTTCTAGACAGTATGATGCTATACTCAACTTCAGATGGTAGTCTATCTTCAAACTGTTTCTTGGCTGCTTAGACCCCATGCTGTTTTAGCTTTTCCGGTTTAGCTTTTCCTTGCCTATCAACCTGAGCAGAAGAAAATGTACTGATCCAAGTCACTACAGTTCCAAAGTGTTTGGTGTTAATCTGACTTTGGCCCACAGCATTTTCATATGATGAATTATTAAGAAAGCAGAACTTATTCGTGCAAAGACTGTGAATCACACATGGCTTATACTCTTTAAAGGCTTTAACCTCTTATTTGGATGGTAAAACTTAGGCAGAGCACAGCTCTTGCCTCTTGCATATGCACTGCCTTAAATAAAATACACAGGTGAATGTTAATCATATGTCAATTTAACTTAATCCAAGGAAACCATCATGTTGCAATAGTGAAGAATTAATACAAATATCCACTGCCTACTACTTTCTTTATAGAACCTGATATTTCTTTTAAGAAACCTCTTAAAGCTTTTCCACTCCCTTACATCTTCTGTGTCACTGCTTTAGGGCTCTGAAGCACTTGATGATTAGGTAACCTGTTAAATGCCCTTGCATTTTCTGTGGTAGATCTGGGATCGGCTCCAAATCTAAGCTCAGGGCCAGTGTTGCAACTGTGGGAGTCCTTCATTTCTCTCCATCCACTAGGTGTTAGAGGTGCACTAACTTCAAGACTCTCTTCCTCATTCAGCAAGATATAGAAAAGAAAACCCAAACCTATCTCCTTTCCTCTGATAATAGCTGTCGAACAATAAAGAACACTACTTGTATTTTGGAGCATCTTTTTATTTCTCTTGAGTGTAGTTGTGTTAGCGCCGTTTACAGCAAGGTATGTGTTACTGGCATAAATCATGACTACACCCTTGCATTTACATCTGTGGCTAGAATCCCAGGGTAATGCAGGCTTCAGGACAGAGAAATGAGACAGAAAATGCATCAACACTTTAAGCAGGCACTAGGTGTAAAAGTGACTCTTCCTGGAGCTGAGCCAGAGCTTCAGGCTGAAAACCACACATTGTTCCAGGCTGAAAAAGACCATTGGTAAATGGTTTAACATCTTCTCCTGTGGTAGGTCCCGCTGTGAGATGCCTGACAGCTCCAGCACTGATTCAGAGGGAAGCAAGCCTCCCACTGCTGCTGAGTCACTGCTGCCACTTCCTATGGCACCTAGTTTCACTTGGAAATGGTCCAGAAAAGTGGCTTTGGCCTATAAGGGCTGCTGAACCAGGCAAGGCTGTGCTGCAGATGGTCTGCAGGTTCTTTAGTCCACAGGCTCAACCCTGTGTATAGGTGGAGCTGTCAGTCTCCCAGGCATTTGCCACGGGACAGTGAAGCCATGGAGGAGGAAGCAGTCTTCGTCACTGCCCTGTAGCTATAACAGGGTTGGTGACACCCCACAAAGCCTCATGCTCCCAGGTAGTATGTAGTCAAACACTTATCCAGTAGTTCAGAATTGTTCTCTCCTACATGGAGAAAATGGGAGATGCCAATTTTTTGGACATTTTTTACTCTACCATGTGAGCAGCACCACAAGTTACAGCTTCTACTCCTCAGGTTTTATTTGCACTGATTCAAATGTTCTTCAGCCAGATTATTTAGGAAAAAAAATTAAAATGTCAGGGGATGATTCAAAACAGCCTTGGGCCAAGAGCTTGCCATTGTTTGCCAGCGTGAAAACACAGTAAGCTTTGTGTAGTTTCGGGGGTTTCCTCATATCTGTTGACTTTGTCTAATGTTCTGGGGACCTACTGGAGGGCTGAATCCTCGCTTTTGTCTTTCACGCTTTCATGGGGCTTGATTGTTTTACCCTTTTTTCATTCTTACCAATTAATACCTTCCACATTTTTTCAGTCTTTAAATTAGAAAGTGGTTTTCTCCTGAGCATGCTACCTGTACAGTGAAGTTATTTAATGCAAAGCTAATAAGTCTAATTCAAGTGATTTATAAATTATTATTACCTTCCATGGATTAGCCCTTTCCAATTATAATTCCACATACTATTAACTGTTGCTTTGGCACAACTAAATGAATGAGCTTAGATACTTTCAGTTATACTCCGGTCATATTATTTAGTTATTTTCTTTTCATTTGAACTTCATACTAATATATATGTTTTTACAAACTCTCTCTCTCAACTTTATATTCATATTTTACATCTATATATTTAGCCTCCTTTAATGCAAATATTATTTGTTGTAGGTTAACCATTTCTTCAGTGACAGTAAATTTGTTTCTATATTCGTTTTTTATTTACAAAGAAATATATGCTTTATTCACAAGAATATATATATATAGGCAATTTTGGATCATGAATGCATGTATATTTATATAGGTCTCTCTGTATGTAACACACAACTCAAACTGCCTGTATATAAATTCCTTTGCTAATTGCCAGATTAAATTTATGGACAACCTACAGGAGTGTTATACTGGAGAGGTGAGAATTGTCTCTTAGGTGCGATGAATTACAATTGCTTGTAAGCACAGACAGAAAAATTCTAGGTATCTCTAGCAGAATTTTTTCAAGTATTTCAGTGCTTATAAATAAGATCCCAAAAAAATTACTCAAGATGGATGGCAATATCAAAAGAATCATATTCTCACTGTCTTTCTTATGGAGCTCAGTGCAGATTATTATTTTTTTCTGTGGAAAAGTAGTTTCTCATTCTACAGTTTTAGCTGAGATTAAACTGCTCCTATAGTAAAATTGCACAGGCATTTCCCCTGCATAACAGAAAGATTTTATATGGTGTTTTAATCCAGCTATATGTTCAGAAAAAATACTTTACTGAGTAAGGTTACTTGAGGAAAAAGCCCTCCCACTAAATACCATGCCATTCAAGTTTTGATATGATATCAGATTTCCCAGGAGAGGAATAGGCAAGCACGTGGCACATCCTGTTTGGGAACCTCGAAGGAAAATATTTGGTGATGGTGACTCAGGGAGGTGGCTCTCTTCCCTCTGAGTCAGGACTGAATCAGCATCCTGGCATGCAGGGCATACAGTGCTGCTGAAGATGCTGTGGTTTGGATGAGTCAGTAAAACCACGCTCTTCACCTCCTGTGGTCACTGCAGATCCCAGAACACTCTCTGTATCTGCCCAAGTATTCTCACTGTTCTCCTTGCCATTAGGCAATTCTGCCAACAGAAATCCTCTCTCCAGTTTCATTAGCTGTTACACTTTCTTCACTTCCTGCCATCAGTGGTCATGCACTCTTCCCTTCTACTGAGCATCTGCAACATCACTTTGCAGTACTCGTCAGATTTTATTGGGGCTCATGCAGTGACTCATGCATGAAGGTCTGATCCTGCAGTCTTGCTGAGTCAAAGCTCCTGTTTTAACTTACTGCAATGTTTTGTATCAAAGAAGATTTCAGGACTAATCATGTACAGGAAGTTCTAAGAGGTCCTTTATGCCCCCCATTCCCTATAAAACTCAATTATTGAATACTGTTGTGCCTTTTCTCCCTGATGGTCTGAGATGTCACCCTCTCTGGTGATGTCATCTATCAGTGAAGGTACAGCTGTTATAGAAAGAAGCCTGCCTCTGACTGCTGCAGCTAATGCATCTTCTGAAGCGCTGGCTAGGTGATAGCATAGACTACAGAGTGGGCTAGCAAGCAAAAGAGATGTTTTCACTGCTTTTATTCACTGTAGACCTGGTCCCTGCAGAGAAATGGATTTTCCTGTTCCCAAATTCAATAAATGTCTTCATTATATAAACTTAATACATTTTTTTAATGTTTACATCCTTTCTGAATCCAAAGAGAGCAGCACTTGTACTTCCATTGAATCTTTTGTGACCAGCATAGTGCCTATAGCAGCACATATTAGTTTTAACAAAACCTTATGGTATCCCCTTAAATTTTCAGGCCTGAATTACTTAGAAAAAATTTGCAGACATCATTTAATTTAAGAACCAAGCATTGAGAGAAACAATTATTTTTCAGAAAAAATCAAAACAGTCCTATTCTCAAATAATTGTCATGTGTCATCTTCACATGTGTAACCTATATACTGGAAACTGCAAGACGGGATCCAGGAGTTGAGGTCTTCGAAGAGAAGAATAGTTTGTGACTAGTCACTGCCTGAAAGTGAACAGATTTGTTGCTAGTTAACATGGACCTGTCATTGTTTCAGTGGCTGCTGTCCTATTTTTCATTTTATTATTTAAGTAAGAGCACTGTAAGAGCAACCAGACACTTTCATGTCAGGCAGCAATTCACACCAAAACACTCATGGTTTGAAGACAGGAAAAGAAGTGGTGATGTGATGTGGAACAGAGGCAGCACAATGAGGACAGCTGTCCAGGATCACCACACCAGTATATTGGCATGCATGGAAATGGAGCATCAAGCTCTGGACCCCCTTGTCATATGTTTTACAAAAATAAGTCGGTTATGAAGTATATGACATTTACAGTACACTCATTTAAAATACTGGTTTTTATAAAAATATAAAATTTTTAATGGAGTGAGATGGTCTGATAATCTCCAGAAATACTTGGATGCAGTGGCAACAAAGCTTGTGGACTGTCAGCAGTAGAAATACACAATGCATGCAACAGCCACGGCATCCTGAGTTACAGGCTAGCATGGACAAATGCATGCAACTGTGGATGCATCCCTTTCTCCCTCATCAACAGCCACACAGGAAACATTACATGTTTTTTTTAAATCTTCCCCGACTTCTTTAAAATGCTGTCTCAGAGTGCAGGCAGCTGTTGATCCTGCCTGCTGAGAGGCACCGGCTCAGCTGGCTTATCTGGAGACAGCAGTGATACCAGAGTCCAGGGTTTCCAAGGAGGCTGCTGGTTTGGGGTCATCTGATGCACGCTGCAGTTTGCAGTAGATGCTCAGAGCTGGCAGACAGTGCCAGATAGCCTGCTTCAAGCTTGACTGAAAGCCAGAGAGAAAAATCCTTTGTATAACAGAGCCAAAGCATCTGAAAATGTGCATCTGTATCAAATGCAGGTTGGCTTCAGAGCTACCCAAAATACTGGCCTTCGAAGAGTGTTTTCTGGGACATTAACTGACCTTGGCCTGAAAGGTGGTTGTCCTCATTAATTAGTTGAGGAAATGTCTGAAGTCCAAGCAGGGAAACAAATGGTCACCTTGACTTTTTTTTCTTGAGCATATTTATGTTCCTCTAATGTGTCAGTTCTCCATAGTGAACTTAACATTAACAGGTCATCTTTCAGGAGTTTATAATTCACTTTGCCATGTTAAAAACAAACAAACAAAAAAATCAAAGCCCCAAACTTATATTATTAAGCTTCATTAATGGAGTCTTTTTCTTTTCCTGAAAGAAAATGATGTCTATCTCTTGAAAGCTTTTGGAGTAGGAGTACATAACCTGTGGGAGTGTAGCAACATTATAATGTCCACACATCCCAGGATTATCAATGTTTTAGAGCTGTCTGAAAGCTGTCAAAATAATCACCATCATCATCATCATCATCTAAATTGTTCTTCCTTTATAATTGAAAATTTTAGAATATGTCCTTCCTATTGTGAGAAGAGATAAGGAGACAGAAGGAAAGAAAGCCTTTGGGTTTTTAATGAATAGATGATTTATTTATTTGTCTTTATGAACACTCAGCTTCTGTGTTTACTTTCTGAATATTTGCAAGCAGTTTCAGATGTTCTTTGTAAATTATTTTCCTTGTTCTTTAAGGACATATCATCTTTTCTTGATTTTTAAAGTAAAAACATAATTCTTACGTATTTAGAAGCTGTTTGATTTTTCAAGTGTCTCTCCTGCAGAGCACCCACCATCTGTTCAGGAAAAGAGAACTTTAATAACATCACTGAAAGCATAGGTCTTTTGGTTTCCACTGTCTGCAGGGGAAGTTCCTTAGTCATTGTTGTCAGATTTTTGAAGGGTAGGCAAGACATACAGGAAAATGCTGCCTGCTCAGGTGAGATGGTATAGTCCACAACTGGATGGCTACTTGCCAAAATACTTATCTTATTTTTCTGGTTCTCTTAAAGTAAGGGGAAAAAAACATCCCTTGCAAAAGGGATGTTCATCCCCTTGTATAAAAGTAAGAAAGAAAATTGTCTGCTTTCAGAGACTCACAATTTCTGCTTAATCATATTCATGTTCAAATGTGCATTAGGGGTGTTTTACTTAAGAACGAGATGGGATTTTATTTCTTAATTAGACTCTGAGTTTTTAGCCTTCTTATTTCCATATTTCCATGTCTTTACAGTGTTTAAAGAGTGAATACAATATTAAATTGTTATGATTTGAAAATTGGTGGAAAGCCAATGCTCATTAAAATTAGATATGATGATGCTTATACAGAAAAACATGAAAGGTACTAAAAAACAAGTAAGTTAAGTAATAATTAGATGTTAACCTTCTCTGGTACCATCAGATAAGGTCATGGGGTGGAGTGGGGAACAACAAACATTTTTGGAAATTTTTTCTATAAATAAAATTAGACAGATATAATTATCACTTCCATTACACTTCTCTGCTTTTTGTGCTAGGACTGTCCTTTGAGTGACTGTAGGTGTCCCCTGACTCACACAAGGAAAGCACAATGACACCTTGATCATGTGAACTACATTTGGTGTTTAAGCTATATCACCATGTACTTCACAGGTATGCTGAATTTGGCCTGCAGAGTCTACTTTTGTTCCATGCCAGCTGATGGAAATCTTGTCCTTGACTTCAGCAGGAGGAAGTTCAGGTCTGAAGGTAGTTTAATTATTCATTGTAATACCTGCAACACACACAGCCCTTTATCTTGTGAGCAACTTTCTTGCAATTTCACCTAATTCCAGTTTTACAATTCTTCTGTCTCCAGTCAGGTTGAGGACCATTTCCTTTGCCATGATGTTTTTATGATGTTGTGGGGGTGCAGTGTGTCCAAAAAACTTTGACTCAGCAGGCATGGATTTCTAGCTAGCTATCTGCCTGAGAATGAAGAATTTCATTTGTTTCTTGCCCCCTGCTTTCTCCCTTGTTTATCTGTCATGACTCTCTCACATCCACATCCCATGTGCTCAACACACAGTGACATAGGACCTGGCAGTCTCTGTGGCTGCTAGGCACTCCTGTGGCATACACAGCCTTGAAGTAATCTGCCTGTTTTCTGCTTAGACTACCCAAGCAGAGAATAAAACAATAGGGTACATCATGTTTGATTTTCTTTTTATCAAAAGTCTTGGTGCTAAGCACTTGTACTTAGGGATTTCTGATTTTTTTTCCAAAAATCTGTGAGTAACACATTCTTTCAAATCACAGTATAGGAATCTTGATACTTCCATTATCTCCACACTACATTTATTGGGTCTTTAATTGTGGGTTGACCCTTTAGGGCTGTGTGTGTCCTGCTTCACAGTCATCAAAATAGGGATGTGGTTCAGCCTTAACCCTGACTGAGAGAGCATTGAAGGACACAGCCAAAACAAAATCCAAACATCTTCCCAAGTACACATGAAACAGAGCTTAGGGTAATAGAAATATTAAGGCAAGCAATTAGCTGAACCCCAAGGCTGCTTTGTTTAATGTTTCCCTTATATTACAGTACATATCTGGAATTAAAGTTTGGACTTTTAGGGCTTTTTTAAGAACATGTTTGTTTAATTACCAAATCCTGCTCACCATGCAAGAGCTTTTATTTGTGCATATATCCAGAAAGTCTGAAAAGTTCATTTTGCCAATGTATATATCCAGCTGTAATGCCACTGGTAACATGGTCTGTGGATGGATTTTGTGTACTGACTTTCAGAGTTGTTTTTTGTTTAAATCCCAAAATAGTTTCAATATGCTTTTCAATTACAGAGTGGTAGGAATTAAAATGTCATTTATGCCATGTTTTAGGTCTTTCCTTTTTTTATTGTCAATGTTTTGTTTGTCCTTGTCCAATATATATGAAAACAAAAGATCAGGAGGAGCTTCATCTAAAAATTAATTTTAAAAACATGTAAGAATATTTATATCTCATCTTCATCATATGATGCTGTCAATGTTTTCTCCTGTTTCTGATCCTGAGTAACTAAAAGATGGACATCACTATGGCAATATGATTACTATCCATATAGATACACAAAATCAATTTCCCGTACTTTTACTGTAAGAATTCAGACATTCTCCATTTTCATCTGTGTTTTTGCATTTTGTCAAGCATAGACCCTCTCTGACCACAGTTTCTTCCTTTGCATCACCCATGTATTAGCTTCTTTTTTTTGCATTGTTTTTACAGTTTCGTTCAAATGTAATGATGATTAGGAAAAAAAAATCAATGGGAGAGCCTAAGTGTTTTGGCATGCAGAAAAGTACCATGAACAGGAGACAGGTAATTCAGAGCTAAATTATGTCTCTAAAAAAAAAGGCTAATGTTACCATATTTCCACAAAAGGGTGAAAAGAATATGTGTTCATGCAAGCCAGTGGAGATCTCAGTGTAGCAGGAGTATTCAGTGTGCACTGATAGAATTGTTACAAATATTTTTACTTTTTCCATTTATTCTCAATACTTGAGGTATGGGTTCCAGGATATGTTCTTAAAGTACATTCTTAGTTTCCTAGGCAAGACTATCTAACTTTCTAGGAAAATGGACTAGCCATCATAAAAAAAAAAAAAAAAAAAAAAAAAGGGAAAATATAAAATACTGCCTATATTTACAATTTCTGATTCATTGACAGTGTAAGATATAATTTGGATATATATCACATGTTCAGTTAGGAAAACAACAGGACATATCTGAATACTATAATCAAGTACATTGCAAGAACCAGTACTCAAAAACTATGAGAAGTAGAGTTAGTGAGGCAGTAATTTTCTCCCTCTGTAAAAAAACCTTATCAAACCAGGCAAACAGTTTAAATAATAATAAGAAAATTAAAAGTTAGTGGAAATTGGCAGGACTTAGCATTCAGTCTCTATTTTTTTTTTTGTCCCTTTAAAACAAAAATAATACAAAGAATTTTCTTGTAACTTTTGATTTCTTCAGATGAAAATCAAAACTCTGATTGAAAAATTGCTTTTAATAGAAGCAGTGCTTAGATCAAAAAACTTTTTTCTATGCCTGGACTTACCTCTGTATCAAAACCACTAGTCAATCTCTGATTGTGAGTTTCTCTAAAGAAAATCTACACTGTCCCTATCTTTCAAACAATAAAAAACTCTTCAAAGAAAGATAAAGCTCTGAAACATGGCTTTGCTGCAGAACTGCAACAGTTTTCCAAAAATTACTATCCTGTAATCACATGTCACTGTATCAAAAATTTTTTCTCACTCAGGCAACTGTATCTTCCAGTTACCCTTTGTACTGCATCTCTGCAACTGGAAATGTAATTCAGGTTTTACTTCACAACGCCTTGCCTGCTCTGGAGGCAGCATAAGCCAGGTGCTTGATTTAAATACTTGGCACAAAGAACCTTCACTTTATCTACTGGCAGTGTAATCCATTTCAGTGAGATCAAGACAATCAGCAGAAAACCTTTTTCCTTCCGTGTCGCAAAACAGACTGCCATATTAATTACAAAATTTTGGTGAAGGATCTAAGAGCAATTAAAAACATTGTTGCTGGTGAGTTTTCAATTACACCTGTTGCAGGCTCCATATTTTTCAACTGACTGTGGATGTTTTCATGAGGTTCAGAGAGGAGCCACATGCTGCCCTAGCACCTTGCAGAAATTGGCACATTTGCTTTCCAGCAAGGCAGAAGCTGACTTGTGACAGTCCAATGTTTATTTACATTTATGTCTCAGGAATATTTATTCATAGCTCTATCAGGAAGTCCTGGTATACCTTTGTCCTTGGCACTGTGACCGTCCCTGTCTTTGTTTAAAAGCAAGGATGAATTCTGAAAAAGCAGTTTTCTCTTAATCTGTTGTCAGCAGTTGCTGCTGCTGGAAGGAACTGCAGGCTTCACCCTCTCTATAGGAGCCTTGTGAGAATGGTTAAGAAGAGAAAGCAGTCCCTGTAATTGAATGCTGCTCCTAGTGGGTACAACCAACATAAAAAATGTCACAGGGAAAGCCACATTTAGCTGCTAGAATTTCCCCTGAACTGCTGAGAACTGAAAAGCCAGGAATACTCTCCTATTATACCTCAGGCTTTATTGGACCCCCAGGACTTCAGAATGAGATTATGATGCTGTAGCTGCATATGTGCACTGAAAGAACATTTCTGAATGCTCTTCACCCCTTCTCATTTCCTTATCTGTAAAGAAGGGGAATTTTGCATATAGAAACATCTCTGAAAGATAAAAGCAACATATGCATTAACACATGTCAATATCTGTGGGAAAATACCAACTTTTGCTGTCCTGCTCTGCCTTGTTTTTTATCATCTTGCACTGCTGTACGTGACAATGCATACTGTGAATTCTCTAGATGTCTTATCTGTGATTACCTACAATGCAGCAGACTTCATTTTAGGAGAACCAAGTCCTGCTTGAGACATCTATTCTAAAAGCTAGGTGAGACAGTCCTGATCATACTTTACATGTGCACATACCTTGCAAAGATAGGAACCCATGTACAGTCCCCAGAACAGTATCTGATTCAGTACAATATAATCTCTTTTTATGTATAGTGTCTAAAGTGGTTGTTTTTCTTAAGATTCCCTTACAGAAATGTGATTTTAGAGGAAGAAGAGTATTGCTCCTCTTAACAAAGTGTCCAAAAAATGTCTCAGCATTCCATGAGTGGATGCATAAAACATATTTCTTCTACTAAGAAATATCTTAAAACTTTAGCATACTGGGAGTGATTATCAGCTCCAGTGGTAATCCTGGATGGAGAACCATCTACTGGAAAAGAATTTACAAAGTAAAAGTACAAGCATGATGTACCAGACATTTCTTTGCTCATTTAAAGTATCTTATTTAATGTTTTACAGCTTTGCTTTCCTTGACATCTTCAGAGTTATAAATAGATATTGTTAAACTTTCAACTGGAACAAGCATTAAGGAGCATATCCTAGCTTTCATTTGGCTTTTTTTCTTCAGGAGATCTCTAAATTTTTTACACTGAAGTGGAGATTAGCTCAGGCCCAATTTAGCAACAGAAGAAATCATGTTTTTAAAATATAGAAAAATCATTTTTTTCAGGATTGACCAGAAACCAATGGACAAAATGGGATTTGAATCCGTTTTTCCTACATGCCAGTTAAATACTATGAAGACCCAGCCAGTTTGCTTTAATAAAAAACGCAGAAGAAATAAAAGGAGTGATTGAATTTCATAGTGTTCTGAGTACTATATACATATATATGTGTTTGCGCACATTGTACAATTTTGAAACAATATGTTGTGGAGGTGATTTTGTTGTTGTGAAGATGGTATCTTTTAACAGAGACTACAACATCAGAATGCTGCATCTCAAATCCAGCCCCTGCCACTGGCCTTGTGATGAGCAATTCCCCCTCCCTAAGCCTTCATTTTCCCTCCTTCAAAGAAAAGATAATGAAACTGACCTCCTTTACAAAGTTCTTTGAGATTTACTAACGAAAACTACAGGAGGAGTGCAAGAGAACTTTAATTATTTAATGTAATTAAGAACTTAATGAAATTAATTCCATGTTGATGTAACATTTGCATTTTCTTTGGATTTCAGTGCTTTCTTTCCAGCCTAGCAAATTGGTGGAAGGCTGAAGGAATAATATATTGTGAAGAAATGAAGAAACAGATGGCTTGACCTTTCAAAAATTAATAGCAGTGTTAAATCATATATCCTGAGGTCACAGCTCTTGAACCACTAAAGCCAAACTTTCAGCATTGCTTGGCAAGCCTATGAAGTCCCAGAGAGAAGACTTGTGGGAATCAATAATATAAAAAAATGTAGCTGCAGATGTTAATGCAGGCCTTGTCATTTTAAACATAGGCAGCATTGGAGAGACTGGAAAGAAGGGCAGAGACCTGGGATCCTCATGGGGGTCAGCAGAGCTTTTGTGGTGATGACTCTTCCCGTCAACTCTGAGGGCTATATCTGCTTTGAAATGGAAGTGGAGATCTTCCTGTTTTATACCAGCAGCTGAGGCCGAGGGAGAATACAGAAATCTGCAGAGACCTGTGATAAAATCACAAAAGTTGAAATTATCGCTTTAAAAGCCTGGTTCTCAGTAGGACTTGGGAAATCCGTTCTCTGCACAAAAAAAATTAACCATGCAACCAGATATCCCAAGGTGCAGGGTAAGTTATCCATTAGTAACTTTATGTTCTTGCCTTTAGGCTGCCAGTTTGAGATGAGTTAATACATTGAAAGTTCATTCAGCTATACCTGTGTGAAAACACAGCCATGGCAGTACGGAAATACTGTGAGAGATAGGCAGGATTCTGTGAAATAACTGACTGGAAGATGCTTGGCTCAACTCAACTTTTTGACATTACTGGCAAGCTGACTTTAGACTTTCCCAGTCAGTTCCTTAGCATATCTATGTCTACCTTTCTTCAAGGCAGCTGTAAAGGAACCACTTCAGTTCAGCCTTGGACACTGTTCATTGTCATACTGCTTGTGTGACACAAAGCCTTTATTTTCTCTTTCTGACTTTCCACTGAGGTTGATTTGATGTCTGTCAGCCCTAGGTATTTTTGTAGTACAAGAGGATGGGATTACCTAAACCTGTGTTCTGACTAGCTGCAGGCAGGATGGAGCTCAGTGTGAGAAAATTTACCTTCCTGCTGTATCTAGGACAGCCCCCGCTCTACAAGCTATCAGGGAGGTACCTCAGCTAAGTTCTTAGTTCATTAGTCCTCATGTTGGAATTTTTCGCAGAAGCTATTTTTATCTAAACAAAGCCAAGATTTTCAATATTATTTCCTCATAACTGGATTAGACAAATGGAGGATTCAGAGTTATTAGAGATAGAGTCTGAAACTAGTAATGTTATTACAAGGAAGGGAAACAAAATGTTGTAGAGAGACGAAACAGGTTACTTTTGACATCACTACAGCTTCATAATCATTTACTTACTTCTGTTGACTCTGCTTTGAGAATTTCAGTTTCAAGATAATTAGAAAAATTCTAGAAACACCTTACCAAGCAAAGGTCACTGTGTGTCAAAGCCCAGAGATACCTTACAATAGAATCTCACGGGTTTGTAAAAAAGTTCCTGAAATAGACTGGAATATTCTTGTTCATAAGCAGTATCATTTAACACAGATTTGGGACCTAATCAATTCACTTCCCTGCAACAGATAAATTTGCCATCCTCTGAAACTGAGGCAGAACTGTCTAACATGTCATTGCTCTGATGTACTGAAATTGTGGGACAGAGCATTTATTTCCCACCAAATTTCCTGAAGAATGATGATCTGCGAAGAGGAACTGACAACAAGCAGAGATGTCTGGTCCCTCAGAAAAACAGCTTTTAACCATGGCTGGAGGCTGTGAAGATATCTTTTGACATACAAAATATGCAGAACACTTGATAACACTGCAATACAAACACTTGATAATACTGCAATACATCTGCTGGTCACGTTCAGATTTATTGTGGGACTTGCCTGCTTGAGAAAAGAGGATGTAATTTTAGCGATGGTTAAGGTTCTACTTTTCTACTACCATTTTAAAAATATTAAGACTTCATAGTGATACTTACAGCTCTACTCCCAGTTTCGTAGGACAAAACCACACAAAGAAATTGTTCCTCCCCAAGTTGCTTATACCTCAGTTATCAGGTTTCTGAGTCCATTTCCTCTCTGTGTCCCCTCTGTGCTGGGGTGTTCTAACTGTGCTACAGCGATTGAATGTGGCACCAATTTCCTGCAGCTGTCTTCTTTTCTGGGCATTAAAACCTTACTGGATAACAGGACACATCAAGTATCTTTGGCTGATTTTGGTCCCCTGATTTTTACATAACTCTGAATTCATGTGGTGTGTTTGGGGAGGCATTTGAAAGCGGGAGGAGTGGGTTCAACAGGAAGAACTCACCGCTAAATTTTTGGGAGTGTTCATGGGCCTCTTATTCAGTATTGCTAACTCAAATTAAAGATTAATCCCATCTGAAGCTATGTCAGCATTTAATTATGGTTTGCCTGTAATGTACATTCCCTTTAATGTTTAAACCTTAAATTTAACCCCAGCTAAATTAAGTAACTGAAAATCCTTAATTAGCCAAAGCTAGTATGCTAGCTGAGTTTCAGCAGTGAGATTAAATCTGGAAATAGGCGATCCCCAAAAGATAATAAATATTTATATGATTTACATACAGATTTGTTCCCAGTTTTGCTTGCCAGTGTGGTTTCTGTCTCTTCAAGCTAGTAGTGAAATAAGAACATGGGGAATGAATTTTCCACATTGCATAATTTTGCCCTAACTCTGTTGCCATCAATGTTACACTGTACAAACCGGGAGCTGAGGATCTTCATCTCTGTAAGTGTGTGGCTTGTGTATCTAGTGCTATGGGAGCAGTCACACCCAGGACAGCACAGGAGTGCAACAGCTCAGCTGTGCACAGAGCTTGCTCACCTTGGCTCCTCTCCACAGGAGCTGATGAAATCCATCTTTGGAAATGACATAGTTTCTTAAACCTTGAGGGGCTGTTCCCAGTTCAGTTCAGTGACTTTTAGTGGATCTAATAAGCAGCTGGTTTCCCTTGCCCAGGAATTCTCCTGGCAGAGAGGGGAATTTTCTAGGTGGCAATAAAAACAGTTTAAAATGTCTGGAAATAACCTTATGCTAGAAAGTGAGATGGGTTTGGAAGGGATTCTTGGAAGAATATTGTACCTGTGGCTAGAGCTCACGTCTCTAGGGTACTGGGAGACACCCTGGAGGACAGCAGTCCCCAGGCTTACAGTGCTTCTGCACAGAGTGGTGTCCAACATGTCTCCTTGTTTCAAGTGTCCTTGCTATTTTCTCCCTTGCCCTCATCCCATTCTCCCTACCAAACTGCCCTTCCAAAAAAAGCTTCCCAGAGAGGCAAGACTTGAAAACTAGACTGATGTTTCCTTAGTTTATTGGAACATATTATCCAATTTGGTACTTGGATACTAAAAATGCAAGATACAATCATTCCCCCAGAACACAAAAATGTTTCTTTTTAAAAACGCTACAGTGACTGTTCTGTGATTGTGATTTTATTTCCTTCCAAAATAAACTTCCCAAAGTGTCTACATTTGGATGGTCAACAAAATGACCTCAGTTCTCCCTTAGAAAGAAAGTACACTTGATCGACAGAGCCAGCCCTCACCCCCATGTCACACTGGAGACTGGAAAAATTCCTGGGCTGTCAACAGTGCAGCAGTCTCAAAAGCCTAAAAATAAGTAGGAAAACACCACTGGTCCTAAGAGAGACCTTGTCTGTACATCACTGCATGCATGTTATTTATAAGATTGCTGCTCTGCCATCCCCTCTGTCATCATGTCCTCCAACTCTGCTTTTGCCTACATCAAACGGTTGGTATTAGTCAGGCTGTTCACGTTTTATTGGAAACTGGGCCCTGAAAACAGAGCAAGAAAACATGTTTTCAGCCATTTGTGCTGTGGTGTGTGTTCCTTTATTTATGAAGCAGGAACACTTCATCTGCCATGAAGGTCGTCTCATTCATGATGTTTAAATAGAATGTGATCCAGTTCCCTTCTTGAAGAATATGATGTTCTATTTGTGTATTGCTCATGATTGTTGCACTTTTTATTGCCAGAATGAAAAAGTTTGGTATGTCCTTCTCAATTTGTGCTGCAAGGCCACATTTCAGCTTCTTTCCCTGACAAATAGCAGTGAATCTGTTGCATCATTTTGTCCTTCCCCACTCCATAACACCAGAGAAACCACTACAAAGGGCTGCATTTCCTGCAGCATGGTGGTGCTGGCAGTAGAGTCTGAATGGAGAGGCCAGTGGCAGCCCTGGGCTGATCAGAACCTGTCTGATCTAGTGGCCTCCCCTTTGGATCCCTGAGGATCCTGAGCCAGAGCAGCATCTTCCTGACAGGAACTGTGGCCGTGGGGAGTCTGCACCAGAGCAGGGAAAGGTGTGAGATGGATGGAGCAGTTGAGAGAATCTGATAAGTGCTGCCCAGCCCCTGGCCCCCTGCAGTGCTCAGCAGGGCTGGAGAAGTCTGGGGGGTAGGGGGCTGCTGGGCTGGGCAAGGCAAGGAGGAAAGGTCCTTTCCTGGATCCCTTTTGCTGGATTGTGATGGAGTTATTGAATCTCAGTTTCCAATATCAGCACCATAGGAGATATTCTTCTTTGAAGGAAGGCATGATTTTTGCTTCCTTCTAATTAAGCAGTTTGTTAACTTCTAAGTATCTTATCCTAATGGCTCAGGGTTTTCTTTTCATGAGGAAAATTATTTTTTTTTTTTAAATCTGAATACATTAAGGGTGCCTTTGTAATAAGGTGTGAATAACTACACATCCATCAAATTCCTTATTTTGTTTGATTTCAGTTTTCTTGTCCCATAATAAGTTCAAAATGAACTATCACTATCTGGAGGTGTTGCAAAATGTTTTAGATAGCAGTTTATACCCAGTATAAGTGATGGATGTACCTTTTAAGCACAGGCGGTGTTCCTGGCACAAGAAGTATCCTTGTGTTACGCCCTGTTCTTGCACCTTCTTACACCCTCTCCTCAGCCTCTGTTCTTGGCTATCTTCAGTGGCCCCTATCTTCCAGTGGTACTGGAACAAGCAGGCCCTTGGTTCAATCCAATTCAATTCACCTAACTGTTTTCTTGTGGCCTTCAGATATTAAATCCCTCCTTACTTGTTTCCTGGGGATTTCAGGAAGCTGGAACTGCCCTAGCTTTACAAACATTGCTGAAAGACATGACACCAGCTCCCTGTTCCACAGGTGATATGAATGACATGGAGAAATCATATGCTTGTAATGTGGCTGCTCATACTGCAGAGATCATTTAAATGTAGAGGGTCTATGGTTTTTCAGCTCTAGAGTTCTGATCATAGGTACACGATCTGGTACATGATTTTTATCAGGGGTTTGTTTATTCTTTTTGCTCTTTATAGCATAGATGAAGTCCTATTTATCCCAAAATGTAAAATGGCAGTGGCATATGACTGGAAGGGCAGGGCAGGCTTGAAGGAGATGTTGGTGAAAACTCTAGGATCCACTAAAACAAGTGGAAACTCAAAGCTGAAGTATGTAACAGTACTAGAGTTAATGTAAGTAAATCTGAAGAAAGAAGAATGTTTAGGCAATATTATGTATGTACTTGGTAAGGAGTGAGATGAGAATGCTGTTCAAGGCCATCTTTGCATTACAAAATGAACAGATGACAGAATGACAGAAAATGTCAGAGAAAGCTGTAACAGCATTGCTTAGTGTAGAAAGAAAAGTGCAGCAGAAGAGATCTACCCTTCCTTCAAGTGGAAATGCACCCACAAAAAAGAATCAGACTCTCTGCTGGCAATGCTTTACAGCTTCTTTTGTTGCCTTTACCAAGCACAGTCAAGGGTGTAGCAACAGAAGCAGTCTAAGAGGAAAAAGAAAAATTGCTGACTGACCCAGTGATGCAGTGAAGGCTTTCAAGGGGGTTATAGTGATGCAAGAAGTAACCACCTGAGAACTAGAGACTATGCCTCCCCTGCTCAATGGTTTGGCTGGAGATTACAACTGACAGTGTTCTCACCAGTTCAGAATAACTCTCTTACCTGAACTGAGGTGGACTGAGGGCTCGCATTCGAGATGCTACAGATGTTACAGTTGTTCCTGAGATGACTATGTGACTATGCCATTTACCTCCACTTAGCAATGTGCATTTGGTGGCATCATGAGGCTATTGTCAGTGAAACATGCAACAAGGCTGCAACAGACTGAGCTACAAAACATTTCTTTCCTTCATCTGCAGTTTTGGGGTGTAAATGAGCTGTTCATACAGAGGTAAAGCAGTGTTCAGTTGCAGTTCTTTTGTTGAATTCTTTTATATGAGCTCCCACAGTTTGTGTCCACTTATTCCATGATCTAGCATTACTTTTTTACTGCTTTGAATTACTTATCTTTTACTTCTGCCCAGACCAAATGTTTACTTGTTTTTGGCACTCTCATGCCAGTAAGCTCTGAATGTACTCAGTACTTGGGTCCAGCTTATGCTATTTTATCCCTTCAAAGATGCTGTTGTTGTTTGCATTGTTATGACTGTAGCGTTCATTCCAAAGGGATGATTGAATTTTAGAATAATTAACAACAAATTTCCAGTTTATTCTAACAGAGGTTCTGTTGATCTTGTAGGAGTCATGGGATAGATATGCTCTTCCAGTTAGGTCTATTTGTATTGCCAGTTTTCATAAAAATTTTTGTGAGGTTTAATTCAATCTGTAGGTTATATTTGTCTGGTTAGTAGCACGGTGTCCCTGTTACCACTCAGTCTGCCCAGGGAGGTGGTGGAGTCGCCATCCCTGGAGGTGTTCAAGAGGCAGGTTGACATGGCACTTGGGGATATGATGTAGTTGGGATCTGTCAGTGCTAGGTTAATGGTTGGACTAGATGATCTTCAAGGTCCTTTCCAACCTAGATGATTCTGTGATTCTGTGAAAGATCTGATTTTCCAATATTTCATAGAATAAACAGATTATTTAGGAAAAACTGGGGCAAATTGTCCAAATGGGAAAAAATAAAAAAAGCTCTTTGAAGAGCTTTGTAGGAGACTTTTATCTTTTTGTGTGTGTGTGTGTGTGTGTAGTGATGAATAACTAAGTCTCAGAGAAGTAATCCAGACAGGTGCACAGGGCCACAAGCTTCTCATGCCTGGAGCTTCCATTGAGCACCACCAACCACAAAAGATTTTCAGACTGGGTCAAAGAGTGAGAAAGACTTCCTTACCAGCAGTTGACTTGTCCCCTGTTGTTCCTGCCTTGCACTGTTTGCGTATTGTCTTTAGGGGATTACGTAACAATGATGGAAAACATGCTTTTCAAATTTTGTTCTCACTAGTCTGTCCCTTGAAGGGGGAAAAAGTACTTAAGACTTGAGGCAGCCCTCACTTCCTTCAGAGATCTGGGACCTCCCAAGTAGGATATGGTTTAAAGTGAAATAATAAAAAAAAAAAAAAAAAATTAAAAAAAAAAAAAAGAAGGAAATGGGATGTGTGGAAATGACAAGAGGAAAGTAAAAGCTAAAATGGATAATTCAGGAGGACACATGGAAAGACAGGAGAAAGATTTTATTACATTAGAAAAATAACAAATTAAATGTGAATAGGTTTACAATCATATCATCATGCACATACATTTCTGCAAAAATTTGATCCCCTGTTTCAGGCTTCTTCCCTTAAGCCCCTTCTCTCTGTAGCTGGTGCCATTCACAGTCTGTGGTGAGGATCTGAGCCACCAGAGCCAATTTCAGTTCCAAATCCAAACATAAGCAATGGCTTGTGAGCTTGCAATTCCTTTGAGGCTCACCCAATTCCAATTTTGCTTTATTCCTCCAGGGGAAGCATTTTCTCTTTGAAGCTACAGTTCAACCCATTGCATTGCAGGATATAGGTTTAGGTTCTCCTTTAGGCTAGCCTGTCCTGGGACATTTTATGCACTGTCCCTTCATAAGACACTGATAAAGAAAGACAGCTCTGACATGTTGAAACTGTAAGTAAGTGATGAGGTGATGTTAGGAGTTTATAAGGTTAGAAAACATTCAGTTCTTCAATTCTCTCTGTCTGAATTAACACTTAAAATCAAAAGCATTGTGAATTTAATTAGTCCAGATGTTTGAAGGTGCAATATTAATGGTAATTTATCTTTCCTTTTTTTTTCAACAGTCTTTGAATTATCATGAGAAAGATGGTTACCAGAGGGTTATTACATTTACTGTTTTCTTGTTGTCATATGCCACAGGCAAGAACAACACTTTAAAGAGAATTGTTTCTTTCTAAGAACAAAGATAAACTACTGTAAACTAATTTTTAAGCTACAGCACAGTAGGCAAAGTAATGGAAAAGTACAGCATTAATGAGTTGTATGAAGTCATCTTGTCTGAAAAATGAGCTTGCTCTAAAAGCACTGATAGTCAATTACAAGTACTTTTCATATAGTTGTAGACATGGATCCCACAGTGCTGGATGTTGTATAAATGCAAAAGGTTAGCCCAACCCTCTACGAATGGAATTCTAAGTAAATAATAAAAATGTGAAAAAAGGACTAATTCATGTTACTGTCCCAGAGAATATTGGAGAGGTAAACAGGCTATCATTTTATGCAAAGCTGAATAGGTAAGAGAGGTGTAAAACCAAACACCCTGTCACCCAAAGAACCTTATCCTGAACAGTACAATATCCCTGTGATTTAATACAGATGTGAACCTTCAAGACCCTTTGTGACCACAGTACTTTAGTGTTCCCCAGGACATAATAATCCCTGATGTGTGTCTGACTGGGTGAGCAACATGGTTTCTTAATTGGTCAGAAGTTGTGGCTAAAGGCAGATAGAGCTTGTATCTCTCTTTTTTCTGTCATCTTCTCTGTCTGCCAGTGGAGCAAATCTAGAGTGTTCTGTTAAAAGTATTTGAAAGAAGGAAAGATTGTCAGAGTGGACAGTCCAATTTAAAACTCCATTTTAAAATCAACTTACATTTTTATCGGTTTAATCCCTAAATTTTCTGAGATTGTCATAAAAAATATTATGGATTTGAAAGTTTCTGTTCTCAATTTCCTTGATGTTGTGAAATTAAATTTAATTGTTGTCATGTTCAAACTAAAGAGGGATGTGGACAAGGTGTTTCTGTCCTCTGTTGTTCTTTCTCATTTGATTATTATCTCATTTTGTAAATTTTTAAAACTTTTGTAAACACATATGGAGAATATATTGCCTCAGTCAAAGCTAAGTGAGAAACATCACTTGAGGATGCTTGAATACACCATAATCCACACAGGACATTATCTTCAGAAATAGGTAGTGATTTTTGACTGCTTAAGGGCATGATTTTCAAAAAGCAAGTGCTGAGTTCCATGACAGGAAACTCTACTTTGTCTTCAGCCTTCAAACTATCATCATATTTTGGAATCTAACCTACAATTGCTAGTTTCATGGATCTTCTTCCTGTGGATTTTCATCCCATTTCTATTTTTCTGCTTCATAAAACAATGGACTAATTTAAAGGAATTAAGGAATTTTTTTAGATTGACTTCTTTCAATCAAATCAAACTCTCTTGTTTTTAGGAGGTTAGAAAGATTATTCAAAAGCAAAGCAACAAACATTTCTGTCTGAACTCCAGTTGCTGAGGGACTACAATGGGGCCCAAGAGTATTTAGAATAGACTCCTGCTGGTTCTTTCACTGCCTTGCCAGAGCACCTGGGGCAAATCAGATAATTTGTGTGGTTGTCACTGACCTCCCACTGAAGTATATGCTGAGGGCAAGGGGTCATTCCACTATCTGTTGATATCTTTAGAAACATATGACTGTTCAAGTTTTACCAAGACTGGGCTTTATCCCAATTCCAGGCTCCACAGTCGTCAGATATCAGCAAACTATCCTTAATAGTAGTATTTCTAGACACTGCCTTTCATCCAAAGAAATCGAAGTTTTCAGAAACAAATTAAAGTTTTGCAATACTTGCTGGCATGTCTCCTGTAAGATTTGTCCAGCTGTAATTAAGGCAGCTTTTGATAAATTAGGATCCTTCAACACCCCCCCAGCTGTGGGGCCCAGATAGTTCCACTAGTTTTTTTGGCAAAATCTCTCACTGAAATGATGAAGACTTTGTCTTAAAACTCTCCCTTTCCTCCCCTACAACATGCTATTTTATGCAGTATGCTACTTTATGCCACTTCTAGAACAGGCAATAAATGAAAACTACCACCCTTGTTGTCTTGTCTTTGGATGTGGCAATATATCGCCTTCTGAGCTTACCCAACCACACAATTATCCCTAAATTAAAAAAGAGAGATGGAGAGAAAAAAAGAAGCAAGAATGCAGAGTGGGTGGGAACTGGCTGATAGGAAAGCAGCTGGCATATTAAACACAGAAAACTGAAGATGGAATGACACGCGGGTGCTGCCTTGCCAAATCCCTACAGGGGGGAAAATGCCAACTAGATTTCAATGAATAAGCAGTTAACATTATATTAGATTACTGCAAATAAACACTGATTTGGTAAGAAGCCAGGCAAATCCTAGGAATGGGGGGACCCAGATGGGGTAATTTGTGAAAGCTCAAACCAAAGCCATGCTGTCTGGTCTATCAGTTTTACAAAATCAGTATCAGGGTCAGTCAGTACCTGAATTTTACTGATCTAAATCCATGTGGCCAGGTGATCCATAGGGGTGAATTTGGGAGCATTTCAAATAAATTAGTGTAATTAGTCTGATTTCCACCAGCTGATCTGTCTCTAGAGGCTCAATGTGCCTTTTCTGGTTAAATATAATTGCTAGTTAAACTTCTAATCACTTTCAAAAGTATAGCAATAAAACAGAAAGCAAAGGAAATACATATGCAACAGAAAGGTGTATATGGGTGGGCAGCCTGGAGAGCAAGATCACAGGGACAGAAACAAAGTAAATTGATGCATGATGTCAGGCACTGCCCAACACTGTGGCCCTGCTTCATTCTGTAAGACAAGGGAATCTGAAGTGAGATGAATGAGGAAGTGGAATTTAATGTCGAAGTTTCAGGTTGAATACATTCCTTTCTCACTTCGTACCCCACTCCAAACCTTGTTTGTCACCAGTGTGGGCAGGAAATTCTGTTTTCAATTATACCACAAATCTGATGTTGGAAGATGATCAAATGACCCCAGGAACTGGTCACTGGGACAGCTATCTACTTTTTTGCTGTCCCTATGCCTCGATCCAGCCCCAAGGGAAGAAAGCTATACAAGAGAGAGATGCTAAAGCTGGCTGAGACAGCTTTTCCCAGGGGGGAAATAGGATGTATCACTTGGTGTAGAGAAGTTTTTCTCTATTTTCTGGGACTAAACAGGTTGACCAGGGAAGCAGTAAAGAAAGGCAAGGCCATTTTTTGTCTTGGAATTCTACAGTATCTCAGGCAATTTAATTTGATCCATAAATGGTCTTTCAGGTGCTGTGACAAAGATTTTATCAATGTATGACTGTTTTAGGTGAAGAACCTTGCTTTCATTTTGAGCATATAATTGAGTTCTGAAACAAGTTCCAAAGACATCCTTTTATTTTAAGTCTTTTATTTCATGTTGGGGAGAAACAACACCGAGAATACAGGCTTTTTGTGCTAGAAAACACATCTGTGTTCACCTCCAGGAGGGACTCTGTGCTCTTTACATAGGAAGTACAGTGCTTTTTACGTAGGGAATGTCAGTGCCCCTATGTTGGTGACCAAGAATGGAAGCCATGCTGTATAACTTATGCTAAATAATATTGCATCAAGATGTCCACTGATTTTGTTTGGCTCCTCTTGAAGCAGTATCTCTTGCTGTTTCAGGAGGAACAATGCTGCATGGACATACTGAATAGCATTGTTCCAGCTTTCATTGGCCTTCAAGTCACCAGATTTAATTTTGCTTTGGTTTTAATTTATCTGGACTATTTCACTTTATGTACCTTCCTTCTTCAGAACTGAGGCTGACTAGAACTGTGGGAAATAAGCCAGGAGAACTGGGTTGCACCAGCTTAACAAAACTCCTATGATGAAGTGGTGCGAGTGTTTACTTATGCAAGATTCAGGTGCATCAGGTTGGAAATAGGCAAGAAGAAACTGCAAGGGGAAAAAAAGAAATTTCGTATGGTTTTCAGAACATTTGCTGCAATTATTCTAGTACTCATTGGAATCTTCTCAAGTTGTTGGATTGTTTGCTTCCTCCTCCCTACCTTTTCTGAATCACAGAAGAAAAAAAAAAAATGTGTGTGTTACTATAGTACCTAGAAAACTGATGCTAGGTTACAGCTGAATATGTAAGAAGAAGATGCTTCCTGTTTCAAACCTGTTGCTGCCTGATCAGATTCTATTACAGAAATGGAATTCTGTGCTCTGGCAGACAGACAGTGTTTGGTTACAAATGTGAGAGGTAATGAATTTTTCTGGGAAAGATCTGTGTATAGGAAACCCACATTTCATCAAAACCATAGTTTTTTTTCATAAAACATTCAAATTTATGTTTCACTTGATAAAAAGAATAGGAGTAGATCTTCTGAAGATACATACTAAATTTTTCTAAGAACTGTACTCATTTTTGCAAGTGATTAAACCAAAATTCTGCTAGCGTAATATTTGCATTGAACTGAAAAGTTTTGGAACTTTTTTAAAAGAAATTGTAAAATTTCACCTTCTGTCCTGACTGAAGATGGGGAGAAAAACACTTCAGCTGAGGGGGCAGAGGCACTATAAAAATATTTTTTCTGTTCTTTTTAATCAACCCTTTGAAATTGAATTATCATAATACATCAGAAAGTAACAAAGTTTTGTCCTAGCTGTGATCATAAATGGATATAGGTGAGATGTTGAAAAAAAAAAAAAATCAGAACTTTTGAGCAGAAAAGAAAGAGGGCTTATAATGCTAAAAGCCTCTGATTTTATGGCAGCAGTATCCATCAGTTTAAGACATGATGCCTCCTTATAAGCCTGTACTATGATATCAAACTAAAGGGTATTTGTTGTGCCAGCTCCCCACTTTCTACAGCTTTACTCACTAAGCATAACTTCCCTGAAATATATTAAAATGTATAAAATATATTAAATATTAAAATTTTCCTTACCACCCATTCAAAAGGAACTGGAAGATCAGATATTAAACTGGGATTTCTGAACGTGAGCTATTATTCACTGTGTTATGCAGACTTTCTAGGTTTGCAACTTGCTAAAATTTATGGCCTGAGATGGTTTCTCTTTGAACACCTGATGCTGCTGGATGTTTGTCATTATCAGTGAGATGAACAACTTTGTTTCCATCTTTGACAATATTTCGGACTGACATAGCGCTTAGGGATAGCGCTTAGGGACATGGTGTATTTGAGCATGGTCAGTGTTAGGCTGATGGTTGGACTACATGATCTTCAAGGTCTTTTCCAACCTAGACGATTCTGTGATTCTGTGATTTTATATGGTTCATTCAAAGGAAGCAGTATGGCTAAAGAACTGCAAAAACTGCTGAGTTAAGACCTGTCTTTGAATTAAGCATGTTGGAAATGCTGCTTTATGTAGATGTATGTCACTACTGAGGCCTGCCAAGATAATAAGATTAGCATTGTGCAAATACATAGCAGCAGCAGGTAAAAGAAAGGAAGAAAAGAATGCAAAGAAAGCAAATGAACCTGAGATCATGAGTTTTCCCAGAACTTAAAATCTGAATGTTGGTGAAATCATATCAGTGTAAGAAATTACACCTCCTTTACCCCCACACGCTTGTTGTCATGGCTACATTGTATTGAATTTTCAATTTTGGATGTTCCGTCTTCTAGATCTTTAAAAAGATGACTGTGCTGAATCACAAAAAACTCCATCCAGAGCAGTAACCTGCCTCTGGCAAAGACCCAAAAGGTAGTTCCTAGAGGACTGGCATTTTTCTGTAATCTTTTTCTGGTCTGCAACAGTTTGAAATTCAGGATATTCCTAGACTGGAAGTGCCTTATGTCTTTTATGTAATGTTCAACAGATTCATCTTCTGCAAACTTGTCCTACATCTCTTCTTGAATCCAAGCAAAGTTTTAGCATCTTCAGCATCCTCCAATTAGGAGCTGTACAGCATAATCACATATGGTGGCTCTTCACGCCATCTTCTGTTTGCTCTGAAACTGTCATCTCCTCGTTTCCTTTCACACCCTATAGTTTTTGTACTATACCAGATAACCATTTAAAAAAGGATGTGTGGCCCAGTGCTTGGGACAGAAGAAACACGGATTTGATTTCATGTGATTCCATAAATTGTTCTTCTAAGTGGTTTAGAGCAAAATTGGGGAGGGGCAAAAGGCACAAGTTTCAAAATAGAAATTCTGACTAGATGCAAAGAACATTTTATTCACCAAGATGTGGTCAAACCATAGTGTAAGAGCCCAGAGAAGGTATGGGGTTGTCCATCCTTGGAGTTATTCAAAACTTACAAGGGCCCGGAGCAACCCAAACTGATTGGTTATGCTTTAAGCAGAAGTTAGAGTAGAGCCACTTGAGGTCTCTTCCAACTTAAATTGCTCTGCATTACAGTGATTCTAAAGTATTTGATGTCTCTGTGCCTCAGCCTATAAAATAGGGGCACTTCCCTACCACTGCTGAGTGCTATGAAGCAAAATAAATATAGTAAGGAGTTCAAACACCTGGCAACAAAGACATGATGCAGTCACTGGTTCAGTATTTAGAACGAGGTCATGGGCTTGAAGTCTCAGAGGACATTGCAAACCATGCTTAATACCTCCCAATGAGGCAAGCTTTCATCCAGTTTCTGCTTACTATTTGTTTAGGTGGAAATTCTGGCTTGGGTTCTCCACAGATGCTTGCTCTGCTGTTGAATTCACACTCACATGAAACCTTCCCATTCATTCTTTTCCTTCATGGGCCCGAGGGAAACCACTTAGCTTAGCATTACCCTCTACATGCTCAATATAACAACAGTTTTGCTTTAGGACAAACTGGCAAATTGAGCAGTTTGTGGAGGATATGTGTTAGTCAAATATATTATGTCTGGGTCTATTTCTTTTCTTTCTTTTTTCCTTTCCTCTCCTTTCCTCTCCTTTCCTCTCCTTTCCTCTCCTCTCTCCTTTCCTTTCCTTTCCTTTCCTTTCCTTTCCTTTCCTTTCCTTTCCTTTCCTTTCCTTTCCTTTCCTTTCCTTTCCTTTCCTTTCCTTTCCTTTCCTTTCCTTTCCTTTCCTTTCCTTTCCTTTCCTTTCCTTTCCTTTCCTTTCCTTTCCTTTCCTTTCCTTTCCTTTCCTTTCCTTTCCTTTCCTTTCCTTTCCTTTCCTTTCCTTTCCTTTCCTTTCTTTCCTTTCCTTTCCTTTCCTTCCCTTCCCTCTTCCCTTCCCTTCCCTTCCCTTCCCTTCCCTTCCCTTCCCTTCCCCTTCCCTTCCCTTCCCTTCCCTTCCCTTTCCCTTCCCTTCCCTTCCCTTCCCTTCCCTTCCCTTCCCTTCCCTTCCCTTCCCTTCCCTTCCCTTCCCTTCCCTTCCCTTCCCTTCCCTTCCCTTCCCTTCCCTTCCCTTCCCTTCCCTTCCCTTCCCTTCCCTTTCCTTCCCTTTCCTTCCCTTTCCTTCCCTTTCCTTCCCTTTCCTTCCCTTTCCTTCCCTTTCCTTCCCTTTCCTTCCCTTTCCTTCCCTTTCCTTCCCTTTCCTTCCCTTTCCTTTCCTTTCCTTTCCTTTCCTTTCCTTTCCTTTCCTTTCCTTTCCTTTCCTTTCCTTTCCTTTCCTTTCCTTTCCTTTCCTTTCCTTTCCTTTCCTTTCCTTTCCTTTCCTTTCCTTTCCTTTCCTTTCCTTTCCTTTCCTTTCCTTTCCTTTCCTTTCCTTTCCTTTCCTTTCCTTTCCTTTCCTTTCCTTTCCTCCATGAGCATCAATGGGGGCACCAGCTGGTTAGATCATTGCATTAGCTGTTAGGAAGTGTCTTTTCTCATAGCTGCTCAAAATCAAACTCCTTCCTAGCTTCCTGTTTGGAGACGAGCTTTCTTCATAACTTGACAGGGACCCTGAGGATTTGGTTCATCTTGTCATGCTAGCTTCTAGTCTGGTAGCCACTTTGCCTATCCAGAGGCCTCCTGAGGACTGATTCTTACTGCCCTGGTTGTAAATAATGCACACCAGTAGGGAGGTATGTGTGAAGGGTGGTAAACTGTGCTCAATAGGAAGCCAGACTAGAAGACCTTAAATCCTTGATCCTATTGCTTTTATCCTATGAAATGAAGAGGGATAGGTAGATACACACTTTCTTTACTTTGAGGAAGTAAAACATGCAAGAATTACTTCCTTATCTCTGCTATATTAAAGCATAATCAAAGTTACTCTTCAGGAGAGAAAGTGTCTGTCTCCAGAATAAAACCATACACACACAAAAAAAAAAAAAAAAAAAAAAAAAAAGGAATTCTTTAATTACCATTGAAGAAAGGTGTGCCACCAAAGAAAAAAAAATGTCATACACACAGAAAAAAAGTATAACTACTTTTTCAATGTAAAATTACCCTTAGATTATAAGAAGTCAATTATAGTGCCCTACTAACTGGTAGCTTTCACATATTGTGATAAAGCCATAGTAATTTTTTTTTAAAAATTCTTCTGATTATGTATTTCATTTTGCTGATGGTCCTGAGATACAGTATATTGTTTCACACCTTATTATATCATCCTGGATACTTCATCAGAATAAAATCTGTTCTCATTTACAAAACTCATTGAGAAATTCAATGAAACAAATAATCTTTTGCAAGCACCAGATTTCCTGAGTCACAAAAATGTTCACAGAATCTGGCAAAACTACAGCAGAGCACATTTTAAAACCAGACTTCAGTCTTCAGTCCTGAGGTGTAAAATTGGCACTGTATTTCTGGTGTCTGCATACTGTCATGAGAATTGGGCTGCTTGTATCATAGTCAATCTCGGGAAAAAAGGCAACTTTGAATTTGCTTTTGGTGATGTTCCTCTCCCCAGGCTTTGGTGAAACTTTGGAAAGGGTGAGAAACATGAGGTGCTGTGACATTTCTTGAGGCCACAAGTTACTAGAAAACACAAAGAAACATGGAAACACAAGGTTTTGCCAAAGGGCATTGATGAGAGCAAAGTCTAACTGAGCAGCATAAAGGATATTTCTCTTTAGCAGCATGCAGAGATTTGAGCTGACTCCATGCATGGTAATGTCATTGTCCAACATCCTGTGCCTGTGAAGCACCACGTCCTGACCTAGCTGCAATCTAAAAGGATTATAGCTCTTGTGCAACAGTGCGGACCTGCTAATAACCCTGGTGCCACTGGAATTTACCAAACCGCGCCTGTGTACCATCATGCTTTATTGATGTGAAGACAGACTGGAGCCCGAAACAGCACTTTCAGCTTAAAGTAGTTCCTTGCCAGACTCAGACAAACGGTGGAAATGAGAGTTCAATCTGAGTGACTCACACCGCTTTCACTAAACTGCTTTAAAAATACAGAGGCTAAGCAGCTGCAGCTTCATGGCCTGGAAGCTGGAACTTCTTCAAATTACCAAGTATGGGGAGTTTATACTGCAGGGGGGTGAAGGGGGGTTGTTATTAAAAAGCAACATTGACAAATAAAGCTCCAGTTTTACAGACAGCATGTGGAAGAATAGAATGTATAAATTGAAACTGTGGAAATTATTATACAATCTTACTCCCCATGAAGGATTGCTCCCTTCTGCATAAATCTGTAGATATTTATTCTCTCCAGTCCTTGCCTCACTTCTGTTTTTTCAAACCCACGTGTCCAAGTAACTGTCAATTTCAAGTCACTATGTGGCCAAGATGGATTTTGGATCTGCCTGCAGTGGGATGCTAAACTATGTTCTCTCCTACCCTCAGCTGCAGGTTTCTGTGCTCCTGTGCCATGCAGTGTGCTCACAGTGGCATGCCCCCATACAGATAACAGCTGTGCCCCTTCCTGGTTATATATGTACAGGCTTATGGAACAGAATCCCTTAGGAACAGTCCCTGATGTATATGTATATAAAGCTTTAGGTTAGATATGGGCAGAAAAGGGAAATTTCATCAAGGCCTGCTCCCTGCAGGAGGAAGAAAGGGATGGGAGACCCTGAATGTGAGACTTCTCCCCATCTTTGTGAATAAATATCTTATTCTTGTTATTTTCGCTCTGCTAGACTTCTGATGCCCGAGTTATAAGAGTCTGTGTGCACCTCCTAGTGTTCATATTTACCTGAGTGAAGGAGTAATGAAAGCAGGTCTAGAAACAACTGACTCATGATTAGTCCAAGATTCAAATCTAAGTGGGCCTGGCTATAGGTGGGGAGTTTTCAGATCTTGTAAATTATCATCATTTATTAACCAGAGTGCAGCTATATAAGAAATAAGTACACAAAAAATAAAGTGGTTATAGAGGCTTTAAGTTTGTTTTTTTTCCATTTATCCTGAGATTGCAATGAAACATTTAGAACAGTTCTGCTGCTGTTTCACCCAATAAATAGCAATTTAATTCTGACCCAGAAGCAGCACCATCTAGTGATCTGTAGTGTTTTGTAGCCATGGGAAATTAAGCACTAGTTGATGCTGAAAATAGTGTTGTGATTAGATATTATGGCAAATTAGTTAATCTACAGATAGTTTGAATTTATATAGTAAAATTAAGGCAACCCTTCTGAGGCAGTAATAATCATTAACTGTGAAATGAAATAAATGATTCAGAAAACAGGCAGCTTCTTTGCTGCAGCATAGTAACACCTCTGAAGCCACTGCAGTCAGAATGTAAGTGGTAATCTGTCATAGGCAAAGGTGATGTGGGACTTGGTGGGAGTGAAGTGCTGTATTATAAATTAGACTCATAAGCCTAAATTATCCTTGTTGTTTGTAATGTTAAACAGTGAATTAATCTTTTTTTCACAAAGATGGGAAAACTCTTATTCAAATGTAAGGCAGCTTTTAAATGTAGAAGTGACCTAGAATCTAAATTGGAAATTTCTTTTGATGAGATTTATGTTTTTGTGTACCTGTTGGACTTTAAATTTAACCTGTAAAAACTGGGTCATCTGATTTTGTCATAGTTCTTTTGGGGTTATTGCTGTTTCTGACCTAATCTTACTTCTTTTTTTTGTTTTGTTTCCCATTTTCTTTGAATATAAATGCAGAGACAGTCCGGAAGATGGGCTTATTTAGTGCTGCAGACCATCCAAATTGCCATCTTCGTTGTTTTAAATAGATACTTGGCCCTGTGGAAGACTTACAGTGTTGAAAGATGGCCTTAAATTCAGCAAAAGATGAAGATTTTTACAAAGATAAACAGGATTGATGGGTCTCTGAAACACAGTTTTCCTACTAGGTCTTACCACCTTCTTATTTTCTGTTCCTTCCCAGGATTGATAACGTACCCTACCCCATGCAGCCTTTCTGGTTTGTAACTGGGGAGTTACCCACACTGTTAGCCATGGTTAGCCAAGCATCTGTTACAGTAGGAGAGCTGCTGCAATATCTGAGGACAGTAGCTCCGGAGCATTAGAGACAAGAAGGACAAAATGAAAGACTCTTTGATGAAAGTCAAAAGAAAACTCGAATTCTGTGAGTTTCCAAGTGGCTTCTACCAAAATAAGTTTGAGATGCTAACCTTTGATTTCCCACAACAAAATTTTCACTGCAATTAGTATAAAGGCTCATAAAGTAATGCAGTCTACTAGACCATTAGAAATGAGAAACGTATTTTGTATTAGTATGTTAATGATTTCAAGGAATTCAGTAGTCAAAGATACTAATTTCAACATTTGTCCTGTAGAAAGTTATCTCTACTCTTTTTTGGTTTTCTCTTGAGAGTGCTAGGAAGGAAATTTTTTACTTTTGAGAGAAATTCACTGCCACAAATATAAAAAAACTCTAAGCCACTTGGTAAGTTCAGGAAACAAATAGAAGACAAACTGAGACAAAGAAAAAAGCCCCAAACCAAGCCCCCTATGCACAGCAAACTTGTTTATTTTTTTCATACTCGTGAAAAAAATTGACAGGGCCAAAGTATGGGAGAAGTCAAGACGATGTCAAGCCAGAGCTTTCTTGTGCTTCTTTCTTTTACTTTTCTTACCATTTTAACTGGGAAAACTTTTGAAGTAATCAATTTTAGACTCCTGGTTTTACAGTCAATCTTCTTTTTGGCTCACTCTCTTAATCAGCTGGAATGTATTAGCTGAAATCCAAACGTTTCACAGTAAGAGTTTAGCTTCAGCCATATTTATTTTTCCCAAGGAAAAATTTCAAATTCCGTGAAAATGGCCACTTTGTTTCAAACTGTTTCTTTTGGCCAAAATAATAAAATGAAAAATTGAATTAGTTTGTTTTTCTTGTTTGATCAACTCTAGTTCTGATCCCTTCGATTCAACAACAGTCAATTACTGTAAAAGCGACTGTAAGTAGGGAAAGGTTTTGTGATATTCCATCTCTGTGGCACTACCTTGCTTGGGAGAATTTATAAAATTATGTAGTCTCCTTCAGTCTGTGGGTTTGCATCTGTTGAATGGACATAAGTTATTTACCTTGTTGGCAATTTACATTTGATCTACAACTTACGTATGGAAAATACCACCAATTCTAGCTGGTGTAAGTCACCATAGTTCACAAACGTGTTACTAACCCTGTGATTTCTTTGCTACCTGAAAACCTGTGCTCAGTTCTTGCATCATAGGCTCCTATTACAAAGTAAGATTAAGAGGCAGCTGCTCAGAAATTCCTCAGGCAGCCCCAGGGCAAAAGACAGACACTGTGTTCTTCTGCAACATGGGTTAGGAAGTCTCTACTGTAAACACAGGCTCTAAACT
This sequence comes from Strix uralensis, assembly GCF_047716275.1. Classification (NCBI taxonomy): domain Eukaryota; kingdom Metazoa; phylum Chordata; class Aves; order Strigiformes; family Strigidae; genus Strix; species Strix uralensis. Next base: position 68,736,669 of record NC_134012.1, read on the forward strand.
CACAGCCTTGGCACCCTGAGGGCAATTGCTCTTGTGGGAGGAGGACAGGATGTGTCCGGGGGGGATTCCAGCCAAGGAAGGGCTCGGCTCCCACCTGTCCTCCCTGGTGCGGGAGTGCAGAAACTTGCCTCCAGTGGTTTTTGGTCTCTTCAGCTTCTGCTTGGAGGAGTCCTCTGCCCTAGTGAGTCGAGGCACTGCAGTGGGAGACTTGTTTCCACAGCGGTGGCAGGGCTGTTGTGTGCTCCTTCTGTGCACAGGCCAGGGACAGTACCTGATAGCTCAGGGAGTTGTACAAATTTCCATTCCAAGAAGTGAAAGTGAGATGTTGCCTTCATTACTTCTCAAGGAAGCTCCAGAATGGCAGCATTTATTTTTCAAAGCCCTAACTTTAAAAAAAAAAAAAAAAAAAAAAAAAATCAGAATTTCCACTGATGTTCTGTACCTTAAACGACCTCCATTGCCCTTTCTTTTTCACTCTGTCATCTCACTGTCAACTTTAATTCCACCACTGATGTTCTTTATTTTTTGAATATAGGAGAACAATTTAGGCTCTTGTGCTTTTAGATGACCAACTAAACATAATGTCCAACATAATTAACTGAGCCACGAACATGCCTCCCTGTTCGAAGACTAAATTAGGATAGGAGAACATAAGGAAAACAATCAGTGTGGTCTCATCAGACTGATCTAAATAATAGGTTAAGGAAAGGACAAATTTATAATTAGATGTATTTTTGTTTCACACTCTTCTTACCGGCTTCATAATTTACATTTTGCTTTCATTAAAAATAGATGTAGTCGTCAGAGCACAAGCACACACCCTGCACATTCCATACCTGCCCTGAACACACACCCATGTGGGATCTCAGTTTTCTTGTTGGACATCTAAACCTTTGTGCCAAACTATATTCTCATACACTACAGTTATAAAACTAGAAGGAGCAGTGATCCTTATCTTGCGATCTTTCAGGAAATAGGTATGATATTGATTATGACTGCAGGGAACTGAGCAATTAAATATCTGACTGACTTGGCAAGCAAAACACCAAGTTTTCTGTATCTCGTTACTCACTGCCAAAATGTGGGATCAACCTCTGGACCAGCCAATATATAATACAGATTAACTTTTTGGCATCGACCAGGTCTTAATATTCTGATTGAAAGTCCACTGAAGTTTTTCATTGCCACTTTATACTCAGGAGTCTCAAGGATATGTTCAAAGTCCAGGAAGAATAACACTGCCAAAATCTGTTCTCTTGATTAGTATTGCTTGACTGGAGCTTCAGCTTTTGTTTCTTTGTCATTTAGTGTAAGATATTTTATTCATTAGTGTAAGATATTTTATTCATCATACAAAATTATTAGTAGTGGAAAACTCGATTCTCATATATAACTTGTTCAACAATCACCAGCATCAGGAGATGTGTATGATAGCACCAGTAATGTTTCTAGATTCTCCTCTGCTATAAAAATTCTTGCTTGTGTTTATTGACTGTGCAGGCATTCACCCCCACCTTCACTCTCCACCATTTCTACCTGTGTCTCAAGAAATAAACATTCTTTCCTAGAGTAAAATCATAACATGAAAAATGCATGATGGTGGTGCCAAACATTTAAGCATGCACTTAATTTTAGCAAGTACTGGTGCTGTTTTTACTGAGATCTAGACCATATTTAGAATTGAAATATGTGAAGACTGAATATGACCTTCTGTACAATAAAGTGATGGGGTGTAAAAACAGCTAAAGAACATTTTTTCTTAGTATGCTGTCTTCTGCCAGGCACAGAGAAAAAGAGATGAGAATGGGTTGGAGTTTTATGCATTTCAGTAGCAGAACAGGCAACTCAGGTAAATCTGTTTATACTAATTGAGTGTAGGAGCATATGTTCCCATGCAGACTTTCTCTATTGGAAAAGTGACACAGAAACATAATGAAGTACAGAAAAACACCGGGGAAAAGTTAACCAATAGAAAAGGAAAAAAAAGGAAGATTTGTCTCCCCTAGGCAATTTGTGTCACCACCATTCTTAGTAACTAAATCAGGGAAATAAATACGTCCCTACCTTTGAAGAACGACACAAGACTGAAAGGTTTTCAGATGCTGCAGTGACAGTGTCCCTAAGAGCACTACAGTTTGCATCAGCTGTGCTGAACTGACCATGGTTCTTCTCCTCTCTGACATCACTTGGGCAAAGAGTGAGCTGAGACTGATTCTTGATTTTTGGCTATCATCAGTGTTTTTTCATTTCTGCTCCTGAAGATCCATTCCACCTATTTGTCCAGTAGTTCTGTGTAATCCCTGAAGAATGTTCTATGGGTCAAAGCCTCTTTCTTGCATCATGTGTCTAAACAGCACTGACACAATGGTATCTGAAGCTTGATTAAGTTTTTAGGTGGGAATTTAAATTTGTGCTAAATTAATTACTATTGATTGTAACACATTTTTGCTCTTTTGGTTTTCTGTTGGTGCAGTGAGGTTTTTTTTCTTTATTCATGTGACACATTCCTACTGGATATGAGAACTTAATGTCTCTGACATGGTCAGAAACTACTCTACAAAGTTCCTTCAAACATGCTGCTTCTTTCAGTCCTCCCTTCTGAGTATAGAATGTGGTAAACGAGCCTCACTCTATGGCTTGGAAAAGGACAAGGGCAACAGTCCAGCAGTTGAAAAAGAAAAAAGAAAGAAAGAAAAAACTGAAAAAAAAACCAACCCTGTATTTCTTTGATTCCAAACGCCCAAAGGAGATTCTGTGAGATTAAAAATACTTCTGATACTAAGCCAAATTGTACAACAGGATTACCTAAAAATGTATTACAATTTCTAAAGTGCCCTGCATGTGTTATTTTCTGGAGAGACTGAAAGGAGGGAAGTGGTTAGTAGGTTTTTCTGAAATTCCAGCAGTGTCAAATAAAATAGGTTTTGCATTATCCATGAATGCTGGATGTGCCAGGGTTTGAACTGTTCTTTTAAATGTGTGCAAAGTTAACAAACAGTTTGGAACCAAAGAAAGAGGTAGTGAGCCAGAACTTCAGCTGGGGTATATCAGCATTATCTTAAATTTCTGTGAGCTGGATCTTAGAGATCTAATGCCAAGAAGATAGTGAAACAACACACAGGGTATATTATTTGGTAGAAACTTCTGAGGTTTCTAATAAGAATAACCTCTGACAGGCATGTGAAAGCTTTCAGTTTATTTCTAAAACTGAAAATCTGGAGAAGCGTATAATAGAAAATCACAGACACAGTCTGAAAATTAGAGGCTTTTCTAGTCTTTGAGAAGGGAGCAATAAGGTCATAGTGGCACAGGAGCTCAGGGAGAAGCCATTTTCTTTTCTAAGGACTTTTGGCTTTTGCAATACAAAATTCAAAGTCCTTTATCAAGACTATAATAGGTCTCCAATAAATTCTTCGCTTTTGATATTCATTGGGTAGACATTAGTAATTGGCATGTAACTTCTGAAATGGCTATCTTCCACAGCCTGGCCTAAGAGTGTAACACTGGAAGTTAAAAGTAATGTCACCACTGCACCCTGCAGCAGGGTGATGTTGGTCCCTGGTTAGCAACTTCAGCTCCCCAGCCCTGCTTTCATGCAGCAGCATGGGTATCTTGCTTGGGGTTGTAAAGCTAAAGTGATTCTTACTAACACAGTTACTACTACAGTTCTACTGTATCCCACAGATACTACTATGGTCCACTGGGCATTTGAGACACATCCTGGGAGATTTTCCATTTTAATTTTTTTAAATAATATTTATGCAAAAGGTTAGAGGACAGGGAGAAAGGCAGGAGAGTGTTTGGATTACATAAGTCAACACACACTTTCATCACTTCATTTTATAAATGGAGATGCAAAGAAGGTTTGAATTTGCTAAACTTGTGGTAGAAAAATTTCTCGCCAGTCTTCCTGCATATCAGTCTTTCCTGAGAAGCTTAGATTACTGGCTTTGTTGAGTTTGAGGAGTAATTGATGGCCTCTGGAAAGCCTGTAGGAAACATACTTTCAGCAGGTGATTCCGTTTGGTTAGTTTGTTTTTTGACAGAAGCAGGTTTTGCTGCAAAATTTCTAGGTTATAAATAGGTGTGCCAGAATGACAGCTGGTGGCAAAGTTGGACAAGTTTTGTAGCTGTAGCCAAGAGGCAAAAAACCCACTTTTTGCAAGACTCTTGTTAACCCACTGAGTTTTCATTAACTTGCAACTAGGATTGTAGGCACGGGAACTGAATGGTGAGTCAAATCACTGAATCTTAGAGCTCATATATAAACAATAATAGTCTGTTTATAGGGTGTTGGAGCTTTCTATCCTGCCTCTTCTCCTCAGGAAGTATTCTGAGAAAACTGCTAAAATCTTCCCCCTCATCAGCATCTAAAATACTTTTTGGGTGCTAACTAATGGGCAATACTGTGTATTTGACGTTTATCTTATTTGGTATTGAGCATGCTCATGACTCTGCAATCTGGCTGTACGACAGCGAGTGTTTTTACCCATTAGTCTTGCAGTTTATTCCCCAGACAAAATTTTCAGTTGTGAGGCTCATGAATGCTTGTGTTTTAGAAGTCTTGGAGTAGTAGCAGAAAGTGGAGAACACCAAATTGATCATTTATGCACCTTTTTGAAAGAACTATGTGTCCATGGATTATAGAGCAAGGTACACTGCCTTCATTGAGTAATAGCTCGTGAGAATTTATGTTAAAAATTACGAATTAATATACACACATACACACATGTAAAGTGTCTGTGTAAAACCTGGCTGAATGTTTAAGGAGAGAATAATAAGGAGCCTTCAATGGAATCAAATACGCTAAGCAAAGCTGAAAATTACAGCTTGTTCTGGAAGTAATGAACTACAGATTGAAAATACTCCCTGACCTTTCACATTTACAAAGCTCTTGATTTCAGTTAAATTACTTGCAAAAGTACTTATATGCTTGTTTAACTCCACCACGTACAGACCTGGCCAAGCTCTGAAAGTGCCATAACTGTAACCAAAGTATGTAAAATGGGCCCGGATATATGATGTTGTTTTCTTTCTTCTTTAAAGTGTTTTATCTGAATTGAATTACCATAATGGGCTGTATTATGAGGTGGATATACCTACCACTCAATATATTTGTGGAATTTTAATTTATTTGCAGCTTGCTTCTTCCTCATTTGAGGAGCACTCTGGATTAGGTCTATGCAGCAGTTAGTCTCACATTTCACATCTCATGTGTGCTGAGGGGGACATTTCATACCTCACTGGAAATAGTGAGTGTAGCATTTCCATCCACACTTTCTGCATAACTTCCACTATCTTTTCAGTCAGCTGCCTGGTCCCAGTAATGTATCTAAGAGTTTTCCTGGGAGAAAACAGATGGAGCATAACTACTAACATGCTCTAAGTACACTTGAACTTCACTGCAACTTGGATTTTGCCTCTAGCTCCACCTAGATACTTCAGTACTGCATTGTTGGCAGCTTGACAGATAACCTCAGCTGAAGAGTATTGATTCATAAAAATAACCCACAGAGTGACAGGCAGGAGGCTTCATGACTGAAGCGGTTACTCTGAATCACTTGGGGCTTTTGAGAGGCTGTTAATGGCTGTTTCTACCAGTTAAAAACACTAAGAACAAATGGATTTGGCATGTTTTGTTCTGTAAAAGAGCGAGCCTGGAAACCATGCAAAATAAACAGGACCCACCACTACAGTGAGAAAAGGGAGGTCACCTTGTGAAGAAAACCCCTAGAAAGCAGCAGGGACAACAGAGTTTACAAGAAAGAATATGACATTTTGATATTGTACCCCTCATTTTTTCAGTCACTGAACTCACTCTAAGGGTACAGAGAATCTCTCCTTAACACTGGAGTTCACATCTCCGTGGTGGTCAGGTACAGGTAACACAATCTTATCTCTTCAGCCTTTTAGTCGTATCAGTGGACATTTTGTCTTATGAACAAACCCCCTAGAGGGAAACCCCCTAGATTAGAGTCCATGAAGTACTTGTTTGAAGTGTGTGAATATACAGCAACACATGAAGGCTTTGCAGAGAGCACACATTTTCCCTACACATTTGTTATTCATGAGACAGACCAAGAGTTTAGGAAGATTAAAGAAAAATCCAATAAGAAAACAACTTTCCCTAGTGCCTCCTAGCCCATTTTCACCCTTTTCTCAGATCTCCTGGACTAGTCTTCCTGTACTTTGGAAAAGGGAGCTTTCTCCCTCCTTTATCTTCTTCATAATGTAGATAGCTGAAGAAGGGAAAATGAGAAGTATGTCTCTGCCCATTTCTACTCCCTGATCAGCTGCTTTCAGCTTATCAAGTACACCTGTCAGATGATTATCTTGCTAAATCTTCCACACACACAGGGTAGTTTTCTTCCATTAGTTGTTAGGGTCAGTGTCTTTTAAATTGTCAGCTTTTAAACTACCTGCTGACATTCTGGTTGCACACATCTGTGGTACTTCAGCTCCTTGTCCAGAGGAAAAGTAAATGCTTCTTCTCCAGAATGGGGTGGGAATTTTGATGAAGATGGACAGAGGATTGTCACATGAAGGCGATGTATTATACAGAGACTTTGTCCATTGTCAAATTCAATGAATGTGAGACTTCTAGGTCTAACCAGAGATGACATATATTGGGGATGTTTTTGACCCAAAATCTTGCTAGTACATATAAAGCACAAAAGTTAAGAAATTAAAGTCAACAGTTTTATTTCTCAGTGAATTTGTCTAACTCATGGGTACCTTTATGATATGTGTGAAAAAATACCCCTGTATGATGTGAACTTTCTCCATAGCACTCACGATTTTACAAATCTCTATCACATCCACTCTCCTTTGTCACTTTTTTTCAATAAGTCTTATACTGCTGCTTTTTTGAAAGCTATTACACATTTTTGACTAGCCTCTTCTCTGTTTTTGTGTTCTTTCTAGTTCTTCCATGATGTGGTGCATCTGCATAGTAGGTAGTGGCCATTTTGGAGCAGGGGCTCCTTTATACAATTACTTCATGTAGCAGCATGGATCTCAGACTTTGGGCCTTCATGCACTTACCATTACACATGTGCATGTCAGTGCTGCACTGATGCCCTGCTGTGATATTAAACCCACTAAGAAATGTGAAAATATAGCTGATATCTCTGGTAGTACTTTGTGGTAGATTTTCCACAGCACACCTGTGCATTAAAAGAAATTAAATAGTTAATGATGAAAGCGATGGCCAAAAGCTGAAGCAGTGCTGTGGTACATAAAGGGAATCCATTTACCCAGCATCCATAAAAACTAGTAATACTATATAATTATTTAATAAGTACTTCACAAATATTGTTTATCTTGACTAACCAGCATGTTACTTTATCCGCTAATGAGTAGAGACTTCCCTGTTATTCAGAGATGCACCATAAGTTTCCAGACCATATGTTTTCATATTATGCAGTTTTTAGAGGAAGTGTTGCTGTACTAGAATCTAGGCCAGGAGCAGGCCATTATAGGAACGGACTTTCACTTCTTGCAGAAGGCAAACCACAGATGTTTCTTCAAGTGACTCCACCTCATTCTCCGGCCACTGATGACTGAGCAAGTGTTTTCTTCTGGGGAAGGCATGCCAGCTTCAGTTGAAAATACCACGTGATGGAGAACTTAACGTGTCCTGCCATCATCACCACCTATGATTGGGTTTCTTTATTTGCAAAATTGCATGTTTTACTTTAGGTTGAACTGTGTCAGCTGCTGTCTCAGCTGCACTTGGCAAATTTGCTTCATAGTTTTAGGGACTTCTCTGCTCATGCTAAAATCAAAGTGTTGATCTCTTTAATAGGTTAGTGTATTCATTGTTATTCTGCTTTCCAATGTTAACATATGTCTAACATTTAATTTTTATTGTCATTCACAGGCACATGTGTGTATCTATAACATCCTCAAGAGAAAAGTATGAATCAGTTATAAAATGTGGAAACCATGACTTCTTTGCTTTGTTTCAGATATCACCTATCAAGGTATCCCAGCTTGTCCTAAACCCATTTGGAAAACAAACTCTGGCAAGAAATCTGATCCTAAACTTTTATGTCACAAGCACCTTCCTATTCACTCTTTTGGTCTTCTGGGACTGCTCTTGGCTTAAGCTACTTTTTGCTATCACTGCCTGAGCTGGTGATGACCTGACTCTGTTCTACTCATGCAGAACAGTGACTCTCTCCTAGCTGTACTCAGGGCCAGAATTTTTCCTTAGAATGGCATAAAATTGGAGGCTTTGCTGAGGTCAGTGACAATGGAGCTGTAAGTATCTGTGAAAACTTAAAATGGAAAATATGTAACTAAGGAAAGTGGAAGCAGATTTCTTTGTTTTTACTGTTAGCAATTTTATCTGGGACAATTCCAGTTCACACATGGTGGGGAAAGAGAATGTTAAAGCTTTGGAGGGGATCAGAAATATTTTGTGTTTAGCATCAATAGGACCCAAACCAAGTTTCTACCTTCTTGGAATATCAATATACTTATTGACACTTAAAAACAGAGTAGAGAATATTTCCTTAAAAAATATCAAAACTGAGAATTTCCGTGTTTTCAAATAAGAAGTAAAACATTGAGGAAAGTCAATGTGCAATCATGAAACGTGCAGTTTTGGCAACTCCGATGTTTCTTTCAATAAGCTATTTTAACCCAACTCTCTCATTTACCCACACTTTTCATCCTTCAGCTACAGAGTAGAATTTCCCCTGCTCAGTACCTCTCAGTACATTAAGATCTCAAAAGCACACACTTTTCAGAGAGTGTATTTTTGCTCTGCTCACTGTCAATCCTGTGGAAAGCAACATTAATACACTTGGGGTCTTGCTCTTCTTATTAATTACCATAATGATTTAGAATAATAAAAGTTCTCTACACGGGTGTGAATTTGCCCCACTTTAAGCATTGAGATTACAATAAAACCCCTATATACTCACCACTTTAAAGGTTTCAACAAACAACATGAAAATAAAAAGGAATAACTTCACCAGCTCAGACAACCATGTAACTCCTTGTAACTTGTCCCTTTGTAGGTGGTCCTTTTATTTGAATGTTGGTTGAATAAAATTCCTGCTTATCTTGATGTTAGAAAGGAAGAAGTGAATAATTCAACGAAGGATGAATCAATAACTCTTTGTTTCATTGTCATGTTCTCAGCCTCTATTGACTTAAGGGGGAACTTCGAAAGAAAAGTTTAAACATCTGGTACAGCACGGTAATAACCACTAATGGTATGAATTTTTTAGTAATGTAGAATGGTTTTTTAATTCAAGATGACACCACAGCCATGAGCCCAAGTCTTGAAGTCAAATGCCCTCTACTGGCCATGAACTGATTTTCTTAGTGTTAAAAAGAAGGCATTCAGTATTCCGGAAAGTTTGTTCTAAGCAACACTTGTGTTTATCTGTAATCTTTTTTTTAATTTTTTTTTTAGTTTTTGTCTTGTGAAGCAGGTCAGATTGTTGAGTGGCTTAAGCTATTTCTGTCGTTTGATATATGGTTGTTTTTTGCCAAATCTTCATACTGTATGTCTCTCAGGAAAGAAATCTAGCAAATGACTAAATCAGGAAACAAAGCTAGAAAATTAGTAAGTCAGAAAAGAAAGCAGAAAATGGTTATAATTTTTGTGACAATGTAGCTTAATGCCCACACTAAAATCAGGGCCAGGTTATGAACAGGCTATGCAATATCCTTGTATGTATGTGTCCTGGAAAGCTTGTGACCATGATAGAAAAAGAGAAAATACAGTACATGACCAAGGTCATAACAGAAAAATAATCTGTGATAAGGTCAATATTTCAACTCAAATTTTATGAGTTTTCATCACCCATTATAAATGAGACAAAGTCACTCTCTTAAGGCTCCCAAGTTCAGTTAGGGAGGGGAAGGGAGAGTGGAAGCATATTTATTCATGTGGACTACGAATGCATTGAGTACTTCCCCATCCTGGAGCACTTATGTGACTTTGCCTTCTAACACACGGCCACAACTTACTACCTCTCTTACTACCTCTTTTCCTTGAGACACTCCTGGGATTGCAGCTGCCTTAATTGTCCAAAGGACAAGTTTGTCACTACAGAGCATCTCATTGAAAGCAAGCAGAAGAGCTCTTCCACTTATTTAGCTGATACATGCTCTGCTTAAAAGCAGGTGCATTTTTAAGAAATGTAGGAAATTATGAAATGTAATGGGCTTGAGGATGGGCAGTGAACTTGTAGCCAAAGCTTATTTTCCATAGTTTATAATGAAATTGATTAATCAACTTTTACAGTTTTTTCTGTATGCCAGCCTGATGGGAATTTGTGAGCTGGGGGTGAAGAACAGAATTGAATCCTCCAGGGTTATGGTTTTAGAGTCACAGTAGTTTAAAAGACCACAGACCTCAAGCAATATGGCAGATCATCAAATACACCTTTCAGCTTCTATGAAGTGATAAAGCTATAGCTCATCTTTCAATGGGAACCCTATGTGAGTTAGCTGCTCAAACCTCACTCAGAGGTTTTAGTGTTATTATTTTCTCCAAAAGAGGACTGGGATTCTCACTTTTCTTAGGCCCCACAACAACTGCACACATGACAACCACGGCCTTTTCTTATACATGTTGACATCCCCCGAACAATATCAAAGGTCCACACCATGCTGAAAGTCATGAGGAATCATTCCTTTGGGGGTTGCTGCCAAGAGTTTTGACTAAACTCTTGAGTTTCTTTTGTCCTTGAGCAAATGGCTGACCTTAGCAAGGGTGTAGCACGCACTCTCTCTGTTCACAGAACAGTGGTGAGGTCAGCAGACTTGCCACTCTCTGCTGCTTGGGCTGGGCCATAACCTGGAGACTGCCTACCCAGACAGCTGTTTTCAGCTGAGAGGGCTGAACTCACCAGATGTGAGCCATCTCTAGTCTGAGAGCTGTTTAATAACTGTTAGCCATACAACACTAGAGCCAGTGTGAGGAGGATTTACTGAGTGAAAGAGGGCTGTACCCTCCGAGGACTGTACCCTCCTCCTGGGCTGTTAGCCCACCCTGTTAGAGCCTTGTATCACCTGGGAGATACTTCAGGTGAGAGGCTGTACAAAGTGTTCCCTGACAGGGGCTTTGGTGCCCTGCCACATTCGTGTAACCAGCCTCCTAGGCACCTATGCCCACTTCTTTAATCTGTTTTGGCCTGTTTTTTCCCAGTACAGCCCTTTGTGTGTGGATTTCCCCCTTACTGGGTGGGGAAGGGCATAAGGGTTGACCAACAGTGTGTCTTGGACTTTGCTAATGTTCTTGAGAGTCGGGCAGTGAGATGAAGCTATTCGTGCTGTGCTGACCAAGCAGCCATCAGAATGTGAAAAATTCCTGGAGCAGGAGCAGTGGCTGTCTGACATGCTCTGTATTTAAGTGTATGTTATTTTTCTCATCAATTAAATCCATTCTTTAATTGTGTCTTCTAAAAGCAGGAATGTGGTGGGTTGGGGTTTTTCATCTGTAAAAGCCAGTCTCCAGAAAAACTGATGAGATTGTTTTCATGGAAAGCACAGGCATGTAACAGCAGATGCTATAAGATAGGATATCCAGAACAGTGGAGAAATGAGGAGCTTAAAAACAGTGTTTACAATTTTTCTTTCAGCAGAAGCTCTTTCAAAATGGTGCAGAGAAAGGGACCAAATCCTGCAAGGTACTGTGAACAGGTATCATGCATTACACGACATTTTCTTCTTAGGGAGAGAAGCCCCAGCCCAACTTCTTGCCATTGGACCTTGTGGTCAGGGTCCTGAACGAATTTGTCAAGACACATGGCTTTAAAAGGTTTCTCAATATAGTTGCACATTACTTTCACAAACAGAAGAAATATGAGGTTGGATAAACTGACACAACATTTACACACTTTCTGCTGTACCTGTTTCCTGTTCATATTCTCTTTTGGGGTTCACATGGTGACCTTTCTGAGTTTAGGATAGCTGCAGATGGTTTCTGTGGCAAATTTCTCTGTCCGTCTCTCCTGTGTGGAGACACCTGGGGTTTTTTTTTTGAAAACCGAAGCCCTCAGTTATGAAAGCTTTTTCTCTGCTCCCTCTCATGCTTGTGTTTGCATTCTATATTGCTCTTAAGGCTTCCTGCACTCTCCCTCTGAGGACCTCAGATTGTTTTTAAGCCTTGCTGTGGACACCTGGTTTATCTGTTCTTTGGTTTAAGGATTTTTCCTGTCTCCAGTATAACACCACAGAGAAAAACTTGAGGGTTGGTTTTCCCACAATGTAAATGAACACCTGTGATGGTTTAGCCCCTGCCGGGGTCCGAGACCACGCAGCCGCTGCCCCTCCCCCACAAAGGGAGTGAAATACAAAGCCCCAAAACTGAGATAAGGAGAGGTTTAATACAACAAAGCAACAGCAACACAACAAACAGCAACAGTGATAACAATGAACAGAGCAAAGTATATCTACCAATACAGGAGTGAGAGGAGCAGATGTATAAAACCTCGCACCCTGCGCTCCCGCGTCAGGATGTGACGCGCCAGGATGTGACTTCCGCATGGTATCTGAATAACCTGGCTAGAGCTCCCCCCCCACTGCTGGGGAAACTTAACCCTATCCTGGCTAAACCAGGACAACATTGTTGCTGCTCTGTAAGTAGGTACCCCTACCATGTGGTCTGCATTCCTTATTTAGAAAAGCTTTCTCTGATACATCACTGTCTGAGCCTGAATTGAGTGCACGTAAGCATAACCTGCAAGTCAACATAAAACAGATAGCATTTTGATGGCATCTCTTGATCACAGTTGAAAAAGAGATTTGAACTTTTCATGGAAAGGAACTTTTCATGGAAGCATGCTCCAAATGCAGCAGCTTGTGTAGAGAAAGATATTCAGAAGAGAAGGGAAGAAGGAAGTAGAGGTCTTGATATGACTCTTTGGGCTAGGGACAGCTTGAAGAGAAAGGGACAGCTACAACTGGGTTTACAAGAAAGGATCCTTAAAGGATCAGTGACATCACTTGAACTCTGCTAGCCAATACCTGTTGATGATCTGAACTCTTACCAGGTGTGTTTATGTTATTGCAGTAAGTGGGCACATGGCATCCTCTGATCTGGAGAGGGCCTAGAACAAATTAGTGATATTAGATACAAAATGCAATCTGGGCCACTCTGACATGTCCCCAGCCCTATCTGATGAAGAGTCTAGCCCTTCCATACAGACTAACTGAGGTGCTAGAAATGTTTTTAACATCCTAATCCCTCTGGTTTTGGGTTGTTTTGTTTTTTTAATTTATTCTGTATTACTTGAAAATTACCATTTCTGGAAGATCCTGCAAAGCCTTTATCTAATCCACAATGGGTTACATGCCCACTGTGTGGCATTTTACAGCACAGAAAGCAGCAGAGTTAGACAGACTGTGCTGTGGGCATGTAACAGGTATGAGCCAGTATCTCTGAGGTAGTAAGAGCACTTTAAGCTTTTGGAACAAAACCAGGCTTTAGTCATTCTTTCCTAAGGCTAATACTGTAGAGGCAGCCAAGAGCTAGTCCTCGTGCTGTTTTAATTTATCAAGATGAATGTAATATCACACACCATCTCTTCTTGAGAGTCAGAAAGAAAGAGGATGGGGCAACAAAAACAAATCAAACTATAGAACCTAAACAAAATTAACAGCTTGGTAAAAGGGCATCTCTCCAATATGAAGATTAATCCTGATGTTTTCTCTTAAAATGTCAGTTTGCTGTCTTTCCTTTTGTTTGGGTTGGTGACTAAGGTCTTCACGCATTGGTGGGAAAGTCAGTTTTCTCTGACATGTTCTTGATCTGAAGAGGAATAATCTGTGCAAACAGGGACCATGGCACCCATTGTCAAAGCAGAGTGGGACTGCATTCAGGCAAGGAGTATTGTGGCAGTGCAGAGCAAGCACCAGCCTGGGAACAAGCATCCCAGCTCAGTGCTGGCAGGGCGAGGTCTGGAGGAAGTAATTTTTCATCGATGTCCCCCATCGTCTCCTTGGAGGGCAAGCTCTGCTGGACCACACAAGAAAGTGTCATGTATTATCAAAGTCCTTGCAGGGGTTGCACCCCTGAAGGTGGTGCTGGCTAAACAGGGAAGCTGTGCATAATTGTATCTGCTTTACCAGAAAAACAAGTGGCTCCCTTCAGCCCCATGGCCAATCCTATATTGACACCACAAATGCAGACCAGCCAGCTGATAGTGCTTTGTTTCAGTGAGAAGGGCTCCCAGATAACAGCAAAACCAAGGATGCCATGTGGACAGGGATGCAGGGGCTTGGGAGGCAATACTTCTTCTCCAGGTCCCAGTGCCTTCACAAAAGAGCACTTTGTCTCCTTGATGAGCTGCCACTCCTATCAGCTGCTGCTAAGTGTGGCTTTCCTGACAGCAGGAGAGCTCCTCAGAAGGGCGGATTCTGCCCTGTTTTGTCATGTACTGTTTTTTAAAACAGTTCTTAAAAAAAATCTGGTTTATTATGAGGTGAGAGATACTCACTTAAGACTTTAAGGGAAGATTATTTCTAGGGATATTTCTTCAAAACTGGTCTTAAGACACAACATACAATATGCAGTTACTGGTGAGCAGTATCTGAAACATGAACCACAAGGCTTTTATTAAAATGAAATACTGAGATAGGATCCTGAAATTAACAGAAGAAAACACAGTTCTGCAGTTATCCTTATAGGTTAACATCTGTTAAAATAATCAACAACAAAAGCAAAAATGTTACAATAATCAAATCACTGTGTTAATCAGTGACAGCATACAACATGGTATCATTTAATTAACACTGGAATTTAATCAGTGACAGCATACAACATGGTATCATTTAATGATGTTTATGTGAATTATTTTATTATAATATGGTGTCTCTTCTAAATATAGGTGAAAACAGAGGACAAAGTCTCTACTTGCTTACATCAGTGCACACTACAAGCATGGTACTGCCTCACACTGAGCTTTACAGAAGCTATTGAATGACAAAAACAGCTCGATAAGATGCAACAACTCCAAACCTAAAGAATATCCTCACAAAAAGGATGTTTACACAAAAGAACGTTTACACATTTAGAGAGCTTGTTCTTTACCTTCGTCTTGGAAGTGTCATTTCTGTGACTTACACTTTTATCTCTGTGACACTGCATGGCCCCAGTAATGTGAGGTGAATTTAAGAGCACTGGAAATGGACTAGACCATTCCAAGCATCACTTGTGGCACTGGAACCATGCCCAGGGACTCATAATCAAAGCTTTCAAAGCATACAAACCACAGGGCGTTGTGCAGGCAACATCAAAGTGCCTGGCACCAGAGAACTCTTCGTAAGCCCTTTCATGAAAGTAGGCTGTTACAGTGGAAACAGGATGATGTTTCTGACTGACATCTTAGAAAACCTGGTTGATTTATTATGCGCCTTCAGCATAAGAATGTAGCTAGCTTCTTAAATCTCTGACAATCACTTATTCATGAGAAATTAATCTTTACTTGAGATCATTAAAAACATAGAAAAAATAAATAGACACTGAAAACACATTTTAAGGAAATAAACCAATTTTAAATGTTATTTCAACAAACACTGGAATAGCTTTCCAAAGAAAGGAAACCCATCAACACCTAAAGTCTTTTTTTAGGGAGGGTTGGAGACAGCTTGTGCAGGAGAAACAGTCCTGTAGGTCATATTGTGATGGTCCCTTCCATATTTGAAATTAAGGATTTCAACAATCTTCTCTTTCTTTACTTTCCATTGTAGGCATGGAAAGAAGAAAAAACTGTAATTACAGCTGAGATAGAAATGGTACTTTCTAAAAATATTTCAGATTTCACCATATTTTTCTGGTCTGCAGTGTATTCAAACCAAAACTGTCTATGTTTAAACAAGGGGGACAGATGAGATAGTCACTTTCCTGGTCACAGTGGCCAACAGAAGACAGATAACTATATATTGAGTGTGCATCTGAGAGAATCTATGTTCAAATATGTTTGAATACCTGTATTAATGCAGCCCAAGATAAAAAAAACATGGTTACTAGCATTATGGGTTTGCCTGAGGCCCAGCTTCTGCCACCTCTCCTGTTGAAGCTTTCCTATTTCTATAAATGCAGAACAGGCCAGAGAATGGTCAAGCAAGGTAATTTTTTATTTGCATGGATAGGAAAGGCACCTAGACTTTGCTGGAGACTTAGGTTCATCCTCTAGTATGCCCTCAATCTGGGTTATAGAGTCTGCCTCCCTCACAAAAGTCCAGATCAGCTTAACTCACACCATTTTTCTGTAGGACAGCAGTGCAGTGAAATATCAGATGCTTAAGAGTTTTATCTGGTCACTTGAGATACTCAAGTGGTACAATTGTACTTGATTGGATAACTGTATTCTGGATAGACAGTCTGGGATTTAATTTCCTTTCCTATAAAACCCGTAAACAGCAATATGTAGAAGGATAGCATGAATATCTTAGTCAGCCCTCCACTATCACTGACTGTTTGTCAAGCAATGTGGATTTGTGTCTGAGAAAATGAGGAAGGCTGGGTCCAGGAGGGACATTTGCTAAAGGTTCAGCACCACACTAGCACTGCTGTCTTCTCTTTGGTGTTATCTGTATTTTTTGAAATTGTGTGGCTGCTTTCCCGTAGAGCAGAGCCAGAACTAATAAACCTTGCAGGAACCACATTGACTCCACATAGAACTAGGAGCGGTCCAGAGAGCCTTGCAAAACTATCCCAGTGATTCCTCATGGAGGCAGCTCAGCAGCACACAAACCAGAATGCAGAACACAAGGACAAGCCAGCCAGGGTCAAATCTTGGAATACCTCAAAGCAGGGGTCTGTGGAGTGAAATGGAGTCTGTTTTGAAAGCCAGCATTGGCCAGGAGCCCCTGCATCCTACACAGGGAAGACACCACCCTGAGTGCAGACAAAAAGGGAAGTCAGCAATATTTCATGCACCTAGTTTGCCAAAAGCTCCGAGCTAACGCTGCAGCTCAGGTCCAGCTGAGCTTATTAGCTCCAGCACAGACCTTAACTGACTCAGTGTGCATTCTTGGCCTCGAGGCCCTGTGAATTGCTTACAATGCTTACTTGGTATAGGACAGAGTGTTTGCATGTGCCCATCCCTAATAATGCACCACACTTGAGGTCATCAGTCTCCTCTGGGAAATACGTATTGCGGAATCATCTCCAGCTGAACTGCTGCTGATAAACATGACTGGACCAAAACAGTCAAAGCAGAGTGGAAGATTTTATCCTGTACTGAATAGTAAAATAACTACCTTATTTTGGGTTAAGAAAAAGCTTGGTGTCTCTAACTCTTCTTCCTTAGCTCAAGTAATGAAGAATTGACAAGAGATTTGTATTTCATCTCATGTGATTGTGAATTAAGCTGTGCTGCTTTACACAATATGTACCTCACCATAATGTTTGAATTTTATAAAAATGTGCACTTTTTTGGCTTTTTCCTCTGTAGCATGAGTAGGCATTGTGTGACAGCAACAGGCAAGTAGGTTTAAGTAAGCTTGGAGATGCATAATTTCTACTGCATAGTTGTCATGCATGGAACTATTCAATGTACAAGCTGTAGAAGGGGCATAGTCCGAGATGTCTTAGAGGTATTGCAGTATAAGTAGATAATATTTTTACATGTTTTCAAAAAGTGAAATTCCTGGAGTCAGAGATAACTGTCACCTTCATCTCACACTCATTAAAAACTATTGGCTTTTCTGCTTACTTTTGGACATAACAAAAAGTATTTGTTTAATTCTAAACTGCATGTATGCTGTGGTTATTCAAAAAAGGGAACAAGATATTTCCCTTCTGGTTTGCATTTTATACCATTTTCCAGTGGGACAGAGAGAGAAAACAACCAATTAAAATACAAGACAGGACTGTCACTGGGGGTCAGGTTTAGCAACTAAGTGCCCTTGCACCACCTCCCCTCACTGCATCTCCAGCTGGCTCAGAGACAGCCAGCACATCAACAAAGGACTCTCTTATGATCCATTTGCACCCGATCTAATGGCTTCTCTTTACACCTACAGACCACAAACATTTGGATTTGTTTTCATAATAGCGTATGTGCCATCTGCAAAACAAAATATGTTTCTCACAAGTATCTCCACAAGGCAGAGCTATGAAACATGGCTGGTTGTGACAGTGTGGTGGGGAACCGAGGGAATGAGCCAAGGAAGCAACAGGCACAGAGGCAGGGAAACAACTAAATAAAATGAGAAGGGGAAAACGTTTTCAGTGGGAAGCAGGAACCTAAAATATGTGAGAGGAAGAGTGTTTTCGAATTATTATTATTGTTGTTGATAATAATAATAATTATTATTGTTATTATTTTGCTTTGGACTTGTTTTGGCTTTTTAAGGGAAAACTAGACTACGTTGTGAGAATGCCTACTTTCTTTTGGGTGGGTGGGAGTGACAAGAAAGATAGATTATCTATTAGGAGTTCAAAACCCTAGCAGCTTTTATTTTTTGATATCACACAGCATTGAAGAAAGCTTAACCTAATGAGATTTTCACCATAGGTTATGTATTACACAAGCTGAGAGAAACTGCAGGACCTGTGGAGCATCAGACTGGTTGTCAGGAATTGCTGGCATTGAAAGCACCTCTGTCCTGTGTTAGTAGTTTAAGCTCAGAAGACCCATCTGTGTGACAACTGGTTTTGTCCACTGTTTGGAAAATGTTTTGACCTTATGATAACAAACCTTCAGGTAGTGTGTATTATCTATAGAAAAAATTAGTGATCTAATATAGTTTCTGGACTGAACCTGGCTTTCACCCAGGCAGTAAAGAAGGCAGGCAGAATGAGGTCTGTCAGCAACTGCTTAAGGAGACATGTCCATGACAATATCAAGCCAAGCAATGACTCAGCTAATATAATGGCTGTGACGTATTTGTTGGGTAAGTGCAACAGTGCAGAACAAAAGCCAAGTTCAGTGGAGTCTTGCTGTGCCTGTGGCAAGAATGGGCAAGGGATAGTCAATGTGAAGGAAGGAAAACTCGACCTAGTTTTCATATTCAAGTGATAGCAAGCACTGAGGTAATTGGTTCATAAGGGGATTTGGGCAGCCATTTTATTGCCAGGACCATAGTTGGTTATTCCTGTTTTTTTCAGCTATAAACAAAATGAGAGTGATGCAGTGTTGTAAAGGAGCCTTTTCCTGTGAAATTTCAAATTCAATTTTACATATCTAGGAGGTTTTCAACAATACAGGTGGGATAAAATGTCGTAAATTTTCTTCTCATCAAAAAGAATCATAGCATGCCTGTAGAGTCATTTTAAGGTTAATATCTAAATAGTTATAAATAAATAAGCAGTTATTTTGGACTGTATTTTATTCCTTTTTTACATATTTATATATATTTATAAACAGAAGCAACACTGAAATGTATATAATTAAAATAACTGGCATTGGCTTAGCTCAAGTTGGCCTACTTATTTCTCTCCATGTAGAAATACTGTAATACACAGCTTTTGTGATGCTGTTAGTCTTGATAAATTAAAAAAAAAAAAAGTTAGGATCCTTTATTATCCTAACAACTTATATTGTGATATGACAACAATATCCTCTGGAACACTTTTAAAAACAAATTTATTAAATAAAAAATGTGTATGTTTTCTGTGTACGCAGTGTGGCAAATTCAGTCAAGATAGCTTCAGCTCTAAAGCACATGATGTAAATTTTCAATGTTAGTCTGTAAAACTTTGGAAAGTATGGAATTTTTTGAGGGTACAAATATATTGTTAAAGATCTCTATGATTTTCATTCAAAAAATCTCTTTTCAGCTTCCAAGAGGATGGTTTGAAGGAGGAAGAACAAACAAGGAGACAACAACAGAGAAGACTCAGGAATGTAACTATAGATATATCTATTACTAAATAGACATATCATAAATACACACTCATGGGGTTTTTTTAATTTAACCCATGGGTGAATTGCAATGCCTATTTATGAACTTTCTTATAGCTTCAACCAAACCTTTGTAATCAGAATAAATTAGTATTATTAAAAGAGAATGCAGAATTTAGAGCATGCCTTTTTTTCATGGTGAACTCTTAATTTACCCAGGTTAATGTGAACTCCTGTGTCGTTTTCAAGCTGTTTGTGCCTAGTCTTCTGAAGATGGAAATATGTCTTTAAGCCAGAAATACTTTTTGCCCCAACTAAGTTTTCCACATCTGAAACAGGCTTCTGCAGAACAAAAATTCCTAAGTAAAAAAATTTTAAGACAGAGAAAAATCTTTCAATGTGCATTAGTTATAACTAAAATTATGCTTCTAAGTGCTCCAAACCTGTAGTAGGCCTCTTTATGTAGTTGATTTTTTTTTCTTGTCGTCTTTCAAGCATCACAGCCCTTAAGCTAAACTGACACATGAGGCTTCTCCATCACTCCAGAATAAAACCAGTTTACCATGATCCAGAGGATGACACATAATAATACAGTCCCTTGCAGGCTTAGGAATTTTGCCAGGGCTGCTGCTCGTAGGAGCTTAAAAATGTGCATCAACTGAGCTGTATCTCTTAGCCAGTTTTTTCAGGAACTCTTTTTTCTTAACACAACAAAAGAAGGTATGCAGAAGGCTTAGAAGGTCCACCAAGATTCTTCAGAGTGGTTGAGGATTTTTGTTTTTCTGTTCATCTGAAATGAAACCTGCCCATTGAACAGATCAAGAGTAGTTTAGGAATCCTCATAACATTAAGAAAGCGTTTTACTAGCAGTCTGGTTTGGGGAATATCAAGTGCTCTGTGAAATAATTTATCTGACTTCTCATGCAGATTTTTCAGTCCTTGGTACATTTCCTATGCACAACTTAAGCTTTTTTTCAGACATTATTATCACAGAGTTAGTTTGGGGGAACACCAGTCTTCAGTGCAGGGTTGTCCTATATATTATGTCTCATTTGGAGAAATTTCTTTTTCTTGGCAGTTAAAATTTGATAAACTATGTTTTGTTTTTAACTGTCACTGATACAGCATGCAATGTCAGTCAAGTGCTTAGTATTTTATTTCTGTAGGCTGTAAGCCAACATTTTAACCTAATGTTTGGGGGTAGGAGGTGTTCAAGACTCATGAGGAACTTCAGCTTTTGAGTATCCTGACAGGATCTATGAAGTTTAAAGTGTGTTTTAGACTACAGATTGTAAAATCCTAAGCAACAAGAAGAATAAAGTCCTTTTCTATCCTGCAGCTGAGATTTTCTATAAGCTCTCTATTCTGATATTTGTGGGTTGAGTTCCCCCAGGACCCCATATCATTTTGTTCAGTGGACCCGCTTCCATTTTGCAAAAATACCAGCTAGATCACCATTCCCTGATAGCAGTTCCAGGTCAGCAAGTATGTTAGAGCATGCCAGTCTCTGGAACATTTCTTCATATTTCATAGTTTCCTGAGGTTTTTTTCTGTCAGGTTTAAAGTCTATCACAGTTGTAATGGCCTGGAAGCAAGACTGGAATGGCAGTGGAAGAACTAATGTGATGCTGAAAATGCCATGCCGTGCCATCAAGGCTCAAGCTATAGTACAGTTGCTTTTTTCCTGGAAGCTCTTCAATTTGACATATTTCGCTGGTATAGAGTCCTTGATTATTCACATCCTTAATATTTTTCCACTCACTTTGAATCCGTTTCTCTATAGTCACTGTCATTCATGATTTGCCTTGGGACATATCCTTATGACTTTAAAAGAAAACATAAATCCATGTCTGCTTTCAGGAGCACAAGCATGGACAAAATTCAAATGTGTTGACAAACAGGCTGTTTGCAATTGGAATAGTGTCTTACTTCATGCTTATTCCTACTCCAGTCCATTAGTTTTTGCTTGGCGTTAAATTTCAGTTACAGTAAGTAAACACAGAAAAACTCAGCACCTACAAACAATACTAATCATCTTTGTACACTTTCAGACATGGAATAAATATGCCCTTACAACAGGCGTTGTAACATATGGTGGACTTTCTGAGGGTCTATTGCCAACAAAATAAAGAAAAACTAAAAATTAAGAAGAAAGAAAAAGAGAAATAAAATTAAAAAGAATAAGAAAAAGAAAAAATACAGGGAATTTTTTTGTTGCAGTTGCAAAGATATTCTGACCTTCCATGAACTGACAGAAGGATGTGTGTGTTTAGCTGTCAGTATGTAAATATACAAAACAAAAACAGTGTGTGCATTCAATCAAAGTCAGACTGTAAATGCTTAGGGTGAAAGAAGACCTGACAACATCTGTTTGCCTGACTAGCTGTTCTTTGTTAGCTGAATCAAAAATAATCTTCCTTGTGATCTGCAGGACCTTTCAGTGGAGATGCAGGTACTTTCAGCCGGCCTCTGATGGCATGTTTAACCAGGAGATTGTGAAGGAGTTCTGTGAGCAAATAGTCATTTTCTTTCATCATGGCAATTGTCTTTATATCTGGAGGTAGGGACAGGAGTAAAGAAAGAATGTTTTCTGAAGGAAGATCACAAAAATCACCATGCTTGTCTCTAACACCTTGGAAGAAGCAAGAGTGTTGTTTGGACATACTGTTTTTTCATTGGCTGTGTTTTTCAACTGTGTCATTTTTATTAATCAGGTACTTTGATGTTGGTTGTATTTGCTATCATTTAGTCAGCATGGATAAAGAAATTATTGACTATCTTTTGAGGTCTATAAAAACTCAGTAGAACTAGATAAGCTAACACAGATCATGTGTTTGTTTCCTTTCTCATTGAAATGCATGTGAGAGAGGTATGCTGTGTAAGTATTAAAACATAGGTATTTAATTCCTATATTTATTTTCATGGTGTTGTGTCTTCTGTAAAGCTGAACAGTAGTTGTTTCTACATTTCTGGAGACTCATGGGCATTCCCTACTCTATAGGTCTTACTCTTCTTTTGTCACCTGCACTTAACGAGAGCGCTATCACCAGATTTTTAACAACACTCAAATCACTTTCCTCTGTTTGCCACATCTGTACCACTTGTTGCTGGCCCAGTTTCAGCCCTTCCTCAGTGTAGTGTATTTTTGCTGTTAGCACGCTGTGTGCTGGTGTTAAAGGCTGACTCACAGTTTTAGTAACCAGTGCAGGATGGTGCACCTCTTTAATAAATTACACTTCTTAGTGAGGAACTAGGGCCCAGGTGGACCCTAGATAGTGTCCAAAAGGAAAGCTAGGGGTGGTAGAAACTGTGCTGTGCATGGATTTGAGTGGCAGCAAGAGATACACTATTCAGCCAGAGGGCTGATCTTCAGCACAAGCATTCAGTGTGTTGCCTTCATTCTCCAGCACCAAAACCCAGTCAGAAACAGCCATTCCTATTTTAATAATACATGTCACAAAACCTCAGAGCCCTGTTCCCCATTAAAACATTGTTTTGTTTGCCAGTAGTCTGTAGGACCTGTGTTCCTGTCTGAGAACCTGGAAGTGCAAGGCTCTGCCCAAATGTTGAACAAAAAGTTGAAACACAAGGATGGAAGGTGTGAATGTCAGTGGACAAGCATATTTTGGTTATGACTGTATTTCTGAAATGGTCCCTTGAACTTCTACTCTACCACAAAAACTAGTTTCTTCTTTTCAGGCATGAAAATTACATTTTACATGGCATAAGTACCGAGAGCAATGTGGTCTACCTTCAAGGAACTGCTGTTCTGAAAAACTTACTTTCTAAATGCAGCTGATGTTTTTCTCTTACACAGATGTGCACAAATAAAGAACTGGAATAGAAACAGTGAAATTAGCATTCTGCGTAGTTGTTTTTCAAATGGTAGGCTGTGGAAATTAGCTAATGGAAGCATATGGGTGTTTGTTGTGTCTTAGAAACACAAAGTGCACAGGTTTCCTAAGGCTGTAAGACTGTATGTGGGATGTATATGCAATTTTCAGCTGTCAGTCCTTCCTGTGAAATCTATTCTTGAGTTAGAAAACATTCCCAGCAATGGGGAGGAAAAAAACAAAACAAGCTAAAAC
The DNA here is from genome assembly GCF_047716275.1 of Strix uralensis. Taxonomy (NCBI): domain Eukaryota; kingdom Metazoa; phylum Chordata; class Aves; order Strigiformes; family Strigidae; genus Strix; species Strix uralensis. Next base: position 68,760,577 of record NC_134012.1, read on the forward strand.
TGATTTCCCTCCCACCATCACAACCACAACAAATCAAAAAGGCAGGTCCTGTTTCCATTCTGGCAGCCAACTGTAGTACTTGATAGTGCTGTGACACGCTGATTTCACAGAGCATCTTTACCTATAAATGGTTACATGAAGAACTACTGAGTGCAATCCCAAAACAAGCTCAGTTGACCTAACCAGTCATTGTCTTCCCTCTCCTTCAGCTTAATATTAATATAACATGTTCCTGCTCTACAAAACTGAAGGGGTTTTTTTCCATTCATCATCTGTAAACACACATAGTAAAATTGGCTCAAACTGTCTACGTGGGGAACAGTGTTTAATTTTCATGACCTTGACTTCACCAAATTGTGCCTGTCTCACACACCCCATGTTTTATTTTAAGCCATCACCACTACCTTTTGGGGGGAGGAGGGAATTGGTGATATGTGCTGTATTTCATTTTCAGTAGAAAGATGAGAGATAGATAAATCCCGCTTGAGCAGGAACAGAATTAATTTTTGAAGATCTGCTTGAAAACTGTGTCAGTAATTGAATTTCTGGTTACATATGTGTATGTGTGTCTCTTCTCATGAGGAAAACTTTGCTTGTCTTCATTTCTGTCTCACATTCAGGAAGGGACAAATATTTTGCCAACTCAATCCAGAAAGATGAATAGGCAAATATAATGAGTAAATTCCTGTAGATTTAATAAAAGTAATAAATAATAACAAAAAAACAAACCAGAAGGCCAGAAAGAAGAAACGAATAAATCCTAAAATTACTTCACAAAGTGCAAAGCTCCCATCTGCTTCCAGTCATTTGGTCATACTCTCTGGCTCATTTTTCTTCTTCGTCCTGCTATGGATATACAAGACATTAATTATTTTCTTCTCTGTTAGGAGTTTCCATTGACCAAAGATTATTTACTGTTCTACGCCCTATGTCTTCCAGGGCACAGGTGACTCATAAAGCATCAAATTAGACACATCACACGGAAGTGTCCACAGAAGATTCAAAGTGTGTTTATGCAGAAGATGGTTAAGAAATACTTTGCAAAGAATTTATCACGGCATTTTCATAGGACTTATAGGCTTAGATTATCTACGGGACAGTATGCTGTGTTATGTGCTATAAGCACAAAAAGAGTATGTTCCAGATCTTGCTCCTGAAGAAATGTGAGGAATATTAAGGGGGTTTTGTCTCAGAAACTGGCCATCTCTCTGCCATGACCACATACAGCACTGCAAAGCTGATACAGCCTATTACGAGTAGGAGGCATTTTTTTTTTCTGCCAGTTCACTCAAAGATGAAATATCAAAGAAAACAGCTGCAGTCTGGCTTTGGTCACATTTTAGTGTGGCAAAGACAATAAGAGTTTCTTCACTCAGATATGTTAGATTTCCCCTTACATGCTAGGGGAAACAGAGCTTCTGTCTATGTGCTGTTTGCTGTAGGCCTGAAGAATATGAAAATAAACCACTGAAATGTTGAGGCAATGTTGACATCTTGTCTGCCTGGACATCCCTCACACCATGGCCCACATCTCTGATATATCAGAATGGTTTAGCTCCTAGGAAAAAATATATAGATCAACATTTTTTATATAGTAATCAGCAGCTGAGCAAGTCTTTTAGGCATAAAGCAAAGAAAGGACAGAATCTGATCTATTATTCATGCTGAGTCATTTCTTGGGAAAGGACAAGTGCATTTCCTGGAGTGGGGAGACTATCAGAGGCAGAAGGCATTGCAAACAGTCTTACCATGAACTGTCCTTAAGAGAAATGGGGGAGGGACAGCAGAGATGTGTTCAAGGAGACTCCTCCAGAAACAGGCTGCAAGCCTCCAAATAATGTTCCAAAGCTATAAATCAAATGAGGTTGGGAAACTAAAAAACAAACCCAGGAATTTGCAAATTCAGCAAAGCAACTGTAGGTTGATATGCAATATCATCTCTTCCAGCAACCAGAGAGAGGGCGAGGGGGGAATACATGTATCAGATATGGCCAAAGAGAAGGAAATGGGATTTTGTTCCGCAGTGTTTCTCCTGGGACTGTTACAGTGAGAGGCCATGCTCTCAGTACTCAGACTGCCTTACCATTGGCAAGTGCTTTCTAATCCTCAAGGGGCAAACTGAGTTTCAACAAGACAGTGAGGTAATGTCAAAGAGAAACAAGTATCTCAGAAAAGCAGTATGCTTGGTGTGCTCTGATATCTATGGTACTGGGATTCTCCTAGCATTGCCATTGGGCTTTTTTACACTCTACAGTGAATTATTTCTCTTATATGTGCCTTAGCTTTCTTGTGCACCTTTGGCAATACAAATTTCTTTGTCAGACCAAACTTTCTTCCCATCATAGCATCCTCCACAGAGGTTCGCATTCTGATTTCAGGCAAATTAGATTTGTGAATACTCTGTCATGAATTAATCTAGTCCACACTGTTAGATTATTTAGATTTGTCTAGCTTTATGCAAATAGCATGATCCAGAGATGAGCGTGCCAGGGCTTAGTGCAAGGCTATTTGCTACTTCTACACGGCTGAGCAGTGAGTGCCAGGAATCTGGCATAGCCAGATCTCAGCATTCCATAGGGAGAGAGCTTACACTATTAAAACTGAGTTATTAGTGAACTTGTAAGGTCACTTTCAGTGTCAGAGGATGGTTAAGCTGTCTCAGTGAACTCTTGTCATCATGTGCATTCAATACAATGGTGAGTCGGCTTCAATCAGTAACCAAGCATTCACGAGCTGTTATCCTACTCCAATCCCAACCACCCACCACCCCCATCACCCCCCAGTGAGATGGAAGAGAGACTCAAAGAGCAAAAGCAAGAAAATCTGCGGATCAAAATAGATACAGTTTAATATGTGAGGCAAAACTGCACACGCAAGCAAAGCAAAAATTTTCTGTTATCACAGGCAAAGAGTTCAGTGAGGGGTACTGCAAGTATACAAATGATGCTGCAGCAGGATGGCTTTCAGTGATTCCCACAAACTTGACAGATCATATTTAGAACATGTGTAAAACCTTTTTTTTTCTAAAACCATGCTATACTACTTTTGGCTGTGCAGTAGTAAATTCCCCAGGACTTTTAAGGCCACAGTTCCTTCATAAGCATTAGATTCACTTCAGTCTGACAACAACTGAAACAGAAACCACAATCCTGTTACTGTGCAAAAAGGGGAAGATGGAAATTAGGAGTTCTACTTTTCATCTCCTCTGTACTCCCAGTTTGAAACAGGATTCTAACAAATTAGAATCACTTTGATTATAAGTTTGGGGAGGGTGGGGGTCCTAACTCATAAGTCACAAGAAACAAAATTTTTCTGATGCCAAGTTTGAAATAGCACTTAAAGGAGACACCTTTGATACTTAAAGGACAAGGAGAAATATCAGAAAAAGAAATCTATGAATACTAGTAGCAGTTAATTTGAGCTCTTTAAAGAAGAGCTGTTTACTGAACATGTTTTTCCCTGTTGAATTTATTTTTTAAAATTATAATAATTCTTTTGTTTTGTTTTCTTCTAAAGGGTAGTGAGACACCACAATATGTCTTCTTTAAACTGGTTCTTATTTTATTAAAGATAATGAAAGGTTTAGTTCATCTTCTAAGCACAGTACCATCATTCTGGTGACTGCATAAATAGATATTTTAAGTGCAGATTATGAATTGCATTATTACATATAGAGAAGTGCTAGTTTTAAAAGTGCAAGATAATTATCTACAGATACTAAGGATATGGTGCCAAAAATACTTAGTGAATTGTTTAATAATTCCTTGAACAAAATACTCAAAACCACATTTAACCTCCTTTAAAAAGTATTTGACTTTTTGGGTTTTTCCCCCAGTAAAAGGCTGGATTTAGAACTGTGGTTGATAAAATAAGAGAATTTTAAATGTGACTTCATTACAACCTGAAACAGCACATGCAGGATCTGATAGGCTTCCTAACTCTGAAGCAAAAAGAGTAAAGATTGCCTGGCGCTTGATGATAGACAAATTCAATTAAAATGCAAATTATAAATGAGAATAAATGACTATTGAAACATCCTACCAAGGGTTTTTTTTTTTAATTTTATGGAAAACCTCTTTTGGAATACATATTTGGGTTTTTTCCCCAAATTTGAACTTTCCTTAAGGATAGGTCTAATATTATTCTTATTTTGTCCTGGAATATACTATCAGAGAGATTTCCTGCTTAACAACCAACCCCCGTGCTATTGTATTTAAGACTGGTTTGAAACGGTTTTCTTATTATATAGTAATTTCAGACTTCCAGTTTGAAATCCCAACTGAAAAAAAAATCTGAACTCAGATATTCCATTTGAGATTTCTTCTAGAGGAATCTTTTCTTTTTTTTTTTTTTTTTTTTTCCCCCAACCAGCTGTAATCTGTGTCACTTGGAATTGCTAGTTCAGGAATGGATCACTTTCCAAAACACAGGATGGTGTTCAACTGGAAATTGTTAGATTTGAGATTGGAAGAAAAAATTACATTCTTTGATGTAACAATCATGTTGGAAGACTTAATGTTTCCCATGCACCTGAAAAAAAAATAAATCTGTATTCTTATGTGTTACTAGAACAGTGTAGCAGAGTTGAGGTGAGCTGACATTTTGGCACATGATTTTTTTTTATTTTAAAACTCATCATAAGCTTAATTTTTCCGTGTCCAAATGAACATGTGTGGTGTTATCTACTTAAGTGTCATGTAAATATGACTTTCATAAATTAAGACTTTTAGCATAGTAACCTGCCACTATTACTGTAGATGTTTTGGAATATAGGCAGCCTTCTATAAGTGAAAAAATCTTCAAGGACATTTATGTTTAAGTTTTAGTCTTAGCTATATATAAATGTAAACATAGATACAAAAGATGTGTCAAATTAAAGTAGCCCTTTCATGAGGAAGTTCAGTGAGTCAGATGAAGCAACAGGATATCTAGTAGGCACTTGAAGATTGACCATATGGTAGATATTTGAGGTAGAAGATCCTTAAGTATTTGGGGAATAAGCTACAGAACAAGATTCATACTTTATTTCCGTGCTGCCATATTGTCAGTTGTGCTTTCCTTAACACTTGGAATTGCTAAATACAACAAAATCTATTGAACCTGCTAGAGGTAACTTGAATATTATCACTGAATATATGGACAACTTCTCTTAAGAAATAACCTAGCAATAGATTTTTCTGTCTGATATATTTTTGTTGTTTCTTTCTCTCTCTTGTTTCTGTGGTGTAAATGTTAATTCTCTTTGAAGTCAAGATACAAAGACCATGAAAAAATTACAAAAAAATTCTGAATTAAAATGTTGTATCTTGGATATTAATCATTCAGCAAGGGCATAAGAGAAACAGAAATATGTCAGACTGACAGGAACATGTCAGAGCTGTAATTGTTGAAACAAAAATGGAGTGGGGGAAAGACTACAATTTATCCACCTTTGCAAAAGCAACACAAAACCTGCCAGAATGATCTTGAGGAAGGAGAGGAAGTTACACTTCAATTTCCATTCTGCTTTCAGCCTTCCTTGCTGCACCAGACGGCCAAACATGTAAGAAACTAGAGCAAAATTAAGAACTTGTTAACATGTCAGAGAGAAATTCTGAGGAGTAAATGGATCTCTGCTTGTGTTCCATTGAATTTCTTGAAGAGTAGGGGATGTTCCACCCTCATGTTCCACCCCCACTCCACAGGGAATGACATGGCCCTGGATCATAACTCATGGCTGTGACCACAGACCTTGCCTGCCTAAAACTGAGTGGCCTTTAGTATAATTGATGTCCTGCAAAGGCCATGTTGTCCACAGGGATGCTTGGAAATCCTACAGTTAGTGACAGCAGAAAATCTAAGGCAAATTACTGAGTTTTGAGCATCTTCCCTGTCTATGTCCTCAATTGCTAAATTTGCTGTTCACTAACAAGTATCTGTCCTTTGCTGCACTGTAAGCTTCTGACCACTCTATGTGATTTCCTTGGTACAATTGAACAAGCCTAATACATTGAGGAGAAAACAAGAGAAAAGAATGAGGCAGAAATCTGCCTTCTTTGCTTACAAAAAGGCCTGATTCTTCAACACTTCTGAGATTCTTTTGAAAACCAAATAACAAATTATACATTTTGCTAGTAATCTGGACTAATTAAGGTGAAGATTAAAGTAACTGTAGGGCAGGTACCACCTGTAGGAAGTTCTTTGCACAAGTTAGGCACAGTATCTTTCATGCATAAGGGCTGTAAAATTTGATCCCATGAAACCAAATTTGCTTTGGTCTCAGGGAAGGTTCTTTATCTTTTCCACTGTGCTTTCATTGTGCTTCAGGAGCAGCTTATGTTTTGAGGTGTTTTTTAATCATTTTCCCCTCAAACAAGTTTGATTAATCAATGTTTGAGCTACTTACTTAATATTTAATCTGCATCAAAGACTTCTCATGTTGATTCACCTTAATTCAGTTTGCCCCCTCCTGTTATATTGCATTGATTTTAAGCCAGATCTTACCTAATCTGCTGGAATGTTTGTGCATACATCAAAGGATGGAATACCATGAAGGAAACAATATGTATGGAAAAAATAAGTGGCAGTATTACTGTTTGATTGCAGTTCTCTTCCTAATTTTACTCAAAGCTAAGTTAATAAATATTTTTGCAAACTATGTTTAACTGATCGCTATACTGTTGCCTTCAGTTCCATATATGCCACATTTTACAACAACCCCCCGCTTTTAGGACACTGTAGGTAAGTTTAAGTCATAAGCACTTTAATTCCTCATGACAAAGCTTTCACTGAATGAGGGAATAACATGCACAAAGGGTTTAGTTTAGAAGAGTGCAAAGTTTTGCTATACCATTCCTGCTCTAAAGACATGTTTCATACACAATGTGCCAACACCCATTATAGAGAGAGCTCATCCCTGTCCCATGGGTCCCTAATCATTACATCAGTGGTTTTCAGGCTTAAACTTTGGACTGTAGTCCAAAGTAGTGGAAACAGGGATATTTAGGGAGCTCATCCATTTCTGGGTTTTGCCATAACTGACTCAGCAGTTGGATTTTTTTCAGAAATGGCTATGAGACAATTACAAAAATCTGTATTGAAATCAGGAGTATTGAACAGTGACTCTTCTGTGTAAAAGTTGCAGTGATTTGATATCTTTATATGTTTAGTTCTCTTTAGAAGTCTGACCTAAAGAATCCAGAGTCCTATTTCTTCTCAGAACAGTGAGAAGTCACTTGAGAACACATTTTTCTGTCAATGACATTTTCCTTGTCAGGCTTTCTAGTGTTAAGGCAGAATGATCTGCTTTGGTAATAATGATTATTGTAATTTGACTTTTGTCAGTTTACACTTTAATCAGACCATTATCTCTCTTAACTCCTTAAATAACTAAGTGTTTAAATGTCACAGGCAAGTGACCTGTTTTGTATCAAATGGGAAGCTGCAGATTAATTGTAGATGTCTGATTTGCTGACACTGTGCAAGAATATTTTAAGAGGGTAAAGAACTTCCTGCTAGAGAGAAGGACAGAGAGAAGAAGAAACCTGATAGGATTTTCCATATAAAGTTTTATGAAAGCAAGGAGAGCTTAGAGAAACATCTTACCAGTCAAACTTCTTTCCCTGCACTGGAGTTTCCAACAGTGTCATTGATTCCCATTTTGAAAGAAAACTAGCAACTAGCAGGATGACACTATTCTACATCAGGAGAAGAGGGAAAAGGCTAGGACTGAGACACTCTGAATTCATCTGTGGGCAGGGTGCAAGGAAAAGTAAGACAATAAAAATGACAGGCAAGAAGAGAATGCTGCAGACCACTCCTGACTTGAAAACTCCGTTTGCAAAGGTGGCACCTCTGAACATGATTTGCTTTGGAAATGAGATTAGGGGGGTGTAGGGTGGGTTTCATTTTTGCTTCATTAAAATGTCCTTTTTTGTCAGAAATTGGCTTTTCTGTGAATGCTTAAATTTGTGTCAGTAAAAGGAAAAACAGAGCTGTGTGCCCCTGCTGAGAAGGGAAAGCTCGAACCCATGCATGGGGAACTGAGTGCCCTGGGTGTGTTACTGTGTTTAGAGTTGTGGCTGGCACTGTAAAGGAGGAGAAATCTGTGAGTTTAAAGGCCTCTTAGTCAAACTCATCACATGGAACTTCATTGACTTTCAGTGCTAATAACATTGCACTTAATTTCTTTTTGATTTTTAATTTCTTTTTATTTTGGGGCATACAATTGACCCCTTATTAAACACTGAACTTGTAGCACTGTTTTGTCTACCTAACTATGCCTCTATGAGTCCTCTATTAAATGTAACCAAATGGTACAATACAACTGAGCCATCACTGTTCAAGTGTAGTATATAAAGCTGATTATAAGACTGATTATAGATACCTACAATCTAAAATTACAATTATTTTTCTTTACAATGATTAGAAAACCCCACTAATATCCTCATGGTCTTTTGGTAATGTGTTTTGTGTTTTCAAAGTGTAATGTTGGTACTAAAATCTGCAGATGAATAAACTACATATTTAAGTTAAACCTTTGTCATTTTATGAGCATTTTACTCATATTGTTCTACTAGAAGTGTTGTTATCTGTGGTTTATTTTGTAACTGTTACGCATCAGAAGATGATTCCTCTACATGTGGGGCACATGTAAGACTACACCATACAGATCTATCTTTTTGGTGAATTGCTAGGAATCATTGAAAAGGCAGCTCTACCCTAGAACACAAAGAATGTCTGCCTAGCCAAGGTTTTTGAAAGGCCTTTTGTAATTCAAAACAAAAATGCAGATAAATAAACATAAACTAAATTTGAGACAGTAAAGAGAACAATTGCATTGTTGCTCAGCTGATGTAAAGCATTGTAGTTCTGCTTAGTCCTAAATCCATTGAGTAACAACAGATTGTTCATGTTTCTTTCTAATGCTACTTAATTCATTTCTCTAAAGGTACAAATGTGAGTTGCATGCCATTCCAGATATGAGCTTAGAAATGCTAGCAAGGACAACAGCATTCACCCTGTCACTCACATTCCAGGTGATTTGGGGATAATGTTCTGTAAAGGCCTTGGCAAATATATTTCTAGAGCTCTTTGATCTCATTACAGAAGGCAAGGTGTGTCTACAGATTCTTCTGCAGGGAAGATTTAGTTAATTGCTCTTGCTCAATTTCTGGTTTATCCTCGGCATGACAAGTAGTATTTCCACACCTAGTGCAGCAAAGGACAGTGTGTCACCTGTCATGCCTCCAGTTTTTTTAAATAGTTACTAGATCCTGTGTCCATGGGAATTATTAAACTTCTACTCTGTGATATTGTGGAATTAATATCTTAAAATAATGAACCACAGTTTTATGCTGGCTTAAGACAATGTGATATAATATCTTGCAGTCAATGTTTTCCTTGTGCTTTCTGCAGAAACTGATAAGAGCTGTCTTAGTGTGCTCATTGGGTTATGTTCTGTTTCCAGTCGCTTCCAAAAACTCATGTAACACATGAGACTCAAAATAGATTCAATGGGTATGACTCAGAGAAGAATCTCACTCCCAGTACATAATTGCTGGTGAAGTTCTCTCATATAAAGAAAATCAGAAGGAAGAAGCAACTAAGCTGTGTTTTTTATGGCAAAGTCTTCAGAAAGTCTTTTTATGGCAACTTCTTCAGAATCAGAAATGCAAATCCATACCCAAGGAAAAGTGGCTTCAGTAAGCTACTTACAACAGAGGAATAGCTGAAAGGGGCTAGATAAAACCCTGCCTCCAGCACTGGCCACCAGAAAATGTGTGAACAAAGGATATCAGAACCAAGACAAGTACTACAAAATCCTAGGGCCACACTGCTCTTCCAGTTTAATAGGGTCAGGGGATTAGGAACTTCCTAAGATGAACACCACATCTCAGAGATAATATTTAATAACCAGTCATGCTCTATCTTCTGTGAGTTTCTCCAGTCCCTTCTTGAAATTTCTCTCATCGTATGCCAGTGTTTCCCACCTTGCAATGGTAATCTTGATGCTCAGCTTTTGTTTTAACAACATAAATTCATTAGTGTTCATAAAGTTTGTTGTAATCATTGAAGTGAATCTCAAATCAAGGGCTATTAAACTCTCTGTGGCAAAGCAGAGTATAATAGCAAAGATACACTCCAAATATGAATGCCTTTTTAAGTGATTACAGAAGAACATGACAAGAATAAGTTCTTAATGAACTGTCATAAAAATAAGAAGTAATTGAGCAGATATTGTCTGAAACTCTCATGTGGGATAGGAATATATAAATTTTTGTAGCGTCACAAATATCTTTTTCAAAGGATTAGAAATTAAACAAGCTTTCAGCCCTAAAGGGTGTTGAAGGAAAAACAAATCTGGTGTGACCTGAAACAAGAAGTAACCTTGGTTCTGTGTTGCAAATATAGGTCTTAGAGGGTGAAAGTGTGTTTTCACATCATGAGCTCACCCTAACACACCTGGTCCAAGACAATTGTTAGAAGAGAAAATTGATGTTAGCCAAGAAAATCCTAAATTTGTGTGCATTTACTTAATGGAAGATTAAAAAAACATTAGGCACATTGTCTTTCTAGCAGATGGATAAGAAAGCAAATTATTAAAAGATAACAGATTTCTAGTGGTGAAGAAACTTTCATAGCAATAATGAAGTGACAAAAGTCTGTGATAACAATATTAGGTGATAACATTTTTATTAATTCTTCATTGGTTGGTTAAGAGATAATGTAACTCAGAGTCTATTGTACCTGACATTTAGGGAATCAGACTCAGTTCCAGATCTGGCCACTAATAACTCTGCAATCATGACAAATTCATCTCCAAACTTTAGTGTCCTCCCAGGATGACCATTTTCTTTTGCAAGTGGATCTGCAGCTGAGCTCTCATGTGATTCAATTTCTGAAGAGGAGCATGACACTATCTTTTGGTCTACATTTTGAAACCAACAATCTGTTAGAATGCATCATTTAATTTCTGAAAATTGGTGTTTCAAGAAATGGAAGGTCTGTTAATTTTATAGATGACTCCTTTGAAGTGAGTAACTTAAAAATGTTTAGCAACCCAAGACCTTATTTTCTTATCCTAATATAAACTGTTATTGTTACCTTCAGCAGTGCCAAAGTATTTCATTGACAGCAGTTTGAGAACACTGATATTAACTGAAGACTAATGATAGTTTGCATACTTATATATCTATATATAAATACAAGTCTGGTAGTAAAGTCTGGTAATAATTCTGGCAGTATAATACCTACTTACTTTGAAGAGTCAAAGACATTGTAAGTGACTGAAACCATGAGCACAAAATCTGTCTTTGTATGTGCAGACCAACTGTAAACTGGCAGAGGGACTCCCTTTAAGCTGGAGCCTGACCCTAGGTGCAGCCTAAGAGAGACCACCTTAAAAACCCCTCTTGTAGAGTCTTGGTTACTGAAGCAAGAGGCACAAACCCCTTTAGGCAGTAGAAAAATTATGATAGATTATGTTGAAGCTCCTTTAGAAAATTCTCCCTCTAAAACCTTTCAATTGAGTGAGAAAGAAGTGGGAAAGCAAAGGAGGTTCCTCATTTCTGCAGAGATAAAAACCCCCAAACATTCTTAGTAGCATTATTGGAGTGTTCAGGTAGAATTCACTTACATCCTAATGACATGATGTGTCTTTGTGGTGCAGGGGAATGCAAGGGAGTAAAGGTGCTATGAGGGGTTAGAGAATAATTACTGCTAGTTTGTCACAGATGGAGCAGAGCTCTGCAGCAGCTCCTATTACAAAGTATACCTGGTCTTCAAGCACACGTTTCATCTGAAGAGGAAGTCACTCCTAATGCCAGAATTGGAGGGTGCCTTAACTCCCAGATAAATTAATTACAGATAGTAATTAATTTAGATCTAGTGTTTAGTAATCTTCAGCTGTATACAGCACAAATGTAAATGAGTACACAAGGCTGATGATGGAAGTCATTTGTTTATGAGAATAGAAAACTAATTGCAGTTTTCATCCTGTTGAGTTTCAGAGTGTAGAGAAGAATCATTGAGATTTCAGCCTCCACTTGTCTGCAAATCAGATATTAAATATGATATGTCCATAAGTATAGAAATGTTTTTCTTTTTCTCTCAAATGAGGGTTACTGGGAAACTGGAGATATCTGATCCTCTTTGTTTCATTTCACAACAGAAAATTCCCAATAACATAAAATCAAAGTTGTTGGAGAAATTTTAATCAAAAATTTGTTTGTTTTTTTTCTGCAAAAATCAATAAATGAAAAATCTTGTTCTGAAATGTGTCTGTGGGAACCTTCATGAGAATTTGAGTTCCTGACATTCCCATTTTTCAGCAGAGTCTAGATCCCATTCTTAGACCACAACATCCAGAAAACGCTGCTTTCATGCTTTTTGGTAGAGGGAAAGTAGCATAATATGGCTGCTATGCAACTGTCATGGGAATTGTCTTTTGTTCTAAAAACATTATATTCCCAGGAAGAATATATAAAATTTTCTGTGGAAAGTAAGCATGTTGTCTGGGGACCAGAAATAAGATTTGGAAAACAAATTTTCCCCTCAGATTGCTTCCATCAATACTTTTCTGTCAATCCTAATAAAAGCTGAAGACACATCACAGTGCAATGTTATCAGATTTCATTGCTGTGATGTCCTTAAAATGCATTTCTTTAGGGTGAAAAGCCATGGAAAGATTGAAGTGGTAGAGAATGGGAGTATGTGGCTTAGAAGTGGTGGCAGGGGTAGGAGATTGGAAAAATGACATTGCATTTGCAACTTGATTCTTTGACAACAAACTCTGAGTGTGAATTGACTCCAGTTATAGATAGATATATATATTCTCAGAGTGTCTGATCCCCCTTTTGTAAGGTAGGACAATAATGCTGAAATTGTCATTTCACTACCTTGTGACATTCCTTTCCATCTCTTTCATATTCAGTCTGGTGCAAAGCATGTTATAATCACTCTGGGTCCATCGTTGTCATTCACTGTGTGTTTCTGCACTGATTATATTTGCCACAGCTCCCCCTCTAAGGCACATTAGACCCTCAGATCAATGCCCTGACCTTGATTCAGTTCCTTTTTCCTATTACACTGAGGATCAAGTAAAGAAAGACTAGAGAAAGAAATAAAGGAAGAGAGAGAGAATGAATGAATGAGAGAGAAAGAGCAAAGAAAAAAAAAAAACACAGTAAGAAAGAAAAGAAAATCAAGAAAACAAGAAAGAAAAGAAAATCAAGAAAGAAAGCAAGAAAGAAAATGCAAGAAAACGAGAAGGAAAGAAATAAAAGGAAAGAAGAACTAACCATAGCAGACCAAAGTAATCTCTTGTGACTTGCTTTCAATGGAATTTCTCCAGAAAGTCATTTAGCCCAAAGGGTAATAGCAGTAGATTCCCACAATGTCTTGATGGATTGGTGTGATTGACTCATATCTAGATTTTTCCAGTATGTTTCATAAGTTTTACACTGGGCAACCCCAGAATTAACTTTGAAGTGGACCCTAGTTTTCCCAACCTCTGAATTAGCTTCTGGCAGTGACATATTTTGGAGGGGGCAAGCATGGTTTTGTTTTTACATTTTCCAGAGACACAGAAGTGGAATCTTTGTGCTTTGTAAGTTAGTCATCAGCTACTTAAGCTTCATTTGAATTGTATGTAAACAGCTCCATCCACCAAACACAGCTTTGTTCCTCTGCTGAGAACTTGGGGCACATATTTTTAAGTGAAATAAAGTTCTTATTGTGTAATGTCAGCCCATTAGGGACTGAGTTTGAGGATCTGTCCTCCCCAGCTCTGAAAGCATGAATTGCAATGTTGAAGTGAGTTAATGAGAGAAGACTTCTGTCTGTGAGCTGCGATGAACTCCCATGCTCTTTGGACTGAGCACAAACAGAGGATCTGTGACATATGCACCATTGCCAGTTACATTTGGCATAGGAAAGAGTGGATTTCTGATGTAGATTAGACTCCAAGTTTGCCCTGCTTTCAGTGTCTGAAACCATCCTAAAGATTATCTGGCCATGAACAGTATGTGGCCAGTGCTTTCCATCTGTGTGTCTTGGTGTCAGATATAGCAGAGTTGATTGTGTCACTCAGAGCCATACCTAGGGTCTGCTCTAGCAGTGAATCAAATCCATTGTGTGGCATTTGACTCTGCATATATTGTCATCTTCCATAGCTTTTGCTTTTTGGTGTGGTGTAAAACTAAGTCCCAAAATCTCTCACAAAAACAAAGGTTCAGTTTCTTGCAGTGCTCCAAGAAGCCTGACCTGATACTTCCAGGGCATGCAGAATTTGAATATCCATTTGCTTTATTAACATGCAACCTGCCATTCCAAGTCAGTTATAGAGTGACTATAAAGCTAAAACAAAAAGACTGCTTCTTGATGACACATCCCTGATTCAGTTGGTCTTGAAAAAGCAAGAGGTTTCTTTGCCGAAACCTGCCAGTGGAAATCTGACACTGGTGGTTAGCAATGAAACGCTTTATTAAACTTCAATCGCTCTTTGAAACTGAATGGTTTCGATTGCCACACAAAACGAAACTGTAGTCATTTGCTCAATGGTAGGATGTTGGCTAGACAATTCATTGAAAAATACGTTGTAACTGTAGTAAACATACAGCATTGTATTTCTAATCGGATATATGGTAGGAGCCTGATATCCACCTTAAACAAGTACTTGCCTGTCCTACTATTTCTTGCATTCAACCAGAACATGAAAATTCCAAAATATTATAGTGAGTTAAATCTATTGGCTTGTCTAATAATAAAATAGAAGGAGCACATAAGGCAATTATCTCCTTTGATTGCCTTTCACTCCTCCTTTTTCCAATGAAAGATAGGCAGAATCTTCTTTGTTAATATATAATAATTTCTCTTGAAAAGCCTGTTGATGAAGTGCAAAACATCCTTTCCAGGAAATGCATTTTATTCATGGAAGTCACCATGTTTTTTTGTTATATGCCACAGCATTACACTACTATATGTCTCTGAACAGGCACTTCACAGTAAGAAAAAGTTGATAACCACATACATTGATAACGTCAACCAGTCTGAAAGGTTATCAGAAAAAAGAACATAAAATGCTAGATGGCTGAAATAACTGTGAGCTCAGTAAGAGCCAGGACCTTGACAAGAATGGTGAAGCCATGTCTAATCACGCATTTATTAACAGTGTGTGCAGTAAGTCTGTTTTGTCCAGATGCCTTGGCAAGTGCCTTTCTGAAGTCTGGGTAGCATGTGGTACTGGGCATCTGATAGAAAAAGTAAGATTCAACAATTGTTATGTGATGCCACCAAATCCTAAAACATCTGGAAGCTCTGCTGAGGCTGTTGTGTGTTCAGAGAGGCATGACACCAGGCAACATGGTTTGGACAGCTTCATATTTTCCATTGCCTATATTGTCTGAAGTTTTCATTGTTGCAGGTGTGACTCTGACATGAGCTTTTATACAGGACCGTGAGACAGAGTGCAGTTTTACAGAGGCTCACTGTTTTTGTCTATGATTTGACACCAGTTAAGCTTTCTGCCCTATTTTCTGATTCTTGGGCAGTTTTTGAACTATAGCATGGTCTTATGTTTCAACTTTCCAGTACTCAGTTTCCTCATTAGTCTCTTGAACTGTGCTGAGAGCTGGCTTAATCATGATGCTGCTGAGTCCTTTCAGCTGCAGGAGAGCATTAAAATACTGAAAGGGAGTGAAATTCCTCCAAGGGAAACCATGCTGATTTGTCCTTGTCATATGTGGTCATATGAACGGGGGAATCCCAAACTGACAGAACATTTTGGGATACACATACCAAAGTAAGTGTTTGATAGACTTTATCTGCTCTGAGACAGAAAAACTAGGGAGCAATGACCCAAAATAGAGCAATGTCTTTGTATTGTCATTGGTAGTTGGTGCATCAAAGTCTGTCAGACTTTATTATGAGATTAACCTGTAAATGTTTTTTTCAGATTTTAGTCCAGACGAAGAACAATGTTATGTAACCAGTGTCTTTCAGAAGTGTTTGCCACATGGGGACAAGAAGATTATATTCCTGCAGTATGACATCTCTCCAAAACTGACATAGCTATATTCCAGGAAGAAAATATAAGAAGAAAAGTGTGACTTTCAGAATCATTTCTACTCAGGAGGGTTCTAGTAGGACTTTCTCTACAGTAATATTGAATAAGTACTGGAACTCAGAAAAAATAACATTTCCAGCTGATCAGGCTTCCCTCATTCTGTGCCTTTAAGAAAACTTTGATTTAAATGTAAGTTGGACAAATGACTTCAGAATTTAAAAAAAAAGGGGGGGGGGGGGGGGGGGTGGAGAGCGGGAAACAGGATCATCCTGGACTATGAACTGTTCCCTGCATCCGCAGTTCTGGCAATAGGCTTGCCAGCAGTCCCTGCTCAGTCACATTGGAGCCATCTCCTGGATTTGGTAGAGGCTACTCAAGCCCAGATATTTCCAGTGAAACCCTTTGGCCTCAGCAACCAGACTTCTATAGTGAAATTTTGTTTCATTAGTTCAGTTTCAATCAGCTGTAATAACCAGCATGATCAGATTTGGGGAGAGATAGAAGCTCTGCAAAGGGACAAAAGAACTACTTTGCCTTTTCAAAATAGTTATATTAATGAATGTTACTGGGATACTTTTAGAAGGAAATATTTCTGCAATGGACACAAAATCATGACTGCAACTAAAGCAGTATGATTGGACTAAACAGAGTTTCATTCTCTGTTCTTGGCAAGATGTGTGCTGATGGCTATAATTTGTAATTCTGGAGCCAAATCAAGGCAACTCATCATGATACATCTGCTGAGTTTTGAATATGCATGGAGTGAGCATGTCTGCTTTCCTGAAAGCTTTTCCTAGAAGCAAAATGCATTGCAAAGATTTATATATCTATTGTGTCATGTTTTGACATGGCTGATGAAAATCAAGGCATAACCCCATGCAGTACTTCTGGTTGGGGGATATGTGTTGGCAGAAGGGAAGACAAATGTTGAAAAGAAAACTTTCATGGTGGATTATTAAGCAATATTTGGCGGATATTAATTTCCAGTCCCAAATACATTTATTTAAAAAATGGCTTGCAAATAGTTCTTTTTCTCTATTGACTAATTGTATAAAGCAGTCTGTATAAAGCAATAATAAAAATAGTGGATGACTGCAGTTATGAGTTCTTGAATCTTCTCATGTGAACCCATAATGAAAATATTCAATTATTTCCTTGTACTTTGGGGGACGGATGTGGGTATTTCTTTGATTATTTATGGTAGTAGTAGCATTGAAGCATAGACAACAGCCAAGAAGGACTTTATTATGTTCAGCCTATCACCTGCTGGTTGCCTTTTCTCCACTGTGAGGAAGCCCAGTTAAACATTGGCCACATGGTATTTTAGCAGGATTCAGAAACAGTAATTAGATCTAGCCATGTGCTTTCAGATTACAGAATCTGATATTTGAAAATGCAGATCACAAAACAACGCAATGGCAACCTTTTCCAAAGATGGAATGTTTTCCAGAGGAAGGAAATCACAGCTTTTAAGAAGTCCAGTTGTAATATCCTGGAGAATTAATGTGCTGTGGTGATTGAGGAGGACTGCATACCTGCTGAATATGTAATCTCCTGCAAGGTAATGTTGTCCCCTGTAGTTTGCATTGTGACGTCCTGAGCCACAACATAATTCTTTATTGTGCATTTGGAAACGGACCTTGGCTTTGAGGACACATCTTTTGAGATGTTAGTCCAACACATGACCAGGGCAAGCAAAGACAGCAAGCACAGTTCGTCTTTGCCAAACACTGAAAGGGGAAAAGAGACAAGCTAAAGGATTTAGCAATCAACAGAAGATGGGCAATTTGGGAATGTTGTTGAATCTCCCTCTCCTCCATGTGGTATTAAGAAGGTTACAGTCGTAACATTTAGCATGACACACTTCTGTGGCTATTGCCACAGAATTAAATCAGTTTGTCATTCACATTACTTCAGATGAAGAATGTTCAAAGCCTTGGTGGCGGAGGGATTTCAAAAGCAGCTGTGTTAGCACTTCTTCCTCCCTTGTCTTTGTGTACCAACCTCCTTGCAGGGAAAATGGCTATTAACATTTTCAGCACAAGATGGAAAACCACCATCGAGGTGGGCTCAAACAGATCTTCAAATGTTAGAGACTCCCAGTGCAAGTGGAGGGGAATATACTAAGGTAAAACTTGTCTTCAGTCTTGCTTGGTTTTCCCCTCATGATATTCCTTAAACTACAGTAAGATTGCAAAATATTTGGGTATAAACTTCTGCATCCTTCAGCAGCTGGTGTTACTGTTCCTAGCACAAGTTTGATTACTTCAGCTTATTTCTCCAGGCAAAACAGAATAACAAAATGAATGTACATGTATTTCTGTAAACAAATACTCACATGCAGAAATCTGTTCTTAGTAGCCATTGTGTAGGAATGCATTTCTCTCAATTAGCCTTTAACCATGCTGTGGATGAAGTGAGGGATCTGACAGGAGTCTGTTGGGCATGCTTTTGTGCTGACTGTTCCTCTTGTTTTGGAGTATCTCCAGAGCAAACATTACCAGTGAAATGATTGCTTTGCATCCTCCTAAGAAAAAGAGAAGTGGAAAGGTGTCTGTTACTTGTTAAATATCAAGCAGTCAGAAAGCACTATTTTTTTTTTTCTCCTCCCATCTTTTCTCTTACTGGGGAAAGGAAACCCACCTTCACTGAGTGCTTCAATCTTTCATTCGCTAGGTCATATTGCATTGGGTCATACTGCATTAACCTCAAGGCTTTAGTGTCAGGGCTTCCTTCAGAGATAGGTAGTGGCTCCTGCCCATTTGGATAATTTTTCATTTATTTCTTTTACACATATTTTCCTGCATTGCATGACACATCCGTTTCTTTGTATCTGAAGGAAAGGGCTATTTTTGACTCTGCTTTCAGAGACAGAAGGCTGTTGAGTTACAGAAATTAAAAAGGCTGGCTGGAGCTATCCTGCTTGCTGGAGGTACCAGGTCAATATAGAACACTCTCATAATTCAGAGCAACAAAGTTGAGGGCTTTTTGTCTCACATAGACACCACTCAGAAGTCCCCAATTTTGGCTTAAGTGAGTACCAGCTGTTGGTCAGCAAGGAGAGACAGAGAACCTACTCACACTGTGTTTATGGTCATCTCAGAAAGTTTACAGGAGGCCTGAGGCAATGCTCAATGAAACCCAAACAGTACATTCCTTCCCATTGGCACAACAAGATGGCTAGTTTCATGTGAGGAGTTATGAACAGGCAGTGACAGTTTTTACTACTGTAGTAAGTGACACACTCATGACAGTGTCCCTTGCTGTGTCAGCGGAGCCGTAGGGTGGACAAACACCTGCTCCCAGAAGATTCAGTGCATTGGCATTTCCCAAACAAAAGTCCTCTCCCTGGACTCTGTGCAGCCCACTGTAGAGAAACCAGACAAGCACTCTGCAAACTGGGCATGAATCAATCTCCGATCTCTGCAACCTTGAAGGAATAGTTTGGAGGTCCAAGGTTAGGGAAGACAAAGAATTCCTACACTGATTTAATGTTCTGCGACTCACTGGGACTACTTCACTCACAAAAGGCATTTTGCCTTCAAGCCACGAAGAGGAAAGATACACTTCTTCAAACCTTTAAAAACACAGCATTTATTGTACAGCCGTTCCTATTTTCTTCTGTGTCAGCCTTACTGAACAGGTATATTGTTATGCAGAATTGACCATTATGCAGAAGTGACCAGGTACTTCAACCTCTGGAAAGTGAGGAGGATTTAGCTACCTTAGCACCATACTTTCCCCTCTATAATTAACTCTTCTGTGCTGACACTAAAATTTGCAAAGGAAGTCAACGCTTCCTTAAAATTTTGCAAAGAATCCATTCCTTTCTGCTCTGCTTTGAAATTCAGTATTTCAGTGTCGACTTTCTTCTGAGCACTTCCATTCTCAGATGGAAGACAAGTTTTGATATAGTGGAAATCTTATCTCCGAGTTACAGGCTTTCTGTGGTGCCCTAAAATGTCATGTCATCCTTCATGTTGGTACATACTCTATTAAAACAAATAACATTTTATTAGCAGAAGAATGTGACCTATTAACCAACACACTTCAGAATGTGGAGAGTATAGATTTCACTCACGTTATCTCCTTGCTGTTGCAAAGCAGGGGGCAGACTGAATTTACAAAAAGCTCTGAAGGTCCCAGTAGAAAATGTGTTTCCCAAAAAATTAATTCTGTAAAAGTTGGCTTTTGATTCTATTGCTCATGCAGTACTGCCATCTCGTGGTCCTTTCTGCTACAGCTTGAGTGGAAGCGGCAGCAAAATGCCTGTGGGAACAGTCTGGTAATCCTAGGCAGAACTAGTTGAAGCTGTTAAATTGTGATCCTGCCAAATGCCTACCTGAATGCATGAGCAGAGTCTGCTTAGTTCATCTGCCAAAGCCTATGGGAAGACGCTTTAGAGTAGAACAGGATCCTGCAAACACATAGGCTTAGAAAAGAACTTTCAAAGAGAAGGAGCTTACCCTGCAAAGGCAACAGCTCAGTTTTGCTTTCAGACAGAAAACTAACAATAACAATAAATTATCATCTTCGCCTGAAGAAAAAAAGAAAAACAACAACAAAAAAACCCAACTATTAAAGATGAGTGGTTGGATTAGGAAGGGGGCAATGTGGGATGTACTAAACCAAATAAAGAACTTCTGGAGTAAGTGCCTGGTGAACAGAATGAAGTGGCTGACTTTTAGTATAATGTTCTCCCCTTGACCAAAGACCTACAGCTGTAAATGTGTGGTCCCCAAAGACTTCATTGTTAACTATTTTAAAAGCGTAAAATCTGCAAAGCAAACTATTAGAGGATGTAATGGAATTTAAACTGTAAGGAATTATTCATAGGCAAAGAAATTAACAGCATAAGACTTAGGCTGTAATTCAATAGATTTATGAATCACCTATTGAAATCAATGGGACAATGCACTTGCTCAAGATTATACATGTGCTTATGTACCTCTCTGAGTCAAGGCTATATGGCAAAGAATAATTTACCCTGCAAGGCAATTGATGTATAAAGAAAGACGTACGTTTAAGATTGAGACATCTTGATTGCTTTGTGTTAAGATGCTGAAGATGCTGTTGAATAATAGACAAGTAATCCATGAAAAATCTTTTCATCTTCCAAGTTGGTCTTCTAATTGTTGACATACGACTATTGCTGTGTAAATATTATTTAAGTCTAAGACATGATCTGTTGACAGATATGATGGGTAAACTTGTGCCCACGTCTGAATGGTGACCCCAAAGAATGTTCCAACAGTGCTTTTGTTTGGACCATTCAGCTGAACTTTCTTTGTTAGCATTGAAGAACGGAAAGTTGTTGTGAGTACTTTGCAATGTCCCAGAACTAAACTAGAATGCACCAGAACTAAACACTGATAGTTTGCAATTTAAACTGATAGTTTGCAATTTATGGAGACTGTTACAAAGAAAGTCTTCTTTCTGGTTTATGCTTCCCTTTTCAATTGGTTGAGAAGGCTTTGAAGGTTAATGGCAATACCATCGCAAAAAAGTGCCTGAACTCTTGGTTTGAGACAGTATTTATTTTCACCTGAGGGGTTGGTGTTTTCTTCCTTTTTATTTATTGATCAATCGTCCTCTAACCAGGAGTCAAACATCAGGTACAATGAATAAGAAATACTCATCCTGAGGATCATAAGAATGCAGCATCATGTAATTATGTCTTAAGTTGTTCTCATTGAGAAAGCCTAGAGATACTAACCAAGAACTAGAGTCCGCATGTGCTGGGTTCCAAAAGAATATCAGAAAGAGGCAATCACTGCTGCAAGAAGCATACCTGTGAAAGTAAAGACTAGGGAAACAGAAACACTCCACAAAAATGTGGAGTGATACACTGTAGCTCATGGCTGCTTTTATACCAAATTGAACTGACTCTGAAAAAATTTCAGTCTTGGTAACTCTTGTGTACATGACATCCTTCAAAGGACATCTTCTCTGAGTTTTGGGGGTTTTTTATGGAAATGTTTACCAACAATAAACAATGACCAAACACAGAACTTGGGCAGAGCACAGCGTCTTGAGTTTGTATGAGTGGCAACCTTCAGAATCTCTGGATGGATATTTTGAAAGCATTTTAGTTTGACAGAATTGTTGCATCAGGACTCAAGCTGTAGAAGCTTTGTGAATGGACATTGCATTTTCTTCTTGAAGCTGTTAATCACAATAGTCCCTTCCCATGGCAGGCAGGTGATGCCACATTGTTACAGAGCTGTACTATTTCACATTGCAAAAGAGCCCGCTCCTATAAAAACACACCCAGGGAGTGGCTGGGGCATAAGTGAAATGAATCATGGACCACAACAAAGCTCTTCCTGTCATTCAAGGCTCACTTGCCAAATGCAGGAGATAAAAATTTGAAGAGGAGATGAAAAAATACTGTCATAAAGAAAAAGCACATTGCCCATTGCAAGCAACCTTGTTTAGAGTTCTACAAAAAAAGGTTAATTCCAGTGATAATAACTGCCACTAGCGGTTATGATGTCTGGCTTTTAGACTACTGCATTTGAGTATACTTAAATAAAATGAATAGCAACAGTTGATTTCTATGTCATGTGTTGAAAAAGGAGTGCTTTGTTCTCACCTAATTTTTGTATGTTCTATAGTTCATACCTTATGCTTTGCTGGGGGAGATGAAGGGATTGATTTACAAGACATAACTTGCCAAGACTTACTGAGACAAAAGAAACTGAGCTAATTAAAAGGACTGAAGAGAATTCAAATAATTCATCAAAGCATATGCTAGGATATCAGGGAGTAATGTCAAGCTGGAAATATCCAGCAAAATCCTGAGGCTGTTGGAAATTTGATACCACAGTCTGAATTCTGCTAGTGGCCTCAGATGAAGCTAACTGTGAGCATCGTTTATATGCTCCAGATTTCACCATGCCTCACACAGTTCTTGAAGTAAGGATGGAAACCCAATTGTCATGTTTTGAATCCATCTGCAATCCAACCTTTCATTCAATTCTGCCTTTTTCAGCTCCAGCAAATATTATCATTATGCAATGGATTTACTTAATCAAACCTGTTCAACACATGCTTTTGATGTATTTATGTAGGAAGGTGCCAGATGATCTCACTGTATTCCACATACTTTGGGATGAAGAACCATGACTCATGTCTTCTCAATGACATTTTTCATAGGTTCAGCTCACTTGAACCATATAGGTTCACATCCTCTTGAATAAGTTAGCCAATGTTTGTCAAGTGTGGCTACTGAAAGTGGAGCTGTCTTGGCAGAAGTGGTGTGATTTCAGAGAATGCTGCACAGCTCCAGATTACACTGAATTTAGTAGGAGAAGCGCTTGTCCAGTGCTTCTGAAGAAGGCTGAGCCCATCTTTTCAGGACAGGCTAGAAGATGTTGGTCTAGTTAGTTAAACAGTCATGGAAGGAAACCTAAGAATATGTACCATTAGACTGACTGGTGTTTGTTTTATAGATATTCTGATAGTAAACTGCTTTCAGCATGTGAAGAGGAAAATGCATAAGTGTTCTTCAGTTCTAAAACTTGGGAAGATATTTGGACAATGATTATTATAAATTTTTTGTCCTTGTACTGGGTCTGGCTGAGCCGGAATTGGTTTTCCCCTGTAGCAGCCCTCCTGGTGCTGTGTTTTATGCTGGGAGCTGGCAGGGTATTGATAGCACACTGGTGTTGTAGATACTGCTGAGTGGTGCTTACACAGCACCAAGGCTCTTTCCGACATTTTCCCCCTGCAGTGGGACGGGGTGGGCAAGATCTTGGGAGGGGACACAACCAGAACAGCTGACCCGAACTGACCAAAGGGATATTCCAGACCATATGACGTCTGCTCAGTATAAAGCTGGGAAAAAGGAGGAAGGGGGTGGGGTCACCCTTGGTTCTCCGAGGCAACCACTACCCGTATTGGAGCCCTGCTTCCTGAGAAGGTCCGACATCGCCTGTTAATGGGAAGTAGACAATAAATCTCTTTTCTTTTTGCTTCCACACACAGACCTTTGCTTCTTCACTTTGATTATATTAAAACTGCTTTTGTTTTACCCACAAGGGTTGGTGGGTTTTTTTTTTCCCTATCTTATTTTTCCTCTAATTGCCCTGTTAAGAAAAAAAGGGGGAAGGGGGGGGGAAGTGACAGAGCGACTTGGTGGGTACCTGGCATTTAGCCAAGGTCAAACCACCACAGTCCTATAAAATATCAAGTATAAAATGTATGCTGTCTAAATTAAGAGAAATGTATATAAATTTATATATTCTTTTCCTAAGTAACAAGTGATAGGAAGAAAGGAAATGGCCTCAAGCTGTGCCAGGGAGGTTCAGGTTGGATATTAGGAAAAATTTCTTCACTGAAAGTGTTGTCAAGCATTGGAACAGATTGCACAGGGAAGTGGTTAAGTCACCATCCCTGGAGGTATTTAAAAGACATGTAGATGTGACACTTAGGGACATGGTTTAGTGGTGGACTTGGCAGTGTTAAGTCTACAGCTGGTCTCAATGATCCTCAGTCTTTTCCAACCTAAATGAATCTATGTTTCTGCACACATGTATATGGATATGCACAAGCATTATAATTTTTTTTGACTGACTGCATCTCTGAAATATCAACTGTAAAATTATGAAATACCATAATATCTGATATAGAGAGCTGGAACTCTAAACATCTGATACAGATGTGATGAATGAATCAGATCATTGTAAATAGATTATTAGGCATGACTGTACTTTGCCCACCTTTATAGAATCACAAGAATTGAATTGTTCAGTGAAGTACATAGGGACATGTTGATAATACTTTAAAAATAGAGAACAGGCATTTATGAAAGTAATTCCAGGAATCTCCTTAGTTCCTGTCTTTTTATCTTTATCAGAGAGGATGTGAGGTAGCATCAGAAAGGATATTTATTTCCTTTGAGATATTAAAAAAGGCTTCTGAGGAAAACTTAGAACATGATGGTTTACTTGAGACCATTGTTTCTTGAAAAAGAGTATCTCATCAAAGAAAGCATCCTAGGATAATCACATTTGAGACCACCTGAGGAACCTGAACATCCACAAGTCCATCCCAACAAGCTGCATCCCAACATCCTGAGGGAATAGGCTGACATAGTTGCCAACCCACTCTCCATTATATTTGAAGCCTTGTCAGTCAGGAAAAGTTCTCAGTGACGGCAGAAAAGCGAATATCACACCCATTTTTAAAAAGGGTTACAAGGAGGACCCTGGGAACTACTGACAGGCAGCCTCACTTTCATGCCTGGTAAGATCATGAATAAGATTTTCTTGGAAGATATGTCAAAACATGGAAGACAGGGAAGTGATTAGAGACTGCCAGCATGGCTTCACCAAGGGCAAATCATGCCTGACTAATCTTGTGACCTTCTATAATAGAGAGGCTGGATCAGTGGACAAGAGAAGAGCAACTGATGTCATCTATCTGGACTCCTGTAAGACCTTTGATATGGTCCTCCATAACGTTCTTGCCTCTAAATTGGAGACATATGGATTTGATGGATGGACAGCTGATGGATGGATAAGGAATTGGCTGGATGGCCACACTCAAGGAGTTGCAGTTAATGTATCAACATCCAAGTGGAAACCACTAATGAGTGGTGTCCCTCAATGATCCATACTGGGGCCAATACTATTCAATAGCTTCATCAGTTACATAGGCAGTGGGATTGAGTGTACCCTCAGTAAGTTTTCAGATGATACCAAGCTGAGTGGTGCAGTTCATTCACTTTAGGGAAGGGATGCCAGCCAGAGGGACCTTGACAGACTTGAGGAGTGGGCCCATATGAATGTCAGGAAGTCCAACAAGGCCAAGTGTAAGTCCTGCACATGGGTCAGGGCAATCTCCAATATCAGTACAGACTGGAAGATGAATGGATTGAGAGCAGCCCTACAGAGAAGGACTTTGTGATACTCGTGGATGAAAAATTGGACACGAGCTGGCAACATGCACTTGAAGCCCAGAAAGTCAATCGTATCCTGGACTGCTGTGTTGGGTTTGTGTCCAGTGAGATTTTGGTAGTGGGGGAGAGACTACAATGGTGGCTTCTGCGAGAAGTTTCTAGAAGCTCCCCTGGCTCCAAGTTGGACCTGCCTCTAGCCAAGGCTGAGTCAATCAATGATGGTGGTAGCATGTCTGTGATAACATATTTAAGAGGGGAAGAAACTGCTGGGCATGGTGGAAGAAGGGAGATAGGAGTGAGAAGTGAGAGAAATATCTATGCAGACACCAAGGTCAATGAAGAAGGAATGGGGAGGTGCACTGGAGCAGACACTCCCCTGCAGCCTGTGGTCAGAGGGCAGACTGTCCCCTTACAGCCTGTGGAGGTCCACAGTGGAGAAGATACCCACTTGCAGACCATGGACAACCCCACACTGGAGCAGGTGGCTGTGTCCCGGAAGGCCATGACTCTGAGGGAAGCCTGTGCCAAAGCAGTGTATCCTGAAGAACTGCAACCCCCATAAGAGACCCATGCTGGAGCAGTTCATGAAGAGGTGCAGCCCTCTGAGAAGGACTCACACTGTTTGTGGAGGACTGTCTATTGTGGGAGAAACCCCATGCTAGAGCTGAGGAAGAGTGTGAGGAGTCCACCCACTGAGGAGAAAGAAGAGGCAGAGAGAATGGGTCATGAACTGAGTGCAACCCCGATTCCCCATCCCCCTGTGCCACTGCAGGGGAGGAGATAGAGAAACTGGGAGCAGAGCTGAGCCCAGGAAGAAAAGAGGGATAAGGGGAAGGTGTTTTTAAGATGTGGTTGTATTTCTCGCTGTCCTACTCTGATTTGATTGGTAAATTAGTGGTGGTAGTGGTGTTCAAATTAAATTGATGGAGTTTTTTGTCCAAGTCTAGTCTGTCTTTTACCCGTGACCATAACCGGTGAATGATTCCTCCTTGTCTCGACCCCCAAGCCTTTTGTTATATTTTCTTGTTCCCGTTCCACCAGGGAGGAAGAGTGAGCGAGCTGCTGCATGGTGTTTATTTGCTGGCTGAGCCTAAACCACAACAGCTGCATAAAAAAAACCATGGCCAGCAAGTTGAGGGAGGCGATTCTCCCCCTCTATGCCACTCTCGTGAGACCCCACCTGGAGTACTGTGTTCAGCTCTGGGGTCTCCAGCACAAGAAAGACATGGGCCTGTTACAGCGGGACTAAACAAGGGCCATGAAAATTATCAGAGGACTGGAGCACCTCTCCTGTGAAGAAAGGCGGAAAGAGTTGGGGTTGTTGTTTAGCCTGGAGAAGGCTCCGGGAATAACCTGTTGCATCCTTTCAATATATAAAGAAGTCTCATAAGAAAGATGAAGAGCGACTTTTTACCAGGACCTGTAGTGCCAGGACAAGGTACAGTAGTTTTAAAATGAAAGAGGGTAAATTTAGATTGGATAAAAGAAAGAAATTTTTTACAATTAGGGTGGTGAGACACTGGAACAGGTTGTTCAGAGAAGTTGTGGATGCCTCATTCTTGGAAATGTTCAAGGTCAGGTAAGAAGGGGTTATGAGCAGCCTCATCCAGTGAAAGACATCCCTGTCCATGGCAGGGGGTTTGGACTAGATGACCTTTAAAGGCCCCTTCTGACCCAAACCATGCTAGTTCTATGATTCTGTGTTTTTCCAGACAGCACATCTCTTTAATACTGTTCAAGTTTTGTCTTAATGTTTATTACAATATTGTGGTAGCATGCTCTGGTCAACCAGTCATATACATTAGAAATATTTTCTGTATGTTTCTTAAGCTTAATATTTAATTTATGTAATTTTGAACAAATGCATGAATACAAATAATGACCTTAGTAAAGCTAATGCTTGTGAATTACATGATTTTTTTTTTTATATTTCTAAATCCCATTCAGTGCAAACTGTACAGATTTAAGAAGCTTCATTACATTGTTTTCAGTGCAATTTAATGGAACTTCAACAGAGGTGAAACAGAAAACACAAGCAGATGAAGGATAAGCGTTAAAACCTATGTATGTGTCACATATATACATATACACACATACATATGCATGCACACAGAGGCATGTTATATGCATAAATACACATGCATGCAACTGTAACATATTCCAAAGAAAAGATCAATTTTCAAGAGAAGCTGGTGCTTTTTGCCTTTACAAATTCCAGTTATATATATGTGCCACTAAGATAATTACTTTTTCTGTCATGTTTGTCGGGGGATGTAAAGAGAGACCTGTGATCTGTGAGTCTGCTGGTCTTCCCACAGCTGTAGAAGGCAGGAGTTCCCAGCTCATTCCTCCCAGCTGTACCTATGTAGGGGTGATATATCGCGTCTGCTTCACACTGTGGAAAGCCAAGCTCATTCAGAAAGGGCAGCTTGGTACTGGAAGTAATCTTCAGGCATTACAATGGGAGGCAGCCTGGGATACCAGATACCATCCCTGTGGAAGACCACAGTATGTTAGACATATGGGATGCTCTGCTAATGTGACTTCTCATATTTTATTGAGAGCTCCTGTGGCTTTCTCCACATGGTAGAGCATAGTACTGTGTAGACATACTGACAGAGTAACTTAGCTAATGTCTCCAGGAAGTTGCTTGTCTCTGGTACAGTCTCTCCCTGTCTCCCTGTCTGCACCCTTACTAAATATCTGTTCCTGAATATGTTACTGGCTGTCTTGACAGTTAATATTTGGGTGCATTTATGCTGCTATAATCTAGCTTTTTTCAAATCCATTGTTTCACCTACTCACAGAATGGCTCAAAGGCTAGCATTAGTGTACTGAAGCAAGTAACTACCCTGAATTTCAGGACTGGATGCACACTTTGACTTAGAAGAATGCACATCTCTTCAGAGGAATTGACTATGTCTGCTGGAACTGAAGACAAGTAGAAGAAATGTGAAGAAAAGCTGAACAGTTGTTACTGCTTTTGTTACCACCAAAATATTTCCTCTCTTTATATGCTGCTTCCCTCCTCTTCCCCCACAGAAACTGCTTCCTGTTTTAACTCTTCTTGTTGGTAGTGTCCCTTCTTCATCTGCATTGACCTAGGGCAATGCACACAATTTCAGTGGTTTCATTCAGCATGAGTAAAAGTGGCTGACAATTTGAATAAGCTCCCTGCATAGCAGCCAGGGATACCTGGAGTCTAGATGAAGTTTTGTTAATTAAAAAATTAGGTCTACACAGCTCCAAGCAGAATAATGGAGCAGATCCTATCTCTCTCTCTTTGGTCCATCACCACAGTATCAATGTTATTTGGAAACCACTCAGAGTCAAGGAGTCTGACAGAAATTTTTTTCACCCGTTGTCAGTATTGCAGCCAATCGGCACCACATAATCAGCTGTTGTTGGGTGCAAAACAGCAACCAGCTCCAACCTGTTTTGCAAAGTTACTCCCCAACTTTATTGTTGTCAAGAAGTTGTTTCCACTCCTTCCTCTCACTCAAAAATGGTTGTCTGTCCTTCAGTTACCTCTAGTGCTTCTAAAGGATCCATGTTTTACAAAACACAGGTTTTCTACAAAATAAATACTCTGGCATCTGTCAGTTTAGCTATCTCCACACTGGTGTTACAAGTTGAAGGGTAAATTCATCATAGGGATGCTGTCAAGAAACTGTGACAGTGTTGCACTGAGGAATGTTTATAAAAGAAGAAGCAATAAATACTGGTAGTGGTATACCTTGCAGAAATTATTTTTAAAACATCAGTAACCCCACCTAACCAGAAAAAAAAAAAAAGAAACTTAGGAAGAGAGGCTGTATGCCAAACTGACATTGAGAGTACCAGAAGCAACATATTCCAGGCAGGAGAAACTTGGTTTGATGATATGTGAGGGAAGGGAAATAAGTTGTATTTTGATTCCATTAACAAAAGCGGGGGGGTGGGAAGGTGGGGGGTGGAGGTGGAAGATGCATAAGGGTCATTTCAACAGGAGTGTTTGCAAGACACTGAGTAAGGAAGGCTATGAAAACAAAAGTTTCAAACTGCAAATGAGACACGATTCCAACCTCCAGAGTAAAAATGAAAGAGGTTTTGGTCATAGTTTTTGAAAAGCAGGGCAGGACTGCAGATACTTTCAGGTGAAAAAATAAATGTGTGAATGAGGACTGAAAACTGAAACCCGAGGAACTAGAAGTAGTGTGTGATAAGGAAGGGAAAATGTGTTTGGACAGTGGAGGAAGAAAGAAGAACCAAGAATAGACAGAAGGGACATATTACAAAACCATAGTATTTATTTAATTAACACTCAATATTTATTCATGGCTTTCTCACCTGGCAAGTCATAACAACTTTCCATTAACTGGAAAATGAAGACTGAAACAAAAACATAAAACATTCTAGCCAGGTTGTTGTTTCATATTACAGAAACTCCAACAACCTGTGATGCTATGGACCTCTGAATTTCTTTTGTCTATTTGGCACCTTTGTCTCTTCATAGCCATAAACTAATGTAACCTAAAAATAGTATACTGCATTAAAACCAATAGGGATCACTAAAATCAAACCTAAGCTGCTACAACTACTTTGGCTGGGAAACTGGGTGCTTATTCAAACAGAAAAACAATGAGAGATCCTTCTACTTAAAAATCAATTAGAAGTCTGCTTGGACAATCACAGCAAGTTGAGTTAGCATGTTTAAAGAAATTATAATCCTTGATCTGTATCTGATCCTATGATCACTCTAAACTGAGTCAGAGTAAACTGATTATTTATCTCCTGTGTTGATGTTGCATATGAAATTAATTTCCTCATACTGTGAAATCAGTAATGTTTCAAACATAAGCTTTGTCATTTGTGTCTGAAAAAGATGAATTTTTGAGAATTTTTCCCCAGAAAAACAGACACAATTGGGAAGGGAAAACAAACAAATCAAGTCTGACATGTTGTGCAATGCAGGCTCCCTTGGGTGTCAATAAACATGGCAAAGGCAGGGAGGGTTTTATGGATTAGAAGTCAAAAGAACAAAGCAGAGTATCGCATCTTTATAAGTGTCTCATAATGAAAAACTTCTAAATTAAATGAGATGTTTCCTCCAATGAGCCCCAGTAACCAATGCAAACAAAAGAATAATAATGAGCCTCGGAAATATTACCCATGAAAGAGGATCAGGTAGTTTCTTTGATGAAAAGTGAAAATCACCCCAAATCAAACAAGCCTCTGCACATCATCAGGCTGAGCTCTCACATTCTTGGCTGCAGGCACGTTTCAGATGTAACCTGGTTTGACAACTTGCACTGGATGAATGCCAGGACTAGAAAAGCTACCTCTTTCAATGTACACAACTACAATAAATACTAACTTTTTCTATTGATTCATTAATATTTTTTCTCTGGGTATATTGAATGTTAAGGTCCTTTCAATTGTGTCTGAACATCCTTCCCCAAAACTGTTTGCCCCAGAAATAAACAGAGAACGATAAATACTAAAATGTAAGAAAAAGCTTGACCTGGGCATCAGACTTCAAAATTTGCTTTGAAGTCTGTGTTTGAGAAGAGGGCTGTCAGAATAAATTCTGCCTTTATTGTACTTTGTGCAGCCAGATGAATTCAGCAGAATTGCACAGGATATATATAATGCAGTTTGGTCCATTAAATTCTACCATTATCTAACCTCCATTAGTTCTGGGTGAAATCAGATTAGAGTGGATTAAATCCTGTGCCAGGGGATTCACAGATTCAGAGAATTCCTCATGACAGCTTTTATATTCCAGACTACAGTCGTACTGTGCAGTCAAGGATAACCTTCTAACTGCCTAGCAGAGATTTTCCAAGAAATTCCAGTTAATGGAACTTTTTTTATTATTTAATTAAGGCTAATTATACAAAAACAATACTGTGAAATACTGATGAACAATGGTCAGAGCAATAGAGACATTTAAAATATACTTAGTTTACTTTAACTAACACCTCTGTTTAAGTGAGAGGACCATTTTGTTAAGGGTTGGAGTGTAGATAGTGCTTTCCCCTTATTTTACTCTCAACATGTTAATATTGGGCTTGTTCTGATTACCCTTAAGATTACTGGGAAGCTTCCTGGCAAGAGCATCATGAGGTGCATCAGGTCAGTAACTCCTTTTTAAGGTCATCTAGGAAGTATGGGCATGTCAAAAAATGAATGCACTGCACCAATTAGACTTCAGACTGTTGTTTTGCCAAAACAGGAGGAATGTTCCAAGGTTTCAGCTGTCTCCTAGCATCAAAGTGAGGAGGATGGTCATGGTAAATGAACAGCAGGTTTTAGCTCTGCTCCTCCCCATGGAAGAGGATATACATTTAATGCAGCAATGTTTATTGCCTGAACAGAGGCAGTAAATCAGATCTGTATAATATTTTGCTGGGCAAATATACAAGAAAAGCCTCTTAGCCCATGTATTAATGTTTAGCAATTTATTTTTAACATATTAACATGGTCTGGTGGAGTCCATTAGCTCAGGACTAGATCTGACATAGACATGTGGTATTGCGGTCTGAAACTGCAATGTAAGAAGCCCGCAAACTATGGGAACATAAACTCTAGGCAAATTCCTGCTTAACACTGCAATTTCAAAATGTGCATTGTCGTTCTGTATCAGCCTGGTGCTGTTCTGGATTTGCATAGGCTAAGCAACCGTGTCATTAAGCCCTTGAAGCCAGTCACAGAAGTACTTGAATCACCATTTTTAGGACAATATCCGTTGAAACAGTTATTTGAAAAAAAAGACATACCTTCTGGGTGGAGAGCCCAATATGCTCCTCTCTCACTCCCTATTGCTGAAGATTGCTCTAACCACTAGTCTATAAAATTATATCCCCTTTTATGTATACTTGCACTTTAACTCTCTCTCTCCCTTTCCTCCATTCACAGCTCCCCAGCCCTGGAAAATCTTCCAGTTCCTTGGCGGAAAGAGGTACAGTTCCAGTCAGGAAGATGAAGAAGCAGCAGTATGGCATATCAGGCTCAGTGCCGGGTCCTGCACTTGGGTCACAACAACCCCATGCAATGCTGCAGACCTGGGAAAGAGTGGCTGGAAAGCTGCCCAGCAGAAAAGGTCCTGGGGGTGTTGATTGACAGACAGCTGAATATAAGCCAGCAGTGTGCCCAGGTGGCCAAGAAGGCCAATAGCATCCTGGCTTGTATCAGAAATAGTGTGCTCAGCAGGACTAGAGAAGTGATTGTCCCCCTGTACTCGACACTGGTGAGGCCACACCAGTGTTGTTTTGGGCCCCTCACTACAAGAAAGATATTGAGGTGCTGGAGTGTGTCCAAAAAAGGGCAACGAAGCTGGTGAAGGGTCTTAAGTCTGATGAGGAGCAGCTGAGGGAACTGTGGTTTTTTAGCCTGGCAAAAAGGAGTCTGAGGAGAGATGTTATCACTCTCTACAACTACCTGAAAGGAGGTTGTAACATGGTGAATGCTGGTCTCTTTTCCCAAGTAGCAAGTGATAGGACAAGAGAAAACAACAAGTTGCACCTGGAGTGGTTTAAATAGGATATTAGAAAAAATTTCTTCACCTAAAGGGTTATAAAACATTGGAACACCCTGCCCAGGGAAGTGCTTGAGTCACCATTCCTGGAGGTATATAAAAGACCTGTAGATGTGATGCTTAGGGACATGGTTTAGTGGTGGGCTTGGCAGTGTTAGAATCTTAGAATCATATAATGGGTTGGGTTGGAAGGGTCCCTAAAGATTATCTAGCTCCAACCCCCCTGCCACTACATCTGGTTGCTCAAAGCTTCATCCAACCCGGCCTTGAACACTTCCAAGGGACAAGGTGGGGAATCCACAACTTCTCTGGGCAACCTGCTCCAGTGCCTCACCACCCTCACTGTAAAATAGCTAACTTAAATCTACCCTCTTTCAGTTTAAAACCATTTCCCTTCGTCATATCACTACCCTCCCATCTTTCCTGTAGGCCCCCTTTAAGTACTGGAAAGCCACTAGAAAGTCTCCCCAGAGCCTTCTTTTCTCAAGGCTGAATAATCCCAAGTCTCTCAGCCTGTCCTCATAAGGGAGGTGCTCCAGCCCCCTGATCATATTCATGGACCTCCTCTGGACTTGCTCCAACAGGTCCATGTTCTTCTTATGTTGGGACCCAGAGCTGGACACAGTACTCCAGGTGGGCTCTCACAAGAGCAGAGTAGAGGGGAAGAATCACCTCCCTTGACCTGCTGGCCACACTTCTCTTAATGCAACCCAGGATACGGTTGGCTTTCTGGGCTGTGAGCGCACATTGCTGGCTCACAGTCAGTTTTCCATCCACTAACACCCCAAGTCCTCCTCCACAGGGCTGATCTCAAACCACTCGTTGCCCAGCCTGTATTTGTGCTTGGAATTGCCTTGACCCATGTGCAGGACCTTGCATTTGGCCTTGTTGTCATGCCTTCTGCTTTAACAATGCTCAGTTTGTAGAACAGCACAGTGCAGGATACGAAAAATGGTTTTCTTTGGGGAAATAGACAATGGTATCTGAACTTCTACCAAAAATGAAAGGGGAAAAAGGAAAGAAAGAAAACAGATTCATTTTGGGCCTGAGAAGTTTTGTGAAACATACATTTCTGTAAAGTTGGCAAGACTAGTGGGTGCCAGATGATAATTGGAAGGGGCCCTACAGGCACAAGATCAAGCCAGGACTTACTCCTGTTAATCACAGAAGATGTAAGAGGCCAAATGCAGTGTACAATTAAGGCAGGCTATTGCAGAAGAGGGAACAGGTCACACAATAGGAAGATGTTCCTCTCCCCTCCCTACCTCTTGGCAAGACACGACACTACAGTAGGCAATAGCAAAAGATTCTCGAGAAACTCTTACATCTAGTAAGCACACATATGTAGCTGGGTTAAAAAAGATAGATGCAAGAGTCAAAAAAAAATTGTCAGAATGACTATTAATCACAAGACTGGTAGTAATCAAACAATTTTTGGTGTTTCAAACTAGAGATTCAGCTTGTAGGAATAGAGCTGGCATATTTCTCTGAAGATTAGAACATTCAAAAGACCTTATAAATCATAGGGAAAATGTAGGAAATCAGTCAGAAAAAAAACCATGAAATAAGTGAGTAAAGGTTTGTCCTGATTTAACCAGGATAGGGTTAAGTTTCCCCAGCAGTGGGGGGGAGCTTTAGCCCCGGGTTATTCAGACACCATGCAGACGTCACATCATGGCAGGTCACATTTTCCTGGCGCGGAGCGCGGTGCACTCGTGGTTTTGTACATCGTGCTTCAAACTGCTGTATTTGGTAGCTATTTTGCTCTGTTCATTGCTATCGCTATTACTGTTATTGTTATTGCTTGTTGTGTTGCTATTGCACTGCTGTATTAAACCTTTCCTTATTTCAGTCTTGGGCCTTTGTATTTCACTCCCTTTGTGGGGGAGGGACAGTGGCCGCGTGGTCTCAGACCCCGGCAGGGCTAAACCACCACAGGTTATATCTCCTGGAATTTCATGGTTAGATTTTCAGAATCAGCTTTTCAAGACATTAACTTGTTTTCATTGAAAGCTTGTATTTAGAGTATCAAGAGTCGTGAATCCAGCCAAAACATCTACATCCTTAAATATAGGGATTGCAATGAGCATTTTCCTGAGAAAGAAGAAATGGATCAAGTGTCTACCCTTAAAGCTATAATGATTCCATCTTTGAATCAGCTAGGTAGAATCTGCATCCATTAAACTCAGCAATGGAATCCAAAATATCTAAAGGAAGAGGAAATCAACCACAAATGAACAACAACATTCTTAAAGGTACTATGAGATGAAAGATTTTTGCTTTTCTGATCAATACTGAGACATGGAAATAAGCACCACTTAACTTAAATCTCGTATTTGCCTCTTTGTGAATGTCAGGCAGGAAGCCATCAGAGCTGTCTAGAGGTTATTTGAACCCAGGCTACCACTCATCTGGCTTAAATACCACTAGGAGATGGATGAGATCCTACAAAGGTGTCCAGACTTGTGAAAGCACTAAAACTAGGGATGTAAGTCCTCACAAGAGCTTGTAAGACTTTGAGAAGCCTGCACTGTCAAATATGTACCCAAACCTTCACCTTAATTCTTCTATGAAGGCTAAATCGGTCTATAGCTAAACATTACTTATCAGCCTAAGTCTCAGGAAAGAAAATAGATTTTGTACACAGAATATATATATAAAAATACAGTGTTAAAAAAGATCTCGAGCAGAGGAAAATCTTGAAAGGTTGCATTCAAACATCCAAAGTCCAAGCCACTGCATATATTCTATCAAGTCACCTTCAAAGGATAGCTCAAATGCCTGAGAAGGATGCAACACTGGGAATTGCCTAGAGCCAGGTTCTGCATACAAGTTTGCATATATACAAGGAATTTTTCTAGGATTTAGACTTTAGTATAAATTCTTAAAGTACAGTGAAAGAACTTTGGATTTCTCTAATAAGCCAGTTGTGTTCATAGAGGCCATCTGGTATAATTTCATATTTGGCATCCTCAATCTATATAGAGCTTTAATGCTTATCATATTTCACTCCATGACTTTTTTCTTTCCCTAGTAAAAGAACAGAAGACTTCTCAATCCACTGGTGGGAATTAAAGAATTGGAGCTTTACATGTAGTAATGTTATCGGTATGCAAGATTGGGAGAAAATCCTTTTTTTTCAACATTCTCATGGTCTTATTTTGCAGTTCTGAAGCATTATGACCAAACTTTTTAGACTGCAGTTTGAATGTTTTTTCTAAAAAAAAAATCTTCAATTAGTTCAAGAATTTATTATCTGTCTATTGAGGAAACATATATTGTTCTGCACGGGTTGGTTTAACGTTACCTGGATAACCTGTGGAGGATGTGTTACATAGGTTTTTGGAAGAAAAGTAAAGGTCTAATGGAGGCTGATTCATGGTTAAGGAAGTGTCAAGCCTTCTCTTAGAAGGCAAAGCTGGAATAAATTCTAGTGAAGAGAATTTGGTGGCAGGAAAAGCAAGAAAACCAGGCAGCTGCAAAGGAAGGCACTAATCTCTACAGGATCTGGATCAAAATTAGCTGTCCTGATATGTTTAGGGATGGAAGACATCATAGTGTGTTATTTCCAAGGTGTAGGAGGTGTCAATAAGAAATTACATATTGCTAGAAGGATGAAAATGTTAAGTAAAAAGAAGGTAACCCGGAAAGGGCAGGTCCCAGTAGTAAATAAATCATGCAAAGATACGTGCAAAATTCTGATCAGCAGCAAGCCATCTGGAATTTTCTCTATTTGAGAGGAGGACAAGCTATTTAGATAGTATTATCCCCAAGTGGTGTCAAGCTTTGAAAAATCTGGTTGCAGAGTCAGAACATCATAAATGGAGATTATTTAGATATCTTGGAGCAGCATGTGTTTTCCTATGTCTGTTAGCACAATACAGAGGATTAACCCAACAACAGCTTCTCTCACCTTTTTGCCCATGGGCAGGGGCAATGAGAGAACATAGGAAAGATTACTCAATATGTAAAAACGCAAAATGTGTTCTTTTTCACTGCCAGCTGGGTCCATAATACCTTATGTGTCTCAGATTTGTATCTGAAAGGTGGTATCTTAAGCAAATTATGATAAAAATGACATATAAATCTACAATACTCTGGTCCTGTTCTTGCTCCTTGGTGATCTCAGACTGATGGGGACTGATTAGAGGACTAATACAAAACAGAAGTAAATACCTTATATAACTTCTCATCAAAATTATCCCCAGAGAAAAACTGTTTTGATTAAGTGAAGAGATACAGTTCAAACCAATAGTTGGAATTATGCCACCAGTAAAGGTAAAAATATGGAGAAATAAATATATGCAGCACAGAGAATATAGGAAATAAAGATAAATAAACAATACAGATGGTTCTGTGTCTTGCATAGAAGCAGGAAAGAGTTCATGAAGTGGAATCAATGTGCATGGATTAAATGGTCTAAAAAGGAAGAATCCAGATCAGCTTGACAATTGATGAGAAAAATTGCTGACCACTACTCCCTTTATTATGGGTAAGGTTTCTGTCTGGACTTAGAAATTTTCACCATTAGTGTTTCCTCTTTCCATAGCAGTACTGCCAGTATCTGGCTAAGGATTAAGCCTTGGCAGACTACAGAGTTTGCTTTGAGGTATGACTTGGTGAAATCACTTCAGCCTGGAAGGTGTTAGATCTCAGCTACAGATGAAACAGATGCTCTGAGAGAAAGAAAGCCTCCACCCGGCAAACTGCTCTGAGGTCTCTTGCACAGGTAGTACACTGGGAGATTAACCTCAAGAGGGGGGACATATCCTTCTGTGTGCATTCAACAGAAGTGGAAAGCCTCAGAGTAGCCAGTAAGCATCCTCATCCTGACTCCTAAGGATCCCCACAGATAATCTTTCTTCCTCTAGTCTTGGATGGGTATATGTGAGTACTCATTTTCAATGACTCATTCTCTACAGGGGAGATGTTTGCCTAGGTCCAGTCCAAATACAGTTCATACTTGCATCATTGGGATCAGGAACTCATCAGACAAATCTATAAACACTGGTCAGAAATAGGAATAGTGAAGTGCTGTGGAAATACACATGTATAGTAAAAATATATGTCTACCATTCTACTGTACTCCTTCTGGGCAAGGCTGTGTCTCTTGCTACACTGATTCATCCTTTCTCTAAAAAGCAGGTCCTTGGTGGATTTATTGGTGGTGAATCAGCCTTCCTACAAATACATCTGTTTCTGCAAACTGTGTCATAGTCCCTATATTGGTTCTTCATGGCAGGTTCCACTAATACCACACTAGTTTTCTGATTTTTCTTATTTTGTGTCCCATGGGTTTCTGGAGAAGCGAAAGTGAGGATGAACACAACAAAACCAATTTGAACTCTGCCGATAAATAAAAGATTACAGATCAAGGTTGACAAATTCATCCCTTGAATAATTTCAGAGGAGTTACCACAGGAGTACCATAACTTATCTTATTAGTGATTAATAATGCTTTCAGAGGAAGGTTCACAAAATCCCTCTTTCATCCTGAGACTTGTTTCCTAACCACCTTTAATGAGATGAACTTTCATAACGAGTGCCCTTAGTAGTTATATCGTTTCCCAAACAATGTTGAGTCATTTGGTCTAATGCAGTGTTTCCCTTGGCTCATGCAAAAAGAAAGCTTAGCACAGCAAAAACAGAATTTTACTTATAAACTCAGAGAGTAGGCTTGTTCTGTGAAAGTATGAAGAGGGTCTAGGTGGCACCAGAAAAAAAAGGTCCCATGTTTAAGATAAAAAGCATCTCTTTGATGATTTCATCATTGAGTAGATTTTGAGGATTATTTGTGGCCTAGCTAGTTAGTGCTAGATCTTAAGAAATTAGCTGTAAATGTGTATGTGACCCCATAGGATAAATGAGAAACACCAGCTGGAATTTTTTCTTCAGCATTGAGCCCAAAATACTAGTGAACCACAAATGGTCATGATTAAGAGAGGCAAACACGTACATGGACTCCGTGTAACCCATTAATGACTGCTTTCAGCAGATTTGCATGCATGCCTGAGACAGAGCACAGAGCCACTTTGGACTGGCAGAGTCTCTCCCAGGGTTTCTTTATGCTACAAGATGTAACTACAAGGGTATTGTTCTGGAAATGCTGGTTGTTCGTGGGAACGGCCTGGAAAGGGAACAGGAGAGACAACAGATACCATCTTTATGTGAATCCAGTGAATGCAATACACTGTAAATGTGATTTAAAGAAGTAAGATGACTATTCCAGGTGGGGAGAGACTGTTGGCACGGAGAATGTGTAGGGTCCAGAGAAATGCCTCTGCATCAAGAGATGCATTAGCATCACTGTTGGGTTAAACTCCTTTTATCTGCTGCCTAACAGACATGACAATAGGGAGAGAGGCAGGCAACTTCATGCCCCAGGGATAGTCATTTCATTTCTTTCCATCTCTGATACTCTTCTCAGTGTTGCTCACATCTAATTGTGATGTGTCATTTCAGATGTTTTTGCACGTGGCGTGGACTAACTGAATCTTATGACCTTAACTGGCATCTTTAGAAATACTACTAATAAATAAGTCTGTATGTTTTACAAGAATGCAGTTTTTATACCTAAGCAAATACATTATTTTTGCAGAAGCACAAGCTTTTTGGCATCAACTCATTTTATTATCAGCTGTCCAGTCTATTGTATGGACAGCATTCAGAGAATGGAAAAGATGTGCTTCATTCTCAACAAAGAATAAAATAACTTCCCTGTGTTTTGAAGTCTTGCAAACTGTTATCAGCTCAAGGCGAACCACAGTGACCGTAGCATCTGAGCAAGTTTCCAGCACATCCCTTGCCTCTTTCCTTTTAACTCCTCTGAATTCATTGAAGTTTAGATTCTGTTAGCACAAACAAAGGTAGAGACAGTGAGTCAGTCTGCCCAAACACAACTGTTTCCTCATTGCTGCTTCCAAAGAACCTGAACCCTTCTAGCGGGAGGTTTTGTTTCTGGAACAGCTTGACCCCAGTACCCAGGAACAAAGTGATCTTCACACTCATCTTCCCAGCATGCTTAAAAAAACCCATATTTTTAAGCATATATGTGTACACAGCACAGATCCACATCCACAAATGTGTTCACAGATCAGAAATTAACCTGACTTTAAAGCTAAAAGTAGTAGTTGCAATGTAAGAGTGAGAGTATATATGTTAAACCACTCTAAATACCATAATAATCAGGGCAATGAAGTTAAGCTGTTAGCCTTTGATTTGGCTGACAGGATCCCTCACCATAAGTTCCCACATTTCTATAAAAATGTTAATTAGACTTCTGTGGGAAGGAGAAGAAATTCATCACAATCTGAAACAAATTCAGTCTGAAGCACATAAATTGAGCTGTATCTTCTCTGGGGATAATGTGTTTGGCACTGAGTTGATTCACAGCTTCTTCTGGAAACTCTTCCCAGCCCACATCTCTACAGATGCCTTATATAAGAACATAGCTATGCCTCTGCAGAATTTCAGACAGTTACATTTGTCATCCTTTGTTCCCAGTGGGCAGCATCATAAAACTCCTTGATATTGCAAGTAACCATGGACATCTGGCATCTTCCTTCCTTCCTTCCTTCCTTCCTTCCTTCCTTCCTTCCTTCCTTCCTTCCTTCCTTCCTTCCTTCCTTCCTTCCTTCCTTCCTTCCTTCCTTCCTTCCTTCCTTCCTTCCTTCCTTCCTTCCTTCCTTCCTTCCCAGAAATATTTAAACCTCAACAGAAATAGGTCTAATCCTGAGGAAGGCTAATAGTCTGAGAAGTCTGCTCTTAAATCTGTTTCTGCTATGCTACACAGTCACAGTACACAAATTTGCATGATGAACAGTGCTCTTTTTTGGTATTATGATACAGCACTTTGTGTCAATAATAAACATCTGAAAGTTCTCAAACATGTATTTAGAGATTTCTGTAATGATCCAGATTTTTAAATAGCCCCTAAATGCTAATAGAAACATCATTCCCTTACAACCCCTTCCAAAAATGTATAATGAGAGTGTATTTGATAGATGAAAACCCCCTCCTAAGCATTTAAATAGAAATAAAACTCTTCTTATTTCCTTGTAGGACTAAAGGGAAAAGGACCACCAACATTTTTTGCCTTCTGGTCATTTGGAACCAGTGTAATCGTTTTTCTTTTTTTTTTGTTAAAAACTGTTGGAGTTTTAGCACCAGCTTTTAAAGACTAATGTAACAGTATTGTAAAGGAAAGATTAAAAAATCCAACAGATTAAAAATTAATTTTAAAAAAATTAACCCCACAATAACCAGGAAATTCACAGTGCAGGAAAACCCTTCATAGTTATGTTCAGTGTGTTTGAAAAAATACGTTATGAGTTGTTCCAGTTTCTATCAAAATTTAGGAAACATCTACACCACCTATTTGACCAAATAATTAGGAAAGTGCTGAAAGAGGCATTAAAGCTAGATAAATAGGAATGTTTTTACAAGCTCAGGTCCTAGTGAATTAGCCAGGAGAGGCTACACTTACTTAAATGTCCTGCAACACAGAGGTTCAAACCATTCTGTCAATAGGTAATAACTTATTGCAAGTCTGAGTGAAGATCTTAAAATTTCAAATCAAATTTAATTTTTAATTTTAAATGGATAGGAAATTTGATGGCATGGTGACTTTAAGAATATGACTGGAATGTCAAAGATTTAAAACAGAAAACAACGATCTAATGTTTTTTTTATTTCTAAGTATAGATGTTCTTGGCACCACTAATTGACAGGTTTTATGTTGAAAACCAGATCAAAAATCCTATTATCTCTTGAATGTCTTGTCTTGTATTTCCCACAAAATCAGTAGAGTTTGTGTTTTAAAATGTTACTTGCTGGAAAATGCAAGTCTTCTCTAGTGCTTTGTGGTATAACTATGCATCCAAAAAAAAAAAAAAAAAAAAAAAGGAAGTTGTATTTTCCTGTTTGTTAGGCACGCAGGATATGATAAACAGTAAATCTTTTCTTCCCTCTGTCCTGTGTTGGAAACAATTACAGCTCATTACACCTTTGATGAGCAGGATAAAAGTGAATTGACACATAGCACTGGTTGGTTTCATTGCTCTGATGAAACCTGTTGCATAACATGAACAATTATATACAGATTTTACAACTGGGTGTCACAGGCAAACCTATTGTTAACAGGTCCTTATTTCCCTTGACAAGTCAATACTGCTGACTTGAATCTATTGCTCACTCCAGTTAGACATGTGTGCTGAGCATCTAGTTATTCATGCACCTGTTTGCTGCATTAATCATGCAGTGAAATTGGTGTCATCCCAGTGCCATCACCTGCTGAGGAAGTGGTGTTCTGGCCTCACCAGTATATGGAAATGTGGATGTGAGGATTGAAAAGCTCCTCTGACTGCGCTAAGAGAGCACTTCACCAATGTTTCTGGTGATACTAGACAGAAGATCATGAGTGCAACTGGATGTGAGGGGCACATTTTCACAGAAAATTTATGTTCTGGAAAGACTTTCTGACAAATGTCTTTTTCCCTTGTGAAATGCAGTGATTTTTGACACTGTTAATTCAGAG
Source organism: Strix uralensis (assembly GCF_047716275.1). Taxonomy (NCBI): domain Eukaryota; kingdom Metazoa; phylum Chordata; class Aves; order Strigiformes; family Strigidae; genus Strix; species Strix uralensis. Next base: position 68,803,580 of record NC_134012.1, read on the forward strand.
GGCTGCTTATTATCATGCTGTGCATCCGGGTTTTGTATTTCTTCCCCCAATAAGGACACATGATCTCTTTTCCTGATACCTAGTTTCTAAATGCCTGCTGTTTGCAAGTGCAGAATGGAAAGGGAATGGCATCTTATTTTAATCCTGAGCATCCATTTTTTGTTTACATTGTAGAAAAGGATTGTGGTTTTGGAAACTGTAAACCATTGTCACAGAAATCCATAAAACAGACATTGATTTCTAAGGCCTTATTCTCTACAAAGTGTAGCAGTATAAACCTGGAATAAGTTCACCCAAATGGAACATTGTTGAGACAGGAGCACTGGCATCTCAACAAAAGTTTGTTTCAGGTTAGACCCTAAAAGATAGCCAGAAAAATATTCTCATTGCCTCTTGAGCTCATTTTTTAAGTAATCCAAAGAATTTAGAGGTAGAAATACTATTTAATTTCATTTGTATATAGGCTGAGCAATGCTGAGAAGACCAAATGTGTTTTTAAGGTTGGATTAATTTTCTTTTAGTTTAAAAAGTTTAATATATACAATTAATTTTGAGACACTTTTCTGCAGAAAAGTTTCCTTTTCTACAAAGTTTTTGTTTTCATATTGTAAATTTTAAAGAAGAGTAACTGGATCAAAAGTTTTGCAAAAAACAAACATAAAATGAATCACTTTGTTTCAGGTCAAGCAAATTATCTTGGTTGATCCGCAGTGTTTTGTTCCTTTCTTAATGGAGAAAACCAAAAACATTTCAAGACATCCTGTTGCCATGGTTATTTCTAATTCAATCAGAAGGAGAATGCTGTTCGCATTAACTTGCCAGGCTGATTCATAAGACTCAGCGAGACATCCAGACTTTGCTGATTCTTTCTCCCAAAAATATTCAAGGCTCATCTAGATTGGGAAGAACTGCACAAAAGGAGAGAGGCGGTGAGAGGATCTGCAGAGGGAGAATATAGCCTTCATCTTAATAGATTTGTGATTGTTGGGTGTTGTTGAAAGGGGTCACTTCAAAATAAGGCAAATGGGTTATGCAGACCTCTGTGATGGACACACCACGGAATTTGCTTTTAGTGTCTATACTGATAGTTTGTTCACTTTGGAATTTGTTTGCAGGCTTGGACAGAATGGCTTTCAGCATCAGATCTGTCCTTAAAACTCAAAACAAAACAAAACCCAAGGTTTGTAAGCAAGCCGTCTCTTTATCTGGGGCTGCTTTCAATGTGTACATGTAAACACCACCATTCCAAGACAATCTAATTTTGAGAGATCTGATGTCCATGTGATGTTTCTGAGTAAAGTGGGATGCCATGGTTTTCTCAGAAGCACTAGCAGGAGATGTAATGAAAGAGTTATTTGTGCAGAAAGATTTCCATTGCATAGAGAAATAGTGCTGCTATTGTCCTTCTGGCAGAGGGTGCATGCTGAAATGACAGCAGAGTGTAACCTGATCTAAGTCAACAGAAATGCCACTGCTAGAGGTGTATTTGGGAACTGACACTGTAGGATGCTGCTGCCGTGTAGCCAAATACACACTTGTGCCCGTTCAGCCTTCCTCTTGCTCAGGTCAGGGAGTGGGAAGAAAAAGTTTGCATGCGATCTGGGGAGGAACAGCTGGCAGTGTCCCTCAGGAGGGCTTTTCTCACCGTGCTTGTCAGGCACCATAGCAACTGCCAGCCACAACCTGCAAACAGACACCCAAAACGCTGCTGGGCTCTCCTGGAGGAGCTGCGTTTGTATGTCGTTGCCATGGGACCCCTCCCCTGGGTGACTGGAGATGAGCATGCGACTGCATGCATCCCTGCCGGCATGTAAGCGCTTGTGACCTTCCAGCTGGTGGAAACCCACCGAGAGCTCTTTCCACCCAGGGGATGGGGTCTGTGCTGGAAAACTCTCCACTCCCACATTAACCAGCCAAGTTAAGTTAACTTAATCATGTTAACTCAGTTTATTATACCAGCCAGTGAAGAGCATGCTTTTGTCTGAAGCAAGTCATGTGAAATCTGGGGATAAGAGGAGCACATTTATGACTGGTCTTAACTCTCGGGAGGCAATGGCTCAGAGCAGACCTGCAGGCAGGTTTGGCTGTGAGATGCTTGTGCAGAAGCCCTGGCACCTCCAGGTTCCCACTCTCTTCTTTACTTGGGCAAAGCCTCTGAGTCACTGTGCCTTCATACCTCATGACGTTCACCTACGCATAAAAGCTGAGTACACTGCTGCTTTTCTTACAAACTAAGATTTCTCATTCTTTTTATAAATTTATGTAACACACAGGAAGGTGGTACCGGCAGTCAGGCCAAGGATATTCACTTAGTCAGACTGAAGAAGAGTAAAACTATATATAAAAAAAAAAAAAAAAAAAACCAACCTTCATAAATGCACCAGCTAAGTATTTTTAAAACAATTTAATGAGGGCCTGCTAGCACTTCTGTGTTAATTGTGGCTGGTATACATACAGCTTCTAGCTGCTGCATTTTATTTTGTGAACAGTGAAAACATATAGGTTTCATTTTTAATGTTTACCCTGAATTTACCAGTGATTTTCAGTAACTGAGAGAAGAAATACTTTTTTTTTTCCCGATTCCCCCACTATATCACCAGAGCTACTGATATCTCTTTAATTGTAACTGCAGCATAACATATTTTCATATTTTGGAGTACATACTGATTACAACCTTGAGTTTGACATTTTCATATTTTTTTCTGTTAGGACATCAGTAATGAAAAAATCAACATAAAGCGGAAAAAAACAATACCCTATATAGATGTACACACATTGATTTGTCCTCTGTGTCTACTTAGGTATACATATAAAAGTACATTTAAGTAACATTCAGTACCAAGCTTTTGTATGACAAGCTTTGAACATTAGTGTCTATTTATCAAACAGGCAAGACAGACAGGACTGCAATCAATTTTAACTAGCATATGTAACTTTACCTACCATATTCTGGTCTATAATATGACAGTACTGTTGCCTCAGAAAAACTGATATTTCACTGATGAAGCTGTTTTCTTCAAATGGAATTAAAAACAACAAGTGAGGATCTGATAATCTAATTTATCATAATCAGCTCTATTTTTATGCATAGGATTCTACGTGGCATTTGTCACTGAATTATCCCAGCACATAAGCATGATGCTGTGGAGTTGTCACTAAAGCACTAGAGTCTGGACTTGGAAGCTAAACTGCCAAGGGATCTAATAGTCTCTCTTCCTTTGAGACAAGGTATATGGTTTTGTGCTTTTGATTTCTCTTTGGGGTGCTCAGATGAGTGTTAACAGATAAAAATGCAAAAGGTAATGTTTTTTGGTTTTAGGAATGATCCCTGGGGGGTGAGTGTTATAGAAGGGTGTATTGCCCTCCAGACTTCATAAAAAGTCCCTGCTCAATGTCTGTCTGCTTTGATACTTTTACAACTACTGACAATTACATCCTCAGTGATAAGAACTGTTTGTGAGCTTACAATTAAATTCAGGGCATTTCCCTGTCCATTTTGACATTTTGGACCACTATCAACTTGGAAAAGGAGCACTGTCTGTTGAATTGCAATGGGTAAATGTAACCTGTTTTTTTTTTTTTTAATACACCTGTGGTATATGGACTATGCTTTCCCTCAGGGGAATGTTCTCATCAGCTTGATTCATGGAAAGTTACTCATCTCCCTACCTCAAGGAAAGAATATGTATCTAATTCCTGAGAATAGACTATTACATCACATGTGAAGAGATGGTTCAGTGTGAGGCAAAGTTGTGAGAACTTTCAAAGGCAGCAAACTTTGCCATGCAATCAGATACTATTCAGATGAATTTGTGTTGCATCTATAGGAAATACTTCACAATTAGCATATTACTAACATTCTTGTCCTGTGAGATGACCTAATACTGCTGGCCTTTTCCATTTCTGATTTTGCTTTAAGTGCAAGTTACAGCAGATATTCTTGCATTACTTAACTGTCATCACTTGTTTCATTCATTCCATGATACAATATGTGGTATCCCGTGAAAGGCTTGTAAAAGTGTGTTTGCACATCATTATTATGGGATACTGATGTCAAACTGGGAAAATGCCATGTTGTAAATGCTTAATAAATCATTGACCTCTGAGAAATGAATGATACAAATAGATTATATGTATTTAGAAATATAATACAGATTAAAAAGTGCTACATAGGCTTATTTGGCCTGAAGATTGTTAAAGACAGAGCAAACAAGCATGACAGTAAGTTTTCTGAGGTACTAGATATGAACTGGTGCAATTATTTTTGTGAACAAAATTCACCATGGCTGGAGCATTTTGATGTGACTGAATATTGTTCTCACCTGACACTGCCTGTCCTTGTCTGATCTTAAGTACGGATCAGAGAGTCTTGCTGAAGAGTTGGCTGGAGTACCAAGATCATTTCAACATAATATCATTTTAATATAAAGTGTGTTTTTGCTGGCTTTTAAGCACCTGATTATCTTTCTGAAAAAGAAATAAGGTTTAACTGAAATTTGCAAAAACTGCATTTTCCTCTGTCCCCTATAAATTGCATACTTATGTAAACCTAATCTAGGAAAGTAAAGGGGAAAAGAGCTGTGTGTGATTAAGGCATTGTATTAAGACTTAGAAGTTGTTTTTAGCAATGCCTTCCATTTTGCCTTATGCAGAACTCTGTCTTAGTCTGAAGAATGAGAGTAAATCCCTGCTCTGCCAACAATTGCTATGTGGTTTCTGGAAGTCATTTAATGTCTAATCACATGTCTATGGAGGTGAACAAGTGGATCCAAGATAACTCAGTTTATACTTGGAGGAGACTGCATGTTAACTGTGCTAACAGTGTGCTGTGCTTGACCTAGCAAGCCTTGTATTTACAGGTTGGATTTATTAGCTTGAAAATAAAGTCATACCGACACAGCAATAAGACATCTGTCCAATATAACTCAGAGGATCTTGTGTCTGTCCACACACATCCCTGTTAGGAAGATCTTGCTTTTTCTGGACCAGGTAGTCATGGTGAACATCTATGTTTCAGGCCTATAATTGACCCATTTAGCACCACAAATCCAAACTTAAGTTTCTTAAAGCCCTTGTTCAGCTGTGGTCTCATCCTGGAGTTGCTTAATATCCACAAATGTTCTTCTGGCTCCTAAAGGTCTGTTTGGTGTGTCCAGGACTGCCTCAAATTTGAAAAAAACCGAGTTAGGAATTTCCCTTTCCATTTAACCTGTAGAGCTGGACCAGTGGGTGTGTTCAGCACATTCCTACCCAAACAGCCTCTGCTCAAGGCATTGTCTGGAGCAGAGGTAAATAGTCCTTTTCATCCAAAACCTCACTGGTTCATGTTAGACGTATAGACTGTCTCTGCACATCAGTCTATACTGATGATTAAAGATGCAGCGTTCATCTGGAAATCAGGTTTCCCATCCCTGTTTTATTTCATGGTTTGCCTTTTTCAGCATTTATTGCAATGAGGATGGTTATGGAAAGTGGAGGGGACTAGTGTCTCATAACTGCAGTGATGGTGGTTGACCAGTCAACTGGGAGGTGGAAGCACTGGGATCCAGTACCACCAGGAACAGGATGGCATTGAATTCAAGTCTTTCTTATATTACCTAAAAGTCACTAACGTGTCACAATATGTTAAAAAAAAAAAAAAAAAAAAAAAAAAAAGAAGAAGAAAAATGAGACTGAGCTCTTGACCTGAAGGGAAAAAAATACGTGCTTATCTCAAGAAAAACTTCATATTCTCCACTGAAGAGAAGAGCTTCCTCTGTAAAGCTAGAGTAATGGGGATGTAAGGGTGGCTGATAAAGATTCAGGAAGCATCCTTGTCTTCATTGTTTCTTCTCAGCCACGTTAAGATATTTCTGATGCAGATGATCACATTCTAAGGATCCACACTGCAGAGGGATCCTGGCCTTTATCTTGGAAGGCAAGACACTAGATGGAGAAATATGTTCTGCACCAATATGTCAAAATAACCTCTGGGGTTTATGCTTTCCTCTCAAATGATAATGATAGCACCGCCTTATCACATGAGAATATGGTAAGGAAAGATGCTTGTTCCATTATCTCCATTATTACTGAATTCCTGAATGTAAAGGAACAAAGGAAACATACACTACAGGAAAGGCCATTCCAGTTGTAGCTTCTTCTGACAGAGATTTTCTCAAGAAGAACCTACCGGGTAAGGTGACCTAATGTATACTATAGCCTGAACAAGAAACAGCTTTTTTTAGGTTTCTTCTTTCCCTCTGCTGGCCACTTAAACATTTGTTAGTTTAATATGGTAATAGAATCTGGAAAATAGGTGGAAGCTGTTCCAAGAATATACGCTTGTTATGTCCCTTGTTGTATCATTATTCTGTACATCACTATGGTTACTGCAATAAAAAGGTAGGGTTTTTTTTTTCCTTTTGTAACTTAGCAGAGTGGTGGATAAATATTTACTACATAACATAGAGACTAAATCTCCAAAGTTCTTTAAAACAAACCGCTAGTGATGGCGTATATTCTGCTCTGCTAATATACATGTCCAAACAAACATTCATAGCATGGATTTCAGTCATTTCTATCTTAATTTTGTGATAGAGCTAGAATGAAAAATTCTGTTCAGCAGAGCTTGTAGATTTATTTCTCTTCCTTTGATCACATCTAGAGTCTTTCTGCATACTACATTGTAAATCTAAGCACAAACACTCCTGGGACAGTCAGATGCATGCAAGCTGATTCAATTTTTGATGAAATGAAAACCCAAGCTGGAATGTATTCACTAATTTAAAATTAAACAATACCTCAACATGGCAAAACTGAAATTCTTTCTGTCTTTCTTGCCAAGATTTCCTTGGTCTCCTGTTCTCCAGCTAATATTAGTGTTTCTCAACTGCCATGGTCAAAATCTCAAATAGAGGACTGCATTAGTTCCACATATGTGTTTGTTATGTTGTATTATTATTTAAAGTAATCCATGTGGGCAGACCTTGGAGCATTCCACACCCACCTGGTTCTTTAGCAAGCTCAGGTGTGACTTAAGCTTCTAGAAAGGGGTACTGGTTACTGGTACTGGTACTCTTAAATTTTTCCGCCCTGTGTTCCGCCCCTAGTTTTGTAACATATTTTTGGTCATATTTCCAAAACAACTTAGCTTCTAAGCTCTGTCGAAAATCTGACCATGTAGCTCTGGGGTCCAAATGGGAGCAGAGCCCACTGCAGAATCCAATCTGAAAAACTGGTGCAGTTGGCAGGAGAGTGCAATAAAAACCAGGTGCTTATGTCTTGGAAAGTTGCCTCCTTTGGAAATGACCACAGTGCACTGTTCTCAATAGTGGCAGAGTTAAGATTAGTGCCCTGCTGTATGTTCCTCTCTGACTAGCAAATTTGAGGGTTGACCATTTGGTTCTGTCAACAGGTGGAAAAATCAAGTATCAGCTACCATTAAAAGATATTTTTTAGTCTGCAAGTACTTTCTTATGATAAGAGAGTAGCAAACCTCCTCTTCTTCACTACCCTTCCTCAGTTTCATGCTTGTTCTGATGGTCATCTTCCAGCTCTGGGAAGGATATGCATAACAATTCTCTGCTCTGAATACTGGGGAAAAACTGCAGCTCCTGTTGATTTCAGTAGAAGTTTCACTAAATCATATCTTGTTTCAGTAAGTGCATCTGCAGGTGACTTTAGCAGGATGTCTTTCAAATAATCATCTAAACAAAACTGGGCTTGGCTTTGGTAGGTACATCCCCTGAAGCACCTGCTGGGCTGCAAAGATTTCTGAAAGAAGCTGTGGGAATGAAGCAAAGCCTACTAGAAGGGAGGAGCCTGTAAAGCTTGCAGAAATCTTCATATGTTGTCACTTAGTATTATGTCATAGCTATTACATGATACTGTTTGTAGTTTTCCACCTCATTCCTAAAACTATTAATATATCATTTAAAGTATATAAACTCTTTGGTACTATACTCAGCAATACCGTAAGAGAGGACTTGTGACTCTACTGGCATTAAAACTACAAACAGATAACTTGTAAAACAATTCACTGACTGAAGATGTGGGAAGTCCTACCTGAAAAAAATATTATAATTACTCATTTTTTATTACAGTGGACTTGTGTAATTCCTCTTCTTGTGTAAGGTTTCAAACAGGAAGGAAGATGGCCTTTGGCTGCAGAAGTGCAAGCAATAGTATTGACAGCCACTAAACTTTAATATCTTCCGTTTGCTCACAAACAAAATAGTAATGACTAAGATGCAATAAATGAGAACAGCTGCATGACACCCCACATACTGTAGTCTCAGTTTGTGAAATGTTGCTGGAATTCAGTTCCTTTTGTATTTTTACAAAACTTTAAATTAAGGTGTGTCTTAAAAGATTTTCTTTTCAACAAGATTACTTTTTCTGCACACCCAGTTATCATTATTTTTTAATACAACAAAGTACCATGTTAACCCTCACTTAGCTGGGGGGGATTGCTACCCTTACACCAGAAAATGGCAAACTTATGTCAATGTGTTTTCCAGGTGGCTCAACTGCAAACACTCAAAACTGTCTCTATGCAAAATAGAAAAATAAAGATATAATTCCTGAGCTAATTTTTTTAAATGGCTGTCTATTTCCTTGTCTAGTTTGAATTAGTGTTGTTGAATTAGGATATTAAGATCTTTCCATGTCCAACAAGAGAGCTTCACCTACTGGAGTCTGTGATGAAACAGAAACATCTGCATCCATTATTTTTCAAAAAGGTTTCTATCTCTCATGTCTGAAGAAGGAATTTGAAACCAAGACAGTGCAATATCAAGGCATTCTCCATTTTAAAAGTATTCTTCAGCCACTCTGGGACATGACTCTGGACTTCTGGTCAGCTGGGGTGGTAATGTTAGATTAACAAGCTTTTGAACTGGAAATATTCTGTAAAATGGGAAGAGCTTACTTTCCTTGTATCAGAGTGTTCATGCACACTCTCTAGGAACCACCTCTAGAGCAGATGGTGGCCTGATGGGCCTGATATACAACATTTTTGTCCACAGGGACATTTTATAGCTGCAGTTAACTAGTGTTATCTCTCAGCCATACACACAAGCTCTGTCATGAGAAGGGTCACTCATCATAACTTGGCTTACCTTTATTCATAAGCTCATTCATAAGTGATATTCATAATGATATTCATAAGTGATATTTTTGTGGTGCTTTTCCACAAATACCCTTGCACTGTATCCGTGAATATTCTGGAAGGACCAAGTCCTCCCACAACTACTTCTGAAAGTCCTGACAAAAGCGTACAAGTAACAGCAGTGCTGAGGTGCACCCCTGGAAGTCATGTAAGCACATACTGGGTGCCATATATTCATATTCACTTAAACATTATCACTTATCATTTTTGTAAGTGGGCTAAAACAGGAACGTGGACATCTTGAGCTTGCGAGGTAGAGAATCTACATTGTATTTGTACAGTGTGCTGAGGGTCTTTTGTGCCTTTGGCATTAGTTAGTTATGCCAGCTGTTTGTCTGGATGAATGCAGTTATTAAATCACAACAGAGATAAAACTAGCCATCTGCTGCAAATCCTTGATTTTCCTTGTATTTTCACTGTGTGTGACAATTTCTATGTTGTTCTAGAAACAAAGATTTCGAGGTACATGTCTATTAGTCTTTTCTATGATAAGTCTGCAGGTAAACTATATATAAAAAATATCAAAAAAAAAATAATGATTCAGTGCTTTTTCATGTAGTAATTTTAATCTTAAAATAATTAAATGTGCCTTGAAGTGGGAAGCTTACTAAGAACATAGCTATGAACCAGATGTAATTTCCATTATCTCTTTGTCTTCCTAGTCCTCTTGGTATGTCTTCTATGCTATGGTGTCTACAATGTTTTTTCATAATTAGATCCAACTTAATGTGCTAGCCATTTAAGGGCTGAAAGATATGTCATATGAGGAATGGCTGAGGACCCTGGGTTGGTCTAGTTTGGAGAAAAGGAGGTGGAGGGGCAACCTCATTGCTCTCTACAGCTTCCTGAGGAGGGGAAGTAGAGAGGGAGCTGTTGATCTCTTCTCCCTGTCATCCAGCACCAGGATGGGTGGGAATGGTTTAAAGCTGCATCAGGGGAGGTTCAGACTGGACATTAGGAAAGATTTCTTTACTGAGAGGGTGGTCAAATACTGAAAAGGCTTCCTAAAGAGTTGGCCAATGCCCCAAGTCTGTCAGTGTTTAAGAGGCATTTGAACAATGTCCTTAATAACATGCTTAAACTTGGTCAGCCCTGAAGTGGTCAGGCAGTTAGACTAGATGACTGTTGTAGGTCCCTTCCAACAGAAATAGTCTAGTCTATTCTATTCTATTCTATTCTATTCTATTCTATTCTATTCTATTCTATTCTATTCTATTCTATTCTATTCTATTCTATTCTATTCTATTCTATTCTATTCTATTCTTCATTTTTTGAGTTGTAGCAGTGAAAGAATCAGCCATACCTTCAAATATTTAACCACACGCTTGTCTGTCTAGACCTGTGAAAGGAAAATCCAAGGCTAATATATGATAGAAAAGACCCAGCAAACCTCTTCAGCAGTGTCTATGGGACCAGATGGGATACACCCAAGGATGCTGAAGGAGCTGGCTGGGGTGTTTGCCAAGCCGCTTTCCATCATTTACCAGCAGTCCTGGCTGACCGGGGAGGTCCTGACAGATTGGAAATTGGCCAATGTGACGCCCATATATAACAAGGGTCGGAAGGATGATCCGGGAAATTACAGGCCTGTCAGCTTGACTTCGGTCCCCAGAAGCTGATGGAGCAGCTCATCCTGAGTACCATCACACAACACATGCGGGACAACCAGATGATCAGGCCCAGTCAGCATGGGTTTATGAAAGGCAGGTCCTGCTTGACAAACCTGATCTCCTTCTACGACAGGGCGACCCGCTTATTGAATGAGGGAAAGGCTGTGGATGTTGTCTACCTTGACTTTAGTAAGGCCTTTGACACCGTTTCCCACAGCATTCTCCTGGCAAAACTGGCTGCTAGTGGCTTGGATGGGCACACACTTTGCTGGGTAAAGAACCGGCTGGATGGCCGGGCCCAAAGAGTTGTGGTAAACGAAGTTAAATCCAGTTGGCGGCCAGTCACGAGTGGTGTCCCCCAGGGCTCGGTTTTGGGGCCACTCCTGTTTAACATATTTCTTGATGATCTAGACGAGGGGATCGAGTGCACCCTCAGTAAGTTTGCAGATGACACCAAGTTGGGTGGGAGTGTTGATCTGCTCAAGGGTAGGGAGGCTCTGCAGAGAGACCTGGACAGGCTGGAGCGATGGGCTCAGGCCAACTGTAGGAGTTTCAATAAGGCCAAATGCCGGGTGCTGCACCTCGGCCACAACAACCCCCAGCAGTGCTACAGGCTTGGGGAGGAGTGGCTGGAGAGCTGCCAGTCAGAGAGGGACCTGGGGGTGTTGATTGACAGCCGGCTGAACATGAGCCAGCAGTGTGCCCAGGTGTCCAAGAAAGCCAATGGTATCCTGGCTTGCATCAGAAATAGCGTGGCCAGCAGGGACAGGGAAGGGATCTTACCCCTGTACTTGGCACTGGTGAGGCTGCACGTCGATTCCTGGGTTCACTTTTGGGCCCCTCACTACAAAAAGGACATTGAATTACTCGAGTGTGTCCAAGAAGGGCAACGAAGCTGGTGCAGGGTCTGGAGCACAGGTCATACGAGGAGCAGCTGAGGGAACTGGGGTTGTTTAGTGTGGAGAAGAGGAGGCTGAGGGGAGACCTCATCGCCCTCTACAACTACCTGACAGGAGGTTGCAGAGAGCTGGGGATGAGTCTCTTTAACCAAGTAACAAGTGATAGGACAAGAGGTAATGGCCTCAAGTTGTGCCAGGGAAGGTTTAGACTGGATACTAGGAAATATTTCTTTACAGAACGGGTTGTTAGGCGTTGGAATGGGCTGCCCAGGGAGGTGGTGGAGTCCCCATCCCTGGAGGTGTTTAAGAGTCGGGTTGACATAGCGCTGAGGGATCTGGTGTAGTTGAGAAGGGTCAGTGTCAGGTTAATGGTTGGACTAGGTGATCTTCAAGGTCTTTTCCAATCTAAATGATTCTGTGATTCTGTCTTTCAGAAGTACCTCCTATTAAGTGTTAGTTGATCTTACGTAAATGGGCTCAGAAATACTCTGATTATCTTTGCCCACGGTCACCCTGGAACTAAAGGTCCTGGAGACTACAGCACAGAAGTATCTGTGTGGGTTGCATATGATCCGGTTCAGGTGAAGAAGCAATATTGCTGGTTTAACCCTGATTAATAAGCCCTTACAAAGTATCGGTACCATTGTGCTCTACTGCATAATGTCAAACATGGCTAAAATCACTTCATTTGTATAACGATGAGTGGTAGTGAAAGACCTCCAGATAACTCAGGTAAATAAGTAGCTCCAGTTCCTCAGAAGGAATAAGCAATATCCTAAAGTGCCAGAATTGCCCTAATTGCATGACCATTCAGAAAATAGACCTTTTTGCTCTTGTGTCAATCACAGAAACACCACAGAAATATGCAAATAATACCATGAATTAAATCCCCCAATTAAAAATACATGAAGCATAGATGATCATATTTGCACCTTGAGCACAGCTCATGCAGATTCTATTATCTGTAAACCACAAATTTAATCTATAAAATCTTGTTGCTGTATCTGTATGTAGAGCAGTGGCTTCCAAATTTTGTTTTTCATGACAGTTCATGACAGTTCAATGAGGATGTTTCTGTTTTGCCCTTTTTCATTTTTACTTCCAAAATAAATATATTTTAAATGACATGAATAATCTGGCAAGTGTTAAAGACAATCATATTGCTCCTTTTTCTAGAATTAATTTCAGGTTTTAAAGCAACTGATTAGACTGACGGTCCAAAGCATGGGGTTTTTTTTCAAAAATACTCATAATTTCTTACTGCCAGTATAAAAACCAGTGGGAACTGCTCAATATTTATCATACCACCTAAGAGACTCAATTATCTGTCTGATCTGTGCAGGAACTGGAGTATATGGTGCCTCTGAATTTAAAACCTAAGAGTTACTTTGCTTAAGTTTAAATCTCCAGCTTAAAATATCGAAGTAATGGAAACAATATGACGTTCAAAATGAGAATAAATACCATCAAAGCAAATTTTGAGGGGAAGTAGGTTCACTGACAAGTGGGAACGACTTTCATATTGAAGACATGTTGAGAAGTGCAGACCTTTTCTCAGGAAACACATTAACCTCAAACCACTTCTGCCCAAAACTGAAGAACTTCAGCACCTTTGGAGTTTGTTTGCCATTCCCAGAATCCAGGGTGGTCATCCACTCTATGGAAGAGTGGGGGAAAGAATTTGCTTTGCCCTTTTGGAAATTATCTCCTCTGCAATGCTAGAAAGCCTTGTGACTATTGGGTAGTAGCACAGAGCTTGCTTATCTTGGAGCTTGTTTGATCTCAATTTCTGCCAAACTCCTCCTCCTATTTGCTCTCCAGTGACGGCTGAGCACAGGTTCTTCTGGGTCACTGTATCAGCCATGTTATGGAGCCAAATGTGCTCATTTCTCAGCACTGTGTGTGCAGGATTGCTGTGATGAGTCATGAAAAAAAGACCTGACAAATTGAAGTCCCAACAGTTATGTTTTCCAAGCCTGAAGGAAAAACATTTAAATTCTGACACAGTCCATCTGAAAGACCAAAAGCAAAGAAAGTAAAGACCACCTCAAGCTCAGCTCCAAAAGGAGAATTTAGTGCTTTGTTCCCACTTGATTGGAATAATGAGCTCTGGACCCGAGTCACCTCTTCTAGGACACAGAGTACCTTTTGTTTGGGAATAGCTGGCTTCACAGGAACTACCTCATGAGAAGTGTTCCAGATCTATCCTGCTCTGTAGAAAACAGCTACAGATCCTCTGAGCCTCATTTTGATTTTCCTCCACTATTGTTGGGAACCCATGACTGGCTGCAGCAGCTCTTTGATCTTCAGAAGGCCCTTAAGGTCAGCATTTCATTTCTTTAGAAGATTAAATGGTAGCAAGGCAAAAAAGCTTTACACTTGTATGAAAACTGTTTAAAAAAAAACATTTAAAAAAAAAAAAAAAAAAAAAAACAAAGAAAGCCACCACTTTGTTTTATAGATGGATGCACTGCAATAAAGGCTCTTTTAGCCATGTTGGAACACAGCTTTCTAGTAATATTCAAATAAGCTGTTCACCCCTATTAATAATTGCTATGAATGATCACTGTCCCCATTTTAACCATGTATTCATGAGAAGACTATTTTCTGCCAATATCATGAGAAGTCTATGATTTCGTGTGAGAAAAGTAAAGATCATCAGAACTACTGCCCCTTATTATTTATTGTTCTGAGATCTAAGCCAACATATTTCCTTTTTTTACAGAGTATTTTAAAGTACAGATGTTGGGGTTTTGGTGATTTTTTTAAAATACTAGACCACAAGATCTTAACATGTACTAGCAGTTCCAAGTTCACATGTAAAAAAGTACATTGCAGCACAGCAAACCTGACAACTTGCTTTTATTACATTTAGAAAGTCCTGAAATCCTAGTTAAAAAAAAAAAAAAAAAAAAAGTGGAACTTTTCTTAGTAGCTGTGGAAGTTATAAAAAAAAAGAAAAAAGACAAAGTCCAACATTGTTAGCATTGGTCAATTGTGGGGAAAGTGTGTGCAAGTATGTTACCTAAGTATACATAACGGTAGATTTGCACCCCACAGACATCAACAACAGCAACACCATAAAATCTCCCCTGCACTTTGGTTGCTTTTGGATCAGGTTATGTGTGGTGTTGCCCCGGTTCAAAATAGTAGCAATAATGTCCATAATTAATATCTAGCCTGGGAGGGGAAGTATAAAAGCTGTCCCCCATCACCAAAATTCAAAGAATCTTAGTCACAATTGTGACTATATTAAAGCATTTGTAGCAGGAAATCCACATTTTTTGTGAGTTTTTCTAGAGCAAAAGGTGAGCTAATGGGATAAAATGTCAAGTTATACATTAAAAATAAACACCTGACAAAACTCTGACACATCTGGAGCATACCACAGTATTTAAATTACTTTTGGCTTGTCACTCTGTGTTTTGCAGCTGTTACGGCACAGAGAAGGATAATTAAAAGCAGCAGGTTACCATGGTATTTAATTGACTGCTGCTGAACAATGTGTGTGTTTGTGATCCGAGTGAAAACCGTTGGGCAAGTTGTGGCTTTGGAGGAGGAAGATGATATTTATGAGTGACAATTAGTTTATGGAAGCCATTTACCTTATGCTCTGGGGCAAGAAGCAAAGAATTCAGAGGACTGAAAAGTTGTAAGAATCATAATGTGGTTACATTAGGAAGGTGCTTAAAGCAGAATAAATTCTATCTTGCTTAAAGAGAAATCCAAAATACATACATTAACATGCTACAATATCAGCTACATCATCTAAGGCTCTGAATCACCAAATAAAGAAGGGATCACATAGAAAATAAAATTGGATACTTACAAAAAAAAAAAAAAAGAATGAAGGAAATTGGCTGTGGTAGTTTGACTGCTTTTCTAGTGCTCTGAGCTCAGGCCCCAACTCAGGTACAAATGGATTCATTTCAGGATCACAGACGACACGTAACAGAGATTTCCCTTCAGTTCCCAGCTCAGGGGGGAGCTCAGCAGCCTCGTGTGATGCAGTTGTAACTTTGGGTTTGAAGACACAAAAACACAAAGTGACATGACAGATGAATATCTCCCTGTGCCCTGGCAACAGTTTATAATCACTCCTGGAGAGAAAAGCAACCTTTTCAACTTTGATAAAGATCTCTTCTGAGCTTGTGGCAATCTTCACATGAATGCCAGGAGCTACATGGAAATTTGAAGACTTTCACTGCTGCCTAGTATGGTCCAAATGGATAATGATAAGTTGTGTTTCCTTAATGTCCATCAATTCTAGATGAGCATTCTTCTGACTTTACCGAGGTCTCACTCAACATTTCATTGTTTTGCATCTTCATCTAAAAAAAGATATTTTGTGTCAAGCTAGTAAACACCTCACCTTTCTTCTGCCCTGAGATCTTTCTGATGAAAAGTGGCCTGGGGTAATCGGAAATACTGGTATGCCACCTCCATTACAGCCCACCAAATGTTCAGATATTTGTCAGTGTTTGTTTCCTGACCTACCTAGAAACAAGCATGGTTGTGATGTGTGGCTTGAACTCTTTGTGTTTGTTTTGATTTCTGAAGCTGCAAGATGAAGTCATGTTATGTGTTCTTGCTTTTCTACATAATCTGGCAAGTAAGAAACTTTTTTTTTACGGAAAACCATGACTTTCACATATTCACCTCTCTCCAGAGTTTGAAGTTTAAAGATTGAAACCCAATGTGTAAGAAGGGACTTTGAGTTTCAACCATGTGATCTGAAAGATCCAGAGCAGTAGAAAACCATGACAATATAACAAGTGTATTTATTTAGCTGAAACACTCATGAAATAATAGCTAGTGAAGTCATTTCATTGGAGTTAATTAGCAGGCACTACTGAAGTATGAGCACTCTGCATTGTGAGTGGCAGAGATTTCTTCCTCTCCATGGGTAACAAATCTTCCCCTGTCAGGGGAGAAAACTAGATGGAGGACACAGGCAAAAGAGCATCAGCCCTCACCCTTCCCATCCCTGCCTGCTAGCAAAACTCAGCCGAGCAGCTGCAGAGAAGGAAGTGGCCACAGACATAATTTCTCTTTTGAGGGCAGTGCAATTACTTGCTGCTCCTCAGTCCAGGTCATGTCAAAGCCAACAATCATCCGCCTTTGCATTTTCTTCTGTATTCTTCTTTTAAGGTGCTCCAGGCTCCTTATGATATCATCTAAGCTTCACAGCTAATGTTGACAGAAAAAGTAAGCACACAGGGACACATGATGATATTTTTCTTTTATTTTGCATGCTCTTGCATTGCGTATGCTTGGGTTTAGTGGGGAGAGAGAGAGAGTGGGTGTATCAGGAGTTGGTAATCAGTTGGCTTATTTTCAAAATAATCATAAATAATTTTTGGTTGGGATTACACCAGACTGATTTTGTGTTTTTTCTCTATACAATTCTCTTCTTGAGATACTAATTGTAGAGTAGCAGTACAAAGCAATTATGGAAGTGCTAAACTTTAACTTAATGTGATCCTTAAACATACGTTTACCTATAAATTTTCTGCTGAAGAAATTTTGTGGGTTGTTTGGCATAAAGATTCCTTAAGGAACGGTATCTGCCTCCCCACACACAGCAATACCAGAAACCTATATCACATGAAATATCAGTTCTTTTAACTTGCAGTGTATTCCTACTGAATTCACACAAAGTGTGAAAAAACATGAGCCAGACCCCAAGATCCCACATTTAGAACCTCAGTAATTCAACCTATTGCTCATGTGAAAAATCCTTGGCCATAAGCCTATGTTCTTTTCTCAACAGGTTTATTTCCACACACATTTATTAGATGTTACTCAAGGGAACTCCTAATGTCAGGAATAAATACTGAGCAAAAAAGCTCTGTAGAAATTAATCAACATGGGGACAACCTAAAAAAACAGAACTTGATTTTAGCACCTCTAAATTTCACAACACTAAGCTTTATGTTATGATAGTTTCTTAATGCTAAGTAAGCCAACTTTAAAACTCAAATCATATCAAATAGACCGGACAGAGTATTCACCGAGCAAAATGAGTTACGGTTATATAAGGATCTGTGTTGGAATAAAGGGAAGTATGCAAAGTCACCAATTCACAGCTGTGGAAACAAAGGCAAAAGGAGAGGTTGTGGATAGCAGGTAAGTATTTAAATGGAAAGTTATTTCTCTTTCATATAAAAGAAGCAATTGAATGTTTCTGTTTTTCATAGTGATATACCTTTTGCAATTAAATTTACCGTTAAGTTTACATGGGGAAAAATTCCTAATTATATCACAATAAGGCATCACAGTGCCTTATTTGGTGCGACTTATTTGTTGGTGTTTGTTGACTGATCATTATGTTTCAAGGTTGTGCGCTTATTTGTCAGTCAGTATTGCTCCCTGGGGGAGCAAAATTTCCTCGCTTCAGATTATAACCAAATGCCCAAAAGCTGTGATCCCACCTCTTCATCTTGAGACCAGATCCTAGCAGACAAGAAAATGATTAATAACCGAGGTGTCATGTAGAACTGATAATCAGTGATCTGAACACAGGTGCTTTGGGTTCTAATATTATTCCTGCCACAGACACAGCTTATGACGATATATCTACCACTTTCCCTCTGAATTTCTACTTGATTTTCCCTTGGTTATCTCTATGTAGCCTGTTCAGGCTATGTTCAGGCTTTGAAGTGAAACAGGTGTGTATTCATTGCCAGAGAAGGTCAACAGACTTGAAACTATGCAGAATTTAATTTAATTTATTTAATACTTATGCTTTTAAAATCCATACATGCAATTAATTAACATGCATGTTATATAATGGTCTGCAGTGGAATTTTGTTTCTAGGAATCAGGGCATGATATTAAGGAAGGGGATAATCAAGCAGAGTGGTGGGGTTCTCTTAGGGGGTTTTGTTTCAGTTTTGGGGGTATTTTTTTTTTGTTTTTAATAAATGTCTTTCTCTAGATATCTGTATTGGGGAAGGAGGTGCAGGGTGGGAAGCAGTATGAATATCTGTTATAATTCTGATACTGAAAAGTGTTAAAACATTTATTCTAAATAGTTTATCACCTGATCTTGTTTTTCTACAGAGCCAAGATGGGACATAAACACATCACATTCCTCTCTAAGCGTAGCATAAAGACCTGGGAAATGACAACCAGGAAAAGATTGGAATGTTGCTCTAGTTAGTGCCTAAAAAATCCTTAATATGCAGCAAATGTACCTAGATAAGTACTTTGGTACAAGCAAATCTAATCTATTCTCTGACTATGATTAACAAAAGCTGGAGGAGTTTCTTCACAAAAAGTCCTCGATACTAGTATTTCCAAAACTATGTTTTCTCTGCTTACAGCTTTCCCCTTTTTGCACAGATTCCTATATCAAATACGTACATTCTGCTTGGGAAAGAACACTAATGCAATGCCATTTAGTACTTTATGCCTGCTGGGAATAAACCATAATCTGATTTAGAAGAAGGCTCTGGAAGAAGCTAAAATCTTATGTTTGTTTGCCAGGTTGCAAAGAATGATATTTGAGATGCTTAAAACCAGTCCCTTATCACAATGCTGAACACTACTCTGCTGCCTGACACTGTGAAAGAAAAAAATGTTATATATAAACAGTTTGATATATTTTACACTGATAAACCTTTCTTTGCAAATATTCCAGTGTGGTAAGGCATTCGGTAGCATTATTCCCTCATTACCTCTCAGAGAAACTAAGGTACAAATGACTTTTTGTAAGTCACCCAGCAGGAGTATTTCTACTTCTTTGCACTACCTTTATTTAAGAAGCAGTGATATTTTCACCTGTATTTTCCAAATTTGAATTCAATCTCTAAATTCTCTTTGAAGTCAATAGGCTGAGTTACCAATTAAAATTAATTGCTCCACCTCGGCCTGTATTATTTTATGGGAATTATGGCAAAGCAGGCCATTGAAATGCTTTGAAAGTAGAGGCCAAATCAAGACAAACTCTCCTGCTCATACATGAGAGCCCAGTATACACTGCTGAGAAAAGTATTCCCATGGCCTGCAAGAATTGCATGCACCTTCCGCACTGCAGATGTGCAGAGTTAATAACTCTTTGGAGTAAACTGGCCTGTGACAAGCAGGGATGGGGATCTTGGGCTCTTATGGGAAGAAAAGACAGCACCTGTGAAATCACTGAAAACTAGACTGAACATTGCATGCCATCAGCAAGAACCAACAGCTGAGTTAATCTCTGCCAGCTCTTTATTTGTCTCAGTTTTGTTGGTTTTGTCACCTTTCATTCCATTGCTTTAGTTTGACTTTACCTTCAGAGATTGATATTTTGATCAAATATATTTTCTTTCTTCCAAACTGTGCTTTTAAATCTATGCCTGCAGCTCCCGACATTTTTTATTTCCTTTTTCATGCATTGTGAAGCATTACATAAAGTCAGGAGAAAAAGAGTGAAGCTTATACGTGTTACCCCAATTGTTTATTTGTAGAACAGATACGTTACCTTTTTCCCTAGTAATACAAACTAGCAATCACATTTAGTAGTATACAGTGTCCATATTCAGCAAAAAAATGTTGATTTGTTAGCTGTATTTTGAGTACAGTGGAATTATACAGACCATCAGAGGAAGATTTTAAATTCTTTGAATCTGACTGTTCATAAAATAAGAATTCTGCAAATTGACTCTATAAAAATAATTGCTGGTAATATAAAGGCTTGTGAAATCATGTAAGGATTTCAAGCAATATGCAGAGACCAAAAGTTGTATCTGAGCTTTATGCTGGACATTAAATTTTTGATTATTTTAAGATCAAAATCTCGTAAGGTTGCATATATTGTTGGACATTTTATGAGTGC
Source organism: Strix uralensis (assembly GCF_047716275.1). Classification (NCBI taxonomy): domain Eukaryota; kingdom Metazoa; phylum Chordata; class Aves; order Strigiformes; family Strigidae; genus Strix; species Strix uralensis. The sequence goes on from NC_134012.1 coordinate 68,824,055, forward strand.
CTCACCACAGTTCTTTCTGACCATTTCCTCACAAAAGGGTAAAAGAGAAAGGGGAAGACTTTATGATCTTCCCCAGCTTCATGAGATCTGTGAAGATGGCCCCTTTTCTCTCACAGAGTGCAGCCGCTAGAAGAGCTTCAGTGCAGTCTGCCATTTACCCCACATCCTGGAGGTTCACCTTGCCTCTCAGATATCAGTTCTGCATGTAAATATTGCATTTAGTTTCCACTCAAATGCAGGTCTGTTAAAAGATAGATATGTGCCCAAGAACTAGATATGTTTCCCTCCTTGGCTCTGATACACATGCTTCCTACCATCCACTGGAAGTTTACAACCACTATGATTTACTAAGTTATGTGACAATAACTCATCATGTGAGGGCAGCTGCTGTCAGAAGTGCCTCTTGAAAAATTATTATGACAGTTGCATGGTGTTCAAGACTGAAAGAGAAGAGGCTGGACTAGCTTTGCACCATTGAAGGGAGTCATCTGCACAGATCAGTGTGAGGAAACTTGCACCTACCAGAGTTGTTTTGTTCTGAAATACAGAAAGTTGGTTCCATTTAAATACGGCTTCCATGATTCATATTAAACAAAATTAAACAAAGCATAATAAAGGTTATCAGTCACAAAACCTGTTTTTATTCTTCTCCAAATGCACAGCACATATTGTTTCCATAAAGAGAGAGACTTAAGCAATTCATTTTTATTCCTGTAAGTAGAGAGAGTATCAGTAAGTTCTCACCATCACATGGCTGACCTACTTTGGAAATATTTGACACGCACCAGGAGGAGAGAAATTCCCAAGTACTTAAGTGTAGGAGTTTTGAGAGTAAAAAGTTTCTTAAGGCATTGGGATCGTAGGTCTGTTGACATAGAGTACATCTGATAGCTGCATTTGAAAACTTCTTCCTGTGGTAGTACTCATGACGTTCATTCTGATTCTGCTGCAGTGCTGTTGGAAAGCTCTTCGGTACAATCCACGGCCAGAACATGAAAACAGACATTGTTTTGTGTGTCAGGGCAGACAGCCTTATCTCTGTACAAGGCTGCCTAAGATAAACTGAGAGGAGTGAAGGATACAGATATCTTTACTTTTTAATGATTAAAAAGTCTTTTTCCACTAAGAAACAGAGGTGAATCTCAGTAATCTTCCTTGCTTACCAAGGATATGTGCTCTCTCCCTCTATGTATGTGACCCTTTTTTCATGGCTTAATCAGGAACCACAAGGTCTCAGTTCAAATTCAAAGGAGGTCACTCACAAAGTGAGTGCCTCAAGAATGCACTTACCCTTTCTTGGAAAAGATTGAACTAACTTTTCAGATGTTCAACAAGGTCATTGTCTCCACTTGGGGAAAAAAAAGAAAAAAGTTAAACCCAGAGACATTATCAAAATGCTATTAAAATATTTTCTTAAAGGAAAAGCAGGCCCAAGAAGTTGGAGTAATATCTGGTACTTAATGACTGAAACACCAGTCACTATTTTACAGTCCTCTTCTCTTCTTTCCTGAGGAGATACTTGCAAGGCCAGATAGACTTTTCTTCCCTCCTGGAGTAGGACTCACTTGCAGGTCAATATAGTCAAGCTTCAGGGTAATGCCATCAGTTCTGCAGGGCAACAAGGCCCAGATCAAGGCAATGTTGCTCAGGTAGGGTGAGCCATATCCCTTCTGTGAGATCACGAGATTACTTCTTCTCTTCAGCTGCTCTGCTACCTAGTACAGTTTTTCCAGGGCTTGGTGTTATGTTGATTCCCCACTCAGATCACATGTAATATTTATGAATAGATATATAGTCTTTTTAAAATGTGGATCACTCTAAAGCAGACTTCTATTTCTTAGCCCACAGGTAACTGAATTTTAAAACAGTCTTTTCCTTCCACTAATAAGAATCTTGTAAGCAAAGACTTTCTCCCTCTCAGCTGTACCTTTTTCAACACAGGGCTGGAAGCAATCCCTGAGATACAATAGGAACAGGCTCACTTAAGCCTGGTTATGTGAGCCAGATTTTTGTGTTCCATTACCGCTGCAAACTATTACTGTTTTTCCACTCTGTGGAATGCCACTTTCTTTTATTTTTAACAGAAATGCCTCCCAAACACAATAAAACAACATATGTAAAATGTTCAGGTCTGTCTGTTAGCCTTTTCTACTTATTTCTTCTTCTTTCCAGTAGATACCTACAGGGTGTTTTGCTTCTGTCTGTAAACTTTTGGGAATTCATTTTCTCTGTTTGCTTGTTCTTTTGAGGACATGCTTTCTCTTTTACATGCTGAGCACCGGATTTTTACATGAAAAGAAGCTATTTTTAATGCAGTATATAAAACTGATGAGTTCTTAAAAAGAAGTTCACCATCATTCTTCCTCCCCTGTTGCCCTTGAAATCCAGATCTTATGAAGACCAGAAAAACAGTCTGGTGAAGAGAAGAGGAGCAAAGGAAGCACAAGTGGGCATGTCTGAATGTAAACTGGTTATACACCCACTTTAAAAGTGGTCAGTTGTTAAAAGCAAAAATAAGGCAGAGTAACATCTGTAAGCCTGAGGAAGCATACTTCTTAGTAGGGTGGGCTGTCATCCTTATCCAGTGCAGAACCATGTGTCTTTGGAATTCAAAATATATTGCAAAAGACATTTGGTAAGGGTAAAGAAGCTGGAGAAGCTACAGCAATTTATTAGGAGCCAGTACTAATTGATGACATATAGCTTAAGAGGGGCTTTGCTATCCAGGAGAGTTATGATAGTGCCTTAGTATCTGATACTAGGAAGCCACTACGAGGTGTTAAAAGAGGCACATGGATGCTCCAGATGTTCTACAGCAAGAACTCAGGAGGACTTCAAATAATTAATATTTCACTTTGACAAAGGAATAACTTCTCTAGATGAATTACACTGGCTCTTATCCCTTTCTCCTCTCCAAAAAGCAATATTTTTTTTGCTATTTGATTCATAATTGCAAGTTTCTCAGGTTTTATCAGTGGCCTAACCTAGCTTGTTAGTGAGGAGGTTGCTGAACCTGGTCCTTACTGTTGGCAATTACGTACAAGTAGTCAGGTAAGAGTGAGCAGACTATAAGTAAGAGTGACTGACACAGTGAGACAATAAGAAGGTGGAGACTTGTGCTTCTAAATCCTCTTGGTTCATAAGGACACTTCCCCCTCCTCACCTAAGCCTTAATGATGAATAAGAACAGAGAGCAGCAAAGTGTACACCTATTGCCATAATCCTTCAAGAAAGCCAACCATCAGGCTGCCAGTGAAGTTGGTCTTTGTTGACTGTGAGAAATCAAAGAGGTTTCATTTCTATCTGTATGGAGTACAGGCAAGAGACAGGCATTTGACTGATGCAGCCCTGGCTGTAAACAGTTTTATAAAAGTACACTACATATAAATAGGGCACCAAAGCCATATCAGACAGGCAGGTCCTGGTTGCTCCTCCAAGGCTGAAAAATCTTCTCAGCACCCCAGGGCAGGCCAAGGGAGGGGGGCAATTCGCACTGCCACCTCTGGGTGACAGAGTTGTCTGGTCCATTTTCATGGGCTTTGACACTGCAGAGGCAAGCTGCTCTAGGGGGACTGTGAGCTGCAAAGCCACCAGGCAACAGCAGCTACCAAGGGCATCAGCCCCCAGGGTCTGCTGTGAGCTATGCTGGGGGCTGCTTGTAAGTAGCCCAAGAAGCCTGGCTGTGATTCTCTCAGATTTGTGCCTTGGGAAATGCAGTTGCTGTTTGATCTGGGGAAGGGGATTGCTTTAGCGTTGCTCTGGCAGGTCCACCTTCCCAGGCCTGAGACTGTGGTCACTGTGTTTCTCTATGTGCCAAGAGTATAACGAATGACCAGGGTCTGTGTGAGGAAGGTAAAGAAACAAAAGGTAGGAGCAATTCAATTCATCGTAGGACCACATTCTGAAAGGGAAACTTTCCCCTTTATACTTCTAAAAGTTAAGGGACATAACGTCCCTGCTTTTCCCAGTCTTCTTTTTCTTCTTTCTAGATTGGCCTGGCTTGAGAATTGGAAAACTGGGGCAAGAAACTGGGAGATATGAATATATGTGGGAAGGAGGAAGACCTACTTCTCATATAATGGGTATGAGTGTTTGGTTGTCTTTTTTTTAATTTGGTAATAGCAACCTCTGGTGGTTTATAGCAGCCCTTACAGCTGTTCAGTGAATAGCAGCTTGCTATAGAAGTGCTTGTGTTAGAAATAGCAGTATCAGCTCCCAGATGGAAATTGTACTTTAATGCAAGCCAACTTTCCAAGATTATGAAATGATCACACTCTCTTCCCTTATGCCCAGCTTTACTATAAAGAACAGACAACTTCCCCAAACAATTGTTAGTACTTCCTTTTTATGCTGGGAATATGCTTCAGATAATGTCTTATTCAGGATACAGTAAAAACAGGAAGCTGCAATTGAAAGTGAGGGCACATCTGGCCACCGCTTTGAAGGCTGTGCCAACCAGCTAGTAAGGGCAGGTGCAAAAAGTATCTTTATCCCAATTTTATAGATAAGAAACCAAGACACAGGAAGACTGGTTCCCAGTATAAGCTGTGTATGCAATGAACAGAGATGAGTGGGGTGGTGATTTGTACTTCAAGACCTATAGAAAAAATAAAATGTACACAACAGATGCAGTCTCTGTTTTGGTTTTGTTATCAAATCTTGCACCTCAGAAAACCTCACTAAAGGAAGAAGGGTATAGGCAGAAACATCCCAACTATTTCCTTCTGTATTCTGCCTTTTTAAATATTATAAGTACATGCTTCAGCCCTCATGCATCTGCTATGATCCTGAGGGCTGGTGTAAGAAAAGGAAAAGACACAACAACATTGCAAGAGTTGTTTGAGGTGAGAACTCGGTGCATGAGCTCTCCCTAGTGGGATCACAAATCCCTGCACCGAAAAACTGTGACTGGTCATGCTGTATTTGCTCCGTAACTTTCTTCGAGTAAGTATCTACTGACCATGTACTCACAGGTATCCTTTTCTGACAATTATTTAGATGCAACAAAGACTAGTGATTCAATGAAGGAACTTAATTTTGAGAAAAGTACAGCTCTGCCTTTGTATGACTCTCCTGGATGTCTTAGACTTCCTGAAATGCTTCCTTTCTCCTGCCTGCAAGAAAGATGAAATAAATGACACCGTAATATTTATTTCTTATTTTTTTCTTCTGTGTAGCAGCAGCTTCCAATGAGTGTATTATTTCAGTTTCTCAGTGTTACTTATTTTTAATTATAAAATTTTGGTTTACGTGAATGCCTTGAAAAGCAGAGATCTACTCTTTGCCTCCAATACCCAACCATACAGTAAATGATAGTACTAATAATAAGTGAATCGTATCTCTTTTCCAGCACACTGCATCCTAGATTTAAAAAAGCCAAAGGTTGGAACTGACTGTGACTTTAGATGAAGGGTCAGTCAAATAAAACTTAATCATATAGATACATCAACAAATCCCTTGTCGCTCATTGAAAACCTTGCTAGTTCTCTGTGGGAAATGTGATTTACTGATGGTTCTGTAGACATCGTGGTCACCTTCTCTTCCTAAAACCATATGCATTTTGGGAGTGTACTGCCTTCCAGGGAATGAAAACTGAGAGCTGTCAAATTAAGGCAGACACATTAAAATTAGAAATAAGATATATGTACTAACCACTGCAGAAGATTAATCACTGCATAAACTAATGTGAAAGGGGCATGTTCTCCATCAGCTAGAGCTGTCCAGGCAAGTCAAGATACTGTTCCAGATGCAGGCTTAAGGCCACAGCTTGTGCTGTTGGACTCGGTGTAAGAGTAACTGCATGGAATTCCCTGGGCTTTATTATGTAGGACTGTCTGGATGAGTTAATGGTCTCTCTGGCTTTAAAACTATGAGAATATGAATTACAAAACCTTAAAGAATTGGGCAAGATTTCTTAAGAAATGGCACAGATGTGCTGAAGCTGTGCAACATTTGCTTTCCCAAAATGAAAAAAAAAAAAAAAAATTTAGTAACTGTTTCCAAACAGCTTTTTGTTCATGTTCTTTATAATTGGATTAAATTGTATCCTTTGAGATCAGGCTTGGACTCCTTCAGGTCATATTTTCAAAATTATGAAGACACGTGACTTTGTAAAGCAATGTAACCAAATGCCTTCATCAATAGCTTAGGGTAACAAACAAGACCTATGGGCATCTGTTCCTTAAATAACCATCCGTTTATTCAGTTGAATGGCATTTAACATAAACCTTCAACTAAAATTATTCCTGTATTATTGCATTAAGTTAGTTGAAGAAACAGTTGAAAGAGATTAAATGAGTGTCTGCATTTTTTTTCTTTATTTTCATCCCCACTGAAATTTCTTTAGGTATTTAAAACTAGCACACACACCAAAAAAAAACCCAAAACAAACAAACAAACAAACAAAACAAAACAAAACAAACCCCCACATTAATTGTAATTATTTGTGTGTTTAACCGTTTCCAAATATATCTTTTTATAATGTCTAAAGTCTAAAACAACTCAGTGAAAATTGAGATCTGATCAAGGTCTTTGCTTTGTGGTCAGTGGAAATTGTCCTGCTGACTTGAAAGAATTTTGGAGGAAAGACTTTCAGAGTGCTGGTTTTAAACTAAATTATTGTCCTCTGTAACATCGCTGTGGATTAGAGAAGAGACTCTAAGAAGTTCCTTTGAAAGTGAATAAACATTTGCCACACATATGTAATGTCTGAAAAACTACAGGTGACTTGTTTTTCAGGTCAGCACCTTATCAGACATTACAGTGTCCTCCTAGGCAGTGTGCTATATGTAGATTATTTAGAAATAAAGTTTTAACCTCTTATCCCATGGGAACAGTCGCTTCCTGGCCTTAACACATATTGAAAACACCTCTTTCAAGATCTTTATTGGTTTTGAAGTGGTCTTATTTAAATATTCCACTTGCATAGTTCAGCACTCATTGTTGATGCTGAGGAGCCATACAGTGAAACCTTACAGGGATTGTGCGAGGTGCTCTTGGACCAGGACTGAAACATATCAAAATAACAACCTTGAGCCAAAATGCCAAACCCATAGCATTTCTAGGAGAAGTAGAGATTGTGACAAAAGAGAAAAGACATGTAGAACTCACTACCTTTCCTTAGATGATCCGATGCATGTTACCTTGTCCATTCTCAAATATAAACTCCTCTTACACCGCCTACAACCTCAGACACAGACTAGCCAGTAACTACAGCATAACAACACATGGAGCAGACAGAATAATTTGAACAGGTCTTCCTGTTTGTAAACTTGATTTGTTGTTAGCTGACATCCTCACTTAAGCCTCAGCTGCTTCTCTAACTTCAAGTTCTTCCTTCTTTCACATGTACGAATGGTGGTTAATGCCTGAAAGAGGAGACCACTCCTTTCCAGACCACTCCAGAGGTCTGAAAGCTGACAGAAGGAAAAGAAATAGTAAAATATGTTTAACTGACATATGGTTTTGATGTATATCTCTCTGCTGTATATGACAACATAGGCTGTGAATAGGAATTTGTGGTAGGGCATAAGAAGTGCCGATACTGAAAATTCAAGAGGACATCTGTATATAATTACAGAGATAGCAGATTCTTCTCTGGGGAAGAATCAACTCACTATTGTATTTTAAGGGCAAGTAATTTTTTCCTTCTTTAAGGAAGGAAAAATTTCCTTGTTTAGTTTGTATGCATACCATATCATCCCTTTCCCAAAATGTCCAGAACTTGTTAGGTATTTTGTCTGCTCTCATAGTACGTTCTCATCCTTTGCAGTTCTGATGTGGAAGATGAGACCTCAGTTACATCCATTGCCAAGTATCTCTTCTTCCATGATCAGTGCAATAGCTCATTGGGTTACCTGCTGGAGATATGGGCCCCCATAGGAGTAAGGGCGCTTCTGTGTCAGCCCAGTACTCACTGAACACAAAGGGAGCCATCCACCAACTCCTGTGGGCATAGAAGAGGGACACAACAATGGAGAAAACCTTTAGAGTTACACATTCACAGAGGAGACCTAAATGTGTCTTCACTCTATATTCTTTTTCAATGTCTTCCTATCAGGCAAAAGACACAACTGATAAAAATACCTCACACCATCAAGTATTCTAACCAAACCACACAATAACCATGTTCAGAGGTTTGTACCTCTGCTCCTAGGGTGACCACTTTGCAAACCCGCACTGACTTAAAAATGCAGGTGTAAAAGAAAACATAGAACCCTTTATGCTCTTATGTTGATATAATTGAAATACACACATGCATAGAGATTGAACATGTGTTGTGGTCTCAGAAGGCTTCCATTAGAAAAAAAAAACAAAAAAACAAAACAAAACAAAACAAACAAAAAAAAAAAAAAACAAAAAAAAAACCCAGAAAATAATTCAGAGCCTGGATTTATGGGACAGAAGAAGGAATTGCCTGCCCATTTGAAGCAACAGTAGCATGTGTAAAAGTAATTTTTCAGTTGGAGGAGTTTGGCAGGAGGTAGAAAATCATTTCTGATGACCACATAATGGAAAAGAACAGATCCTGGACCAGGACCATCCAGCCCTGAGAAAGCTGGTGAGACAGCCATTCCTGCTGATGTGTACAGAGTCTATATGTGCACACTCGCACGCACATATACAGACTTATTATTTAAAACAGAAAAGATGCCTGGCTTATCACTTTTTGAGTATGTGTTGTCTTTCACAGGAGGTAAGACCAACAGGGTAAAAGCTGCCTGTGATAAGTGTAATCATAAATAAGAAAAATGTCTGAAAAAAGTAAAACTAGCTATCATGATACATGGAGAAAAGTGTTACTAAAGAATTCTATATGAAGAGAAAGAAAAAGACATTATTAAAATAGAGAGGAAACACATTTTTGGTATGAGTCTGCTTTCCTTCCCTCCAGCTCACTCTTTTCTTTCTTCAACACCTTAGTTTTAATTATTCACCCTGGGTGCAGTCCCTGAATCAATTGAAATGGAATGATAAATTTTGCCTTACCTCCTCCTTCCCATTCATTAAAAAATACTAGCCTTCACCTTTTTTATGATGTTCTGCTTTGAAACCTTTCCAATTAATTATAGGTAAAATTCCAGAAAATGTCAAAATCAGATCCAGAGCTAAAAATGTATAATTAGCAACTGTACTGGAAAATCTTTCTAGTATTTGGTCCCTTTTCCCAGCAGGAAGAGGAAATAGCATAAAGTACTATAGACCCTTAGGAAACAGGGGGTAGCAATGCTGGAAAGTCCCAGCCCCAGTGAAATCAGTGGGACCAGAATCAGCTTCTCCCCATTTCTTTTGCACCAATCAGTTCTACCTCTCTTTTAACTATGTTTCTTTAAAAAATTATAATCTTTATTAGGTGTCTTTCAGTGAAAGGGAAAGTCACATCTGTTGCAAAGTGACCCAGAATACTGTTCAGAGGGAACTGAATGGTTAAGGTTGCCTCTGCTTCTGTTGTTTGCAATCATTAACTTCAGAGAAAGGATAACACTGAACATTCTGAGTGCTTCTGAAAATGTGTTCTGCATATACCTTCTTTTGCATGATGAGGCAGGAAGACGTGAAGTCTTGACTCTCCACAACACTCATTTCTTTTTATATCTGTCTGACTGCAAGAAGGGGTCTTCCATTTCCTCCTATCTAACCTTGGCATCCTCTAGATATAGGTGGCCATTTTCATCCACCACAAGACCCATTCATGCTGACAAAGCACTTTGGTTAATAACACTTGAACGCTTTGCTCAGGCTACATGATCTGCATCAAAGCAAAGAAAATACTTCAATATTGTTTGAGTTACAGTGTGTCAGGACCCTGTGTGCACATTTAGCCCATTCCCAAGGTCTGCCTGCCTGATCTCAAGGCCAGACCACTTGAGGTGTTACTATGTAGCCTTGAAATGAGCTGTTTGAGGAAGAGCCATGAGAAGCCTCCACCAAGCATGTCTTCCCTTTCTCTGGAGTTCTTTGCCCAAGCTGTGTTGCAGCCATACCCATGCCTGGTGATGTATGCTGTTGATAATCACACACTGACTCGACTTCCTGTCTTGATTTTGGACCTACCCCATCTCTGTGAGGTTGCCTGGTGACTGCTGGACCCTGGCTGACCCAGACTGCTGTCAACAGTCATGCCCGGCTCTCCTAGCTTGGCCACCACAATGGGTCCTTGCTGGGAAGGGCACTGCCTCTGTGGCATGATGCCACCCTCAGCTCCAGCTCCCCTCCCATTGCAGAGCAGCCTGCTCCTGACACACAGCTCTGCAGTTTTTTTATGTAAATGTCCCATAGGGATAGTTTGCCACTCTGCCTCTCAACAAGAGCTGTGCCTCTGGAACCCCACACCTGTATCCATGGGGTCTATCACCTTGTCTAACTTGATTGAATGAGTCCATCAAACACACAACACTAAGAGGACAGGATTGCAGATTTCTGTATTATATAATCTTTAATTTTTGATTAAGGCAACTGGTATATTTCTTCCTGATTTAATTCCCACCTGCTGGGAGAGGCTGGGAGAGGCTGCCGGTTCTGTCCGTGCTTGCTCTCTTCATGTCCTCTGGAGCCTGACAGATCTCATGAGTGCTCCCTAGGTGGTCCCACTGATCTCCTTCTAGGACTGCAGTACCTTTGAATGCAAGCCTAGGACATCATTCACTGGCATGGTGTCCGATCCAGGCTATTTTCCAATAAAATAACCACCCCTGAGATTCACTGGTGTTTCCTATTGTGGTATTTCAGGAGGGTTCTGCCTTTTCAGCTGCACTGTAAATAACACTGTGCCTTTGACAGGATAATGTTTTGCAAAGAAATCAATAGCTGGACATTATTTGTGCAGAAAAATTACTAGTTCCTTCTTCACCAGGGTTTACGTGATCTTCACTTGCAACATCCAGGACTGAGACCAAAACCATTAAAACTATTGTTTAGAGTAGCTTTTTGAACAGGCCTGCACTAACAGAAAGACATGGGGAGAAAAAATGCCATTTGTCTGCATGTTAAGAGCTTGATCAGCCTGCTGTGGCTGGTGCCTGCCATATGCTGCCTGGAGGCCCAGCATGGCAGCTGCTCTCTGTGCTATAATGGATATGTGCGATAGCAGCCTGCTAGCAGCCTTTCCCTGTAATGATGGGACAGAAGATAAGCAATGCAGAACTGTCTTTCAGACCAACTGGATTTTAAAATAATGATAATAGAAGTAATATTCAGGGGAGGATTCCCATTCTGCCCATCCCTTCTGGCCTGGTTATTTTTTTAGCAGCTTCTTAAAATGCTACAGTAATTGTGCAGGTCAGACAGGATGATTAATTAGACTTAGCAAATTATGCTGGAAAGACGACATGGAGATAGTTTCTTTTTAAGCCATTCTTTCTCAGTTATTAGCCCAATTTTGAGGCAGGGGGTGGAGGAAGGGGGAGCTGCCTGGATGGTACAAGGGTAGCAGCTTGAAAAGAGGCTATCTATCTCAGCTATAGTGCTGCAGTGTAGCTTCAACTTTGCTCTGTTGACTTGTGGTATTCACTTGTTCCTTTAGGAGAAGAAATGTCAGCTTGGATCATACGCTTGTCAAATGGGTAATGTCTGCCTGCCAGTGCTAGCTTCCTCCACTGAAAACATCCTAATTAAAGCAAACTGCAGCAATGAGCTCTAATTCCTTCAGACATGGTCCCAGCAGATGCTGAACACCTCTTGTGAATTAAGCATCAATAGGAACAGACAGCACTCAGTGTTGTAAGAGGCTGTGATCTTTGCTGGCTCAATGAATATGCCATTCAGCATCAAAAAAACCCAAAATCAAAACCACTGGAGTTATATCAGCATCTGATACAAGAGATTGCACATCCTCAGCCAAAAGGGACAAATGTTCAGGGTCACAGCATGTTCTGATACAGACAATCCCATGTGAATATGCCTAACCACCTATCTAGTCCTCATCACCCTCTGATGATGCTGATGATGGCGAATGATGAAATTCTGCAATAGGCAGAGAAATGTGACTGCACTGGTGAACCACTGGTGACTGTACAAGTAAGGCAGTGTTGTTTCCCAGACCATAATGCTTAAAAGAATGGGACTTTGAGCAAACCTCAAGAACAGGGTTTGTACTTCAACATGTAAAAGAGATTAGGATTTTTTAAGACAGAATGTTCAGATTTTTTCTTCATCCTTTCAGTAGCTGCACAGCACAGGATTTACCAGCTGTACACAGATTTCCAGTACTACAGAAAGTGCAAGGTTCATCATGATCATTCTGCCCATGAAACCCCTGCACAGATATCCTAAGCACAGCAGTCTAAACTTTGGTCTCTGCAGATCAATGGGTCTAATATTTCTGGTTTGTTAATTGCAACTGGCTTATTTTCCACTTTGCTTCACATTCAGGATATATTCTACAGGCCTAACACTAACTTTTTTTAAAAATTATTTTTTAATAAGGAAGCAAATTCAAGACTTTGACAAGAAGATATTAGAGCAGTTTTAATATTCCCCCTGTCCTTCCTATATCCCAGCAGATTCTTAAATGGATTTCCATCCCACTGAGATTAATTAGAAGTTAAATAGATGAACAGCCTAAGGATGACATCCGCTGCTGTGTAATGAAGCAAACAGAAACAAGGAGGAAGTCTTGGTTTCCAACTTCTTGGAGCCTGTCTTGAAATGGCAAACCCAGTATCTTCCTTGATTCCAGTCTGGCAAATTGCTGAACGGCATTTTTTTCTCTCACAAAACAGATATGTTAGATATTCTTGAAATTTTGACAGTAGTTTGCATCACCAGCGTGATTTTGACCTCTCTTGATCTTTTTATATTGCTGTGAATAGGGTGTCCATGAAGCAGGAGGAATAGAAAGGAGGTGGAAGGGAGAAAAGTCAGGACCTCTTTGAACTGGTGACATCAGCTAGTTTTTGCAATCTGAGGGTGGTCTCACAATGTCTGCAAGGCTTTCTGTTACGTTATGTGATAAAGCTTGACTGCACACCCATCAAGGAGCACAGAGCGACAATGGCAGGAGGGGGACATAATACCCTGCCCTGGCTGCTCCCAGGCTCACCCTAGGGCCATCAGCCCATCAGAGGCCCATCACACAAGTCCCAAGGAGCCAAGGGGCAGGACGGCAGGTGGGAACCCAAATCAAAGGCTCCTTAGGAATGAATCACCTGTGTGTGTTTCTGCCTGCTGGGAATGTATCTCCAGCCTCGCTGCTGGTTGGACCCAGGGATGTGGAGCTGAGCAGCCTCTCCCAGGCTCTTAAATCCAGATATATTTTCCCCTAACAAATTTATCAACCTTGTATTTTGTTGTTAAAGAAATGGTCAAAGATGCTGAGCACTCTCGTCTGTTCCTTTCTGGAACAAGAACATTGCCTACACAGGCAGAGGGAAAATAGCAATATACTTGGAGAAACATTATTTGCACATTATGAAAGAATATGGATACAAATAGCTGAATATGATATAGCAATGATTTTCCCATCACTGCTGTAAGACATGCTTTGTCCAATGTAAAAATCTGTGTCTTCTGTAACTATAGCACAAATTATTCCAGATACGTGGATTTTTTAAGTCATTTAAGGCTTCTGATTTTCTTTTTTAAAATGTTATGAATATAGATAATTATTTGTATACTTTTATTTGTCTGGGAGACAGTTAGCATTGTCTGCCATCCCATCCACACCATCATTTTGGCAAAGGTAGATATTAATACTCAGAAAAAGAGATGGTGTTCACTAGGCAAATACCTGTTTGGTGTGTTTCTAAAGCATACTAACTCTGTACTGCACCACAGCTCTGTTTTTAAGAACTGTTAAGTAGTCTAAAATTTATCTCTTCCTGCAATGCACACAATGAGATTGGAAACGGTTCTTTCCACAAAGAAAATGCTATTTGCAAAGACTATTTCCACAGTACTACATGGACACCTGAGAATGTAATGTTTTTCTTGTTTAGAGAAGAAAAGCTTGCTTTTGTAGTATGTCATACTGAATTTCATCTTCACTCCAAGGTGGCTTTGGAAATGTTTTCAAAGACAGATATTCTTGCTGGTTACTGTACTTCTGATTGTGCTGTGTAGCACAACTGAAGGGGAAAAGAATCCCAACTAAGCCAAACTGGATGTACATTACAGATCATAAGCAATTCATTAAACCTTACATGATTCTCCAGCTGTTGTTGAATCATCTACCAGAAACCACATCTGTATTGTCTACATCAGAATTTAACATATCTGTTAGTCTTTTAGAGACAAATTTAATACCACAATACTGATCTTTTTCTTCCTTTATTGATTTTTTTTAATTAAATGTGTAAGTCCCTAGAATGAAGAGGTATGACTGTTATAATAAAAGCCGGTTTCTAGATTTGCTGATTAGTACCAATTCCAGCTACAAGCAAAGCCCTATGGCCCAGCAGAAAAGCTAAAATGTGCTAGAATTTGCTTGTGGAAGGTTTTGATTTTCTTTATATAAAAAGAGTTTATCTTTGACTGCTCAAGAGTAGCTATTTTCATTATGAGGATGTGGCTTCCTGAAGACCATTTTCCAAATTTTTGTTGATTCCTGCTTGTCTGCAGTGCATGGAGGTCTTCTCTGTTACTGCAGAGCTGTTCACTGTCTCCCACCAAATTAGCTAGCTGATATACACATTGCGTTATTTAAACCTCTGCTGGAAACTTACTCTTCTTTATAAGTGATTTTCCTGTGTTTTACTCTGGAAAGTAAGACTCACCCTGATTGGCCCCATTTGGTGTTCCTTCAAAATGGTTATTTCTTCCTAGTGGGTCAATCCATATGTTCATTTGCTTTGATTACTTCAAATTACTTTGTCTTTTGCATTTGCCAGCAAACTGATGAAATGCCATTTCTTACAGTTTCCTCAGATGGTCATTTAGTCTGCCACTCAACGAAATGTTGAATCTGGGGCACCACTGACTCCATAGAGAGATAATACAAAGTACTACTCTGGTACAAACTCACTCCGCTGCCTCAGATGTGTTCAGAATGGTATCAAGAGGTAGGAGATTTCATATGAATAGATCAATAGATGTTGTCTGCCTTTCTTTTGCAGATGAAGGTGATGAGGATCAACATGTGCACACAGGCTATCTTTGTATTTCAATGAAACTATATGTCTTTCCTGCATTATTTGAACTTGGTCTCAGAAAAATCTTCAAGCACAGAAGCTTGAAGAAATGGAAATACAAACTGAAACCTGGTGTAACAGTGTGGAGATCATCACCAGGCTGGTGTGTGGTTTACAGTCCTGCAGCTGCCAAGAGGGGCAACTCTTCCTCCCACCTGCAGTGATACATCCCGGGCCCTGTTCTTGCATCAGCACTAGGGAGCCCATGGCTACACACTGCTACATCAGGTTAAGGCAGTCGTGGCTGAGGCTGTTTAGAAAACAATTGTTTTCTCCAGGCACAGGTCGCCCTTCCACCACAGTTCATCCCACTCCAAGGCATGCTGAGCACAGGACTAAAACAAAACATACTGTCTTAAATGGGGTCACTTCAGTGCAGCCTTACAAAAGATTATCCTGGCACAGAGGAGAGCTCAGCGAACTTCAGCACACTACAGATGGGGCAGCTGGAGGAAGAAATGTTTTCATCCATTTCCATTGCCAGAGAAAACAAACATCGGACCCTGTTCTTCCGTTGTGTTTCTACATTGGCATTCTTTCACTGGCAAAACCAAAAGAAAGGGGATCCTGCCCAGAATTCACATAGTATTTTAAGGATTTATTTAAAGCTAGACTATTTCACAAATCTGGGTTACAGTGACACACAATCCCCTTAGTCTGAGCTGCCACGTCTATACCACTATGGTTGCAGAGCTCTGCAAAGGAAATGACTTCTATAAGCACTTAGACTTTTTAAGGAATTTTCCAACAGACTTTCTGGTGGTTGGCTCTGAGCTTCTTTCAACAAAAATATGTGTAAGGTTTGGGAGAGAAGGCTGTCTTCTAGCTGGACAGGTATTGCACAGAGTTCTCTTTGTTCCTAACAGGCACATAGAATTCATTCTCTGCAATTTTTGCTTTAAACTCTGTATTCATAAGATGTGCTAACACCAACAAAAGTGTTCAATGAGGTATTTTTGGAAAGTGAATGCAACTGAAGCAAATTCTGTCCAGAAGATGTTGAAAATTTCCATTAATGACTTACTATTTCTCATAGAACTACTGATAGACATATACACAATGAACTGAAGACTTGTAATTTCTTGGATGAACTACATTAATCTGAAATTTAGTTTGAACCTATACAACAGGCATGGTTAGTCCTTTTACTTTTGCTTTTATCCCAAAACACAGGTCCTCCAGACTCTGAGACACTGGCAGAGTATCACAGGTCTCACTGGAGCAAGAATTTACTGCTTAAAGCCACCACAAACAAAAATGAAAAATCTCTTGCTTGGCTTTCAAATTTATGTGCCTATCCAAATTAACAGCTTCTGCTGCAGTGGGACTGGGCCCATGGAGCTTCTCAGGCTTCATTCTCTTAAGCAATCTCTGTTCTCACACCATCAGAGCCTGCTTTTGCTACTGATTCCTCACTTTTCCCATCGGGACAGTGAATTGGGCCACACAACTAGTCCTGAAGAAGCAATCAGTTGAGATGGCTGAGCTGGTGTAACGGCTATTACTGGAGATGGAGCAGAACTCCCACATCTGGCAGCAGAGCGCCACACCTTCCTTCTATCCTGCTCCATGATTTCTCTGTTCTCTTGGCGAGCCAGTTCATGTCATGAATCTGGCCAGCCCTGCAGTCCCTTTTTGGTGGAGATACCTTTCTGCTGGAGCCATGAACTGAATCTTTCCACCCACCAGACCTGAGGATGAGAGCCCATGGGTTGGGTGCAGCGAGGTGGCAGAAGCCCCAGTAGCTCCTGTGAAAGAGGCCATTTGGCAAAGGGGTTTGTTTTGCTTTAACAAATGTCTGCAAAGTAATGGTAATTGCAGGTTCAGTCTCACTCATGCACTTAACAGCTCTTTCAGACTGACAGATCTTAGGCTCATCAGCATGTGAAAACTGTTCTCCCACTTTCTTCTTATAATGAGTATTTCCTTTTCTAGTGAGGGGAGAAAATATTCCTCCTCAGAGACTTTTTCAAAATGGCTTAATAATCTTTGTGTTCTTCATCTGAAAATCTTCAGCTCCCCTTGTACTCCTGTTTTTTATCCTAGCAAGAGAATGCTTTAAATAAAGATGTAAATGGGTGTGTGTGTGGTTTTGGGAGGCAGAGGAGGGTTGAATTACTAATTATAAAACACATGCAATACATATATTTGAAGTTATAACCAGTCAATATTTTGTGACAGTTTTTTTTAAAAAATGTAGACTGCACTACACAATTACTGTTTGAAGGATCTCCAATTTATAAGCAAGAAAATGTATATACAGAAAAATGTATTGAATCCTACTTAGTTTGAGGTTTTTTTACACTTACTATGAATTCTTGAAACTTTTTTCATTTAATCATTTTTTCAACCCTGTTCGAGCCTCACAAAAATCTCAACGTATGAATTTTCTAATCTAAGAATTTTCTAGAGTACAAAACCTAATTCAAAATACCTCTAATAAACCATTAAGTACTAACATTCATTTCTCCAGAGCCTGAAACAGACAAACATGCTTGTCACATGCAGAAGGAGATGGTTTTCAAGTAATTATAAATCGGAAAACGATTGACAAATTTAAAACTTCTTTAAGTACTCAGATGATAGAAAGTGCAAGTCCTGATTATTTTAAACAACTTTTGAATCAATATCAACTACTGTTGTACAGAAAATTTTACTTTTTATTCACACATGTGATTCCAACAGTAAAAAGAACAGGTGAAATGCTTCACTATTTACTATGAGCTGGTTTTATATCTGAGTTTAGTCAGGAGCTCCTTGTTCATTCATACAGGCTTCCTGCTACCTTTGCTTTATCCCATGTCAGGATGGCCTACTACTGAGCTTTAAGGACACAATCCTTGAAATCAACCAGCTCTCCCAGATGCCTCTTCTCTCCTGGGCCATATCACCTGGAATGTTTCCCAGAAGATCTCTGGAGGTCTGCTCTCCTGAAGTCCAGAACTGCATTCCTGATATTGTCCTTGATCTCTCCTCTCAGGTTACTGAACTCCACCATCTCTGGTTGTTTTGCTGATTAAGGATACCAAGTAAACTCGGACACCAGAGTGAAAAGAGCAGGTGTATTTCACTGGGGATAACTAAATAATGTAACAGAGTAATACAGAAAACATACAGTAAGAAAAGACAGAATAGTGTACTTAAAGCAAACAAATAGGAAAATACAGGGTAATGCATCAAATCATTACTACCTGAGAGAGTGAATAGTGATTAAGAAAGATCCATCACCACTTGCATATGTTACCATCATCCAGATCCGCAGTCGCTGGGCAGCCCCGGTTACAGTGAGGATTTGGAGAGCCTGTCCCGGCAAGTGGGAAATCCTACACTGTGTGTCCACCCATAGGTGAGGCATCCAAAGTCACTGTGAGCAGGTCCAGGCTTATATACCCAAAAATCAGCAAGCGAGAATAGCTGGCACCTTTGTTTTAAGCAGAAATATCTGGTTTCAATCTCACATTAGATTCCCCCAGAGCCTGGCCAGGGCTCAAGGGAGAAACTCAGGGAGTTTCCCTGCTTATCTAATTGGATTATGAGCAAGATCACACATCAGGTCAGAGGGCCAGACAACTGTCTTCACCACCCTGTTATTTTATCCACACACAAAGAAAGATAAAGATACATTCAAGACAGCTACATCTTCTATACATATTTCACTAATGATTACATACTGAGTTAGCAGCTTCGGCTCAGGGCCTGTTGTTCAGGCTTCAATACTTCCACTTTTTACATCAGAATAGGTGGTTTGTAATAACTTAGTACAATACCTATTAGCACAACGGTTATCAGTTATAAAATATACAGGATTCATCTATAGGTCAACTCTGGCTTGGGCCAGTTGTCCAAACCTTAGCACTTCACTGGTTCACTACAGTCAAGGCTTCTCTGACCTTCACATCTCAGATCAGTTCTCCCTTGTTTGTAAGAATTAGCAGAGCATCCCTGTTGCTGGCTCCTCCAGCAGGATCGCCGGTGCCCTTGTGGAAGAGCCCATGAGAAGTCACTGCATCCTGGATCCCAGATGCAGGCAGGTAAGAAACCTCCCTAGATGGCAGCTCACACTGCCAGATAGGAAACCTCTGTTCCCCACAGCAGGGAGTCTCCCACAACTATCACTCACCTGGCCCTGATGCTGCTGCTGGGTTCAGGCTCAGCTGGGTCAGGTACTGCACTTGGACAGAGCTGCCAGGGCACAAAACCTGCTCTGTAGCTGCCAATGAACGCATGGAGCGAGAGTCATCTTCCAGGTGCTGAAATTCACAAGCTTCCAGCCTTCACCATGAAAGCAGCATGCATTTCCCAGCCTGATAAGTGCAACTTCGCCTGCCCCTCCCTTCATACAGCTGGGATCTTGTATCTTGAGGGTCTTAGGGGAGTTTATCTGCTTTTTTCATTCCCTGATTCTGAGCAGCCTGCTGACCTCCTTCTGCAATTCCTTTACACAGAGCCACTACCAGCACATAACTTCTGTGGGAAAGGACACCCTCTCCTTCCTCCCCTGCTCACCTGCAGCTCCAGAGCTCAGTCTGGGTCAAGGACTTTGATGTACCAGGGCCGCTTTTCCAGTTGGTGTTGGGCAGCATGTTCTGCAATGCAACATCACCAACATTGCTGAGCACATGTACGCCACCCTCAGCTGAGATTCTGGCTCCTTTCTCCATGAACTCCTGCATCTTTTGGCTGTATCTGCTAGCTGGGCTCTAAGTTTTCTCTTTCATTTGCAATTTCATCCACCTTTGAGAAGAAATCTTATGAACCACTACGCTTCTTTTCAGATATAAAAAACAAAATTAAGATAAAACAAACATTTAACACCTTACATTTCACATACTTTTAGTTTCTTTTGCAGAACTGAATTTCTACAGTTTTACCCATTTCATTCCAAAACCACCTAAAATCTGAATATTTCACTGACAAAACAAAGAACAGAGGCTGTGAAGACATATGTTTAGAAAGCTTTTAGAGCAAGATGGAAATGTGCAACTCGAGCAACCAGTCAGAAAGGGATTGACAGCCCCAGCTGTTCCCTGTCATACTTGAGATGCATCTTAGAAACTCTAGGTGAAGGCTGCTAATGCAGGTTAAAAAGACTATAACCCAGAACTGTGTCCTGCATTTAAGTTTGCATTTAAGTTTGCAATATCGTTTCTGTGCTAAAATATCAATCCTATGGCTTACTAGAATAAACATACAAGAGAGAACAAGAGAGAATTGGCAGATCTTGTATGTCTGGAAGGAACAAGTACAAATGAAAATATTCTAGGCACACACTGCATTGCACTCCACAACCTCTAAGGGATCCAGGACCTGGGAGGTGGCCAAACTGTTGCAATTGGTGTGAGGGAGTGGTACTGCCAATGCTCTGCAAGCAGGCCTGAACTTGGGCTTTCTTGGAAGGAGCAGGCTGCAGAGAGGAGCCATCTGACCCATCAAATATAGATATTGAGCCATCTCAAGTAAAAAACAGCTGAAGTGATAGCCTTCTGCAAGGTAAACAAGAAAACCTTGAGCTACACCTGTAAATTCAAGAAAAGGATCTTGCCCCCAGGTGACTCAGTAACATAGAGTTTTCGGGGTAGTATGCACAAAGAACTTTACTCAGCAACTGACCCATGCAATATACTGTCTGCCTACATGACAAGAATTGTGGCCTTGAAAGTTCATGTGCTATGATAAGATGAAACGCCAAAAAACAGGAAACCCAGATTCAGTTACTGTGTTTCAAGTGGAGTTTGAACATACACAGATCACAACTTCAGCATGAGTACAGTTAAAAGGAACATGAACTTTTGGTGAGATTTCTTTCTACCGTGTAAGTAATACAAAATATGTTAACTTATGCAATCACCTTTGATCTGATGGTTTTACTTTATTATAAATAGATATGCAAATTTATAGACACCTCAGCAATTCAGCTTTTTCTCTGCAACCCTTAACCAGAAAAAGACCTCTTCCTCTTCCTCTTCCTCTTCCTCTTCCTCTGGTTTCTGGACCACTCAGGGAACTGATGACTAAAGCAAACCAGGTATGCACAGAGGCATCAATCACCCTGATACCCAACAATACCACCATTACAACTGAAGTATTATTCATACCTCACTTCTAACTTAAGTACCCTAACTCTTGCAAAATACTGGTATACATTTGATATAAATAAATATATGGTGTTTCAGAAATTATTCTCTAGAAGAAGGAAGATGTTACTATACAGTGTGTTTGAAAAATGGTAGTTCAGCTGAGGAAAATGTAGCTGATTTCTTAATCAGGCAATTAAGCATGAAAGTCTGGGTGAGCACTGAGGTGGTTTTACTACATCTTGTTCTCTTCGGTTCTCCTCCTCTCATTTTCTTCAATTCTAGACACAATTTAGATTAAAAATGATTATGACCTTTTTCCAGGTTTGCTAATGGTAATCATCTTCTCCAGCATTTATCTAATTTAGCTAATCAACAACAATTTTAGTTACAGTGCCAATGTTGTTTCTGACACATCTGGATTTAAACCACTCTGCTGTTGCTATTGGACAAAAAGGTGGTAAATATGTTCACGTACTTCTGTATGTATTGTGGTCAAGCTGAGAAAGTCTACACAAGATTTCAGGCCACCTGATGTCCCTTCCTTGCAGGTTGTGCCCTTAAAACAAGAAATTTTAAAAAATCGAAGCATGACAACTTGCTATATGGTCCATCTTTGTGTTCTCATTTTTGTATGAGCATTTTATATGCTGGGCAAGATAAATCACTGATGAATCCAAAACAGAACAAAGGACATCTGTGTCTTGAGCAGTACCCATCAGTTGAGACAAGACAAAAGACTGTTGTATCTACTTTCTACAATTTGATGTGACAACTTAGATTTTCACAGGCGTTTTGTGGGGTTTTTTTAATCTATATATATTATTAGCTTGAAACAGAGGGTCTTCATACATATTAATAACTTGGTTCTTCAGTTTCTGTATGCATTTGTATTCTTCAAAAATACAGCTTGTTGAAAGGTTTGTACAGCTCCAATATCTCTGGTACTGGATCATGAGAACTTATGCATTATTCATGAAATTAAGGCTTGTGTTTGACCCTTTGCAACCTTCAAGCAGTTATACTGATATTTCAAAATACATTGCAAAAAAATTCACAATTTGTGAAAATGAATAATTATGAAGGGCTGCATCTTACAAAACCTAAATGCAAGTATCACAGATTCCATATGAAATTTTCCTCTGCCAACAATAACATAAAATAGCATAAACTGTTCTTCCATTGAACGTATTTATTGGACCTTTACTTGCTTCTGAGAGCTCTTAAGGCTCATTCAAATCTTAAATTTTGTATACATGTAAGCTGCTGTACCTAAACTTGCTTGAACATCTGGTACTTGCAAAACAGTTGCTCTAAGCTCTGCATTCACCAGTAGATTTACCACTAAATTACCCAGATGATTTGATAACAGATGTGGAAGTTTCCTGTTGCTGACGTAATGACAAATTACCTTCCTCCAAATTCCATCTCCAGCTTATGACGGATGTGCTTCTTGGACAAATCTTTTATCTGTTAAATTCCCTGTGACTCAATGGATGCACTTAGCCTTACTGTGATTTCAGTCCTCCAGATAAGCACAAATGATTGCAAATGGCTACAAACTGGCCATGGTATGAGAGCACTTTTCTTTTGTGATCCTCTCTTTCACATATGACTTGATGTAACATTACCTTAGTACTTGGGTCTTTAGAAGTTGTTCACATCGTATCTGTTTTCTGTACCTATTTCAGACAATGACCATGGGCTCCTCCACAGCTTAACCCACAGCTTCAGCCACTAGTCCTGCAAGGATTGGAATATAATAATATAGGGAGTGCATGTGCAAAGTCAGTCTTACCTCTATATCTTCTGCAATGTTCAACTGTTCAGTGCTAGCACCCTGCTACCACTCATTACAAGATGTCTGCTTCCAGTAGTCTGATATCACCCTATGACAACTGTAGAGACTTTGCTGTTGGTTTGTTTTGTTTTACCTCAGGAACGGTGCTTCCAAGTTGTGCTATTGTGAAACTGCTAAAAACACAGGTAGAAATATTTCAGAAGTACCTGAGTATTTCCACACTGAGCTCACAAAATACAGTATCTTCCCTTTCTCAGGAGGCACCATTTATTTGTCAAGGTCTTAGAGGTTTATGTAGTCCAGCTAGTGATCATTAAAAAAATTGGAAGGCTCTGTAGTGGCTTTATGACTGCCTCATGACATGAATGTTCCGTGGTAACATCTTAGACCTTGAGGAAAACTTAGAAAGTATTGCTTGGAGTGAACTGTGAAATACAGATTTTCCTAAGTTAGATAGGGACTTCTGTAGCAAAAACTAGTATCTGCAGTATCTTCTATGACTCTCTATAAATCTTCTTACTAGAACTTTAAAGTAAAATGTCCTGATACCATAATAACATACAAGATACTGAACTCCAAATTTTATCTTATAGGGAAAAAAATCAGTAATTTTAGAAATTGATTAGAGCTTATTTGATCTTTCCAAGCAAAATATTAAAAACAGATTTAAAACTCAATGAGTATCCAAAGCAACTTTTTAAAGTTCCTTACAGACAGAATAAAAATATGTCAGTGTTTAACAAACTAATCAGTGACTTTTTCCTATCTAAGGCATGTCTACAGACATGAATACAAATGTAAATAGAGTGTGCACCCAGAGGAGTGAATGTTAATGGTTTTTATGTTAGTCTCTGATACTTTTAATGCTGTCTTTAATCAAAGGTTGTGTGGTGGTTCAGCCTCTGCCGGGGTCTGAGACCACGCGGCCGCTGCCCCTCCCCCACAAAGGGAGTGAAATGCAAAGCCCCAAGACTGAAATAAGGAAAGGTTTAATACAACAGTGCAATAGCAACACAACCAACAACAACAATAACAATAACAGTAATAGTGATAGCAATGAACAGAGCAAAATAGCTACCAAATACAGCAGTTTGAAGCACGATGTACAAAACCACGAGTGCCCCGCGCTCCGCGCCAGGAAAATGTGACCTGCCAGGATGTGACGTCAGCATGGTATCTGAATAACCCGGCTAGAGCTCCCCCCCACTGCTGGGGAAACTTAACCCTATCCTGGTTAAACCAGGACAGGTTGTCAAAGTACAGTGAAACTTCAGTCAGATCTGCTCCGGAGCTTGCACTGAAATATTACTCATTTTCAAACCAGATAATGACTGATTCCTTGAATGCCAAGCTTTCTGTGGGACTTGGTGAGGCTAAGTAGAACCCTTGGGTTGAGAAAGTTTCTGCAATTCCTTACTGTCACACTCTCCCTGTGTGATGTGAATCACCATCCAACCCTCCCTGGTGCTACCCAGCACAGGCAGTGTGCAATCCTGTTCTGAGGTAGCTGAGTTCAGACACCCAGAGCCTGGGGAGCGACAGTTTAAGATGGGACCTGTCAAGCTTCCCATTGCAGCTGAATCCTCTTCAGCTCTACCCCATTTCTGTCTGTGGGGTGAGGAATGTCCTTAGCCATATATCTCTGAGAGGACAGTCAGACTTGTTCTTACCAATGTCTGGGAGTAGGTCAGGAAATCACTCTACATGTCAGCTGCAGTTTCGCCACAGCTTCAGGCTGTCGTGTTTTGTAGTCCTTTCGGAGTCATAAATATACATTCTGTTTAAGAATATTTGTGGTTATATATATCTCTATATGTATATATATACACACACATATATCAATGTATATGCATATATTTGCAAGTTTTGGTAAATGTCCTTTTAATATCTGCTGTAAGTAGGCAACAGATAATCCTGATTAATTCCAGCTCCTGGAATTCAGATGCACTTGATAAGAGTGAAATTCTCATCTAACTCAACCACAGTTCTGTGTTTGAAAATCATTACATATCTGCTGTTGACATGTACTACAGCACGACTCAAAAGAGATGTAGAAGTTGGTTTTGCAGCCTAAATGATTTTAGATCGATTTTTCCTTATTTGCAACTCAGCCTCTTCCATTTAACAAAAAGCAGCTATACCCACAGTCTTGCTGCAAAAGCAATAATAACCAGCATAGAAAGGAAATATTTTTTCTCCATTTTAGCTATGGAAGTGCAGCGAGGTAATGCTAGATAGCTAGTCTGAAAAAATATGACATTTCAACTTGCATCCCAGGAGAAGTATGTGTTCTGATGGGATCTTCAGGAACAAGGACATGCAGCATTGCTTCTTCCTTCCTCTCTGGTACGGAAGCAGAGTGTCATTGCTCTGACATGTGAAAGTGAGAGCTTCTATCTTGCCCTTCATAACCGATGGTAAGCTCTGTAGAAAAAGGACTTGCCATTTTAAGAATCACATTTACAACCCTGAATCTCTGTATTATTAATTTCTTACACTTTCAAAAATAATTTATTGAATTTCTCACCTTAAATGTCTCCACCCAATATATATTACCATTCAACTCCAAAGTCAAGACGTGCTGCAGGACTCTAAAGACCCAAATTCTGCTTTGTCTAAGTGTGTTACTTACACATGGCACAGTGGGGTGATCAGCAGCACTATTAAAAACTTTTAAGACCAAAACACCCAGCCTGACAACCAAGTTCATTAGTGACCTTAACATGAGAGTAGTCATCTGGTTGCATTTTCTTCCTTGATGACTGCTTTTATCCAACAGAATCACAGAATAACTGAATTGTCTAGGTTGGAAAAGATCTTGAAGATCATCCATTCCAACCATCAACCCAACACTGACAGTTCCCAACTACGCCATATCCCTCAGCGAAAAGTTGACCCTACTCTTTAAACACCTCCAGGGATGGGGACTCCACCACCTCCCTGGGCAGCCCATTCCAACACCCAACAACCCGTTCTGTAAAGAAATGCTTCCTAATATCCAGTCTAAACCTTCCCTAGTGCAGCTTGAGGCCATTCGCTCTTGTCCTATCACTTATTACTTGGTTAAAGAGACTCATCCCCAGCTCTCTGAAACCTCCTTTCAGGTAGTTGTAGAGGGCAATGAGGTCTCCCCTCAGCCTCCTCTTCTCCACACTAAACAACCCCAGTTCCCTCAGCTGCTCCTCGTACAACCTGTGCTCCAGACCCTTCACCAGCTTCGTTGCCCTTCTCTGGACACGCTCGAGCAATTCAATGTCATTTTTGTAGTGAGGGGTCCAAAACTGAACACAGTCATCGAGGTGCGGCCTCACCAGTGCCGAGTACAGGGGTAAGATCACTTCCCTGTCCCTGCTGGCCATGCTGTTGCTGATACAAGCCAGGATGCCATTGGCCTTCTTGGCCACCTGGGCACACTGCTGGCTCATGTTCAGCCAGCTGTCAATCAACACCCCCAGGTCCCTCTCTGACTGGCAGCTCTCCAGCCACTCCTCCCCAAGCCTGTAGAGCTGCTGGGGGTTGTTGTGGCCAAAGTGCAGCACCCGGCATTTGGCCTTATTGAAACTCCTACAGTTGGCCTTAGTCCACTGCTCCAGCCTGTCCAGGTCTCTCTGCAGAGCCTCCCTACCCTCGAGCCGATCAACACTCCCACCCAACTTGGTGTCATATGCAAACTTATGAGGGTGCACTCGATACCCTCGTCTAGATCATCAATAAACAGGAGTGGCCCCAAAACCGAGCCCTGGGGGACACCACTCGTGACTGGCCGCCAACTGGATTTAACTTCGTTTACCACAACTCTTTGGGCCCGGCCATCCAGCCAGTTCTTTACCCAGCAAAGTGTGTGCCCATCCAAGCCTCGAGCAGCCAGTTTTGCCAGGAGAATGCTGTGGGAAATGGTGTCAAAGGCCTTACTAAAGTCAAGGTAGACAACATCCACAGCCTTTCCCTCATCCAATAAGCAGGTCGCCGTTGTAGAAGGAGATCTAGTTCGTCAAGCAGGACCTGCCTTTCATAAACCCATGCTGACTGGGCCTGATCATCTGGTTGTCCCGCATGTGTTGTGTGATGGTACTCAGGATGAGCTGCTCCATCAGCTTCCCGGGCACCGAAGTCAAGCTGACAGGCCTGTAATTTCCCCGATCATCCTTCCGACCCTTCTTATATATGGGCGTCACATTGGCCAATTTCCAATCTGTCAGGACCTTCCCGGTCAGCCAGGACTGCTGGTAAATGATGAAAAGTGGCTTGGTGAGCACCCCAGCCAGCTCCTTCAGCACCCTCGGGTGTATCCCATCCGGTCCCATAGACTTGTGTGTGTCTATGTGATGCAGTAGGTCACTGATTATCTCCTCCTGGATTGCCAGGGGGTCGTTCTCCCAGTCTCTGTCTTCTGGCTGAGGAGGCTGGATTCCCTCAGTACAACTAGTCTTGTTATTAAAGACTGAGGCAAAGAAGGCATTAAGCACCTCAGCCTTTTCCTCATCACTTGTTGCCATGTTTTCTCCTGCGTGTAGCAGTGGATGGAGGGTCTCCCTGGTCTTTCTTTTGCTGCTCACATACTTATACAAACATTTATTGTTGTCCTTGATTGCTGAAACCATATTAATTTCTAGCCGGGCTTTAGACCTCCTGATTTCTGCCCTGCATAGCCTCACAGCATCTTTGTAATCACTGTGAGTGGCTAGTCCCTTCTTCCAAAGGCTGTAAACCCTCCTTTTCTCCCTGAGTTGCAGCCAAAGCTCCCTGTTGAGCCAGGGTGGTCTTCTCTGCCACCAGCTTCTCCTACAGCACCTGGGGACAGCCTGTTCCTGAGTCATTAAGAGTTCCTTCTTAATGAGTGCCCAACCTTCCTGGACCCCTATACCCTTCAGGACCATCTCCCAAGGGATCCTGTCAAGCAGGTGCCCAAACAAGACAAAGTCAGCCCTTTGGAAGTCCAGGATGGCAGTTCTGCTTCCCCCTCTCCTGGCCTCTCTAAGAATAGAGAACTCTATTATTTCATGATCGCTGTGCCCTAGTCGGCCTCCAACTGCCACATCATCCACCAGTCCTTCTATGTTCACAAAGTGGAGATCCAGCAGGGACCTGGTTCACTCACCAGCTGCATCAGGAAGTTATCTGCCACACATTTCAGGAATCTCAGGGACTGGTCCCACTCTGCTGTGTTTTATTTCCAGCAGATGTCTGGGAAGTTAAAGTCTCCCACAAGAACAAGGGCAAGCGATCATGAGGTTTCTCCTATATGCCTATAGAATATTTCATCTACCTCTCTGTCCTGGGTGGGTGGCCTACAGTAGACTCCTACTACAACATCTGCCCTGTTGGCCTTCCCCCTGATTCTAACACAAAGACACTCCACCCTGTCTTCACTACACTTATACTCAAAGCAATCATAACAGTCCCTGACATACAGCGCCACCCCACCACACCTCCTTCCTTGTCTGTCCCTCCTAAAGAGCTTGTAGCCATCAATTGCACACTCCAGTCATGGGAGACATCCCACCATGTTTCTGTAATAGCCACGACATCATAATTTTCCTGTTTCATCATGGCTTCAAGCTCCTCCTGTTTGTTACCCATGCTGTGTGCATTGGTATACATGCACTTCAGATGGGCTGATGTTTTTCCCCCTTCCCCCTTCAAATCTAGTTTAAAGCTCTGTCAATGAGCCCAGCTAACTCCTGCCCCAAGATCCTTTTCCCCCTCTGGGACAGGTGCTTCCCATCTAATGCCAAAAGGTCTGGTGCCCTGTATACCAACCCATGATTGAAAAATCCGAATCCCTGCCAGTAACACCAGTCTTGGAGCCACAAGTTCATCTGTTGAGTCCTCCGGTATTCTTCTTCATCCATCCCCCCAACTGAAGGGATGGAGGAGAACACAATTTGTGCCCCCAACCCCTTAATCACTTTCCCCGAGGACCTGAAATCTCTCTTCATTGCTTTAGGACATCTCCTGGTAATGTCGTCACTACCTACCTAAAAAACCAGGAGAGGGTAGTAGTCCTTGGGTCTCACTAGAGCGGGGAGTTTTCCTTGAGGTCCTTGACGTGGGACCCAGGGAGGCAGCAGACTTCCCCATGAAGCGGGTCCGGTCTGCGTATGGGGCCTTCGACACCCCTCAGAATGGAGACACCCACTACAATGACTCTTCTGGGGTTCTTTTTAGAACTGGTTTTAATACCTGGTCCAGAATGATCCGGCCTTGGTGGACCTTGGTCTTCCTCCTTGTTTGTCTCTGCCTTGTTTCTTACTCCTTCTCTTCTTCATTCAAAAGTTCCAGGGCCCCAAATCTATTGTGAAGGGACACCATGAAGGGTGAGGGATGTCGGGAGAGGATTTGATGCCTCCCTGAGCAGGGACCTGTTTCCACCCTCCCCCATCTCTTAGGTCCCCTCCTTCTGCCTGTTGGCAAGAGGGTGAGGGACAGGGGTGCCAAGGTGCTACTCCACCAATCAATTTCCCTTTCACACTCCCTAATACTTCTTAATCTTTCAACCTCTTCTCTGAATTCCGCCACCAGGCTGAGCAGGTCACCCAGCTGATCGCAGCGCACACAGGTGCTGTCACTGCTGCCTTCCGGCAGGATTGACCGGCTCAGGTACTCCCTGCAGCCCGGGACCCGGACCGCTGCATGTTTGCCTGGCAGCTCCATCTGGGTTGCCACGTTCTTTCTGGTGGTGGTTTTGACGTGAGTGGAGACCGTGGTTCAGTCTACTCATGGAGGACAATAAGATGACAACTAGCTCAGATAAGATCTAGACCCGGGAGATGGACTGTGCCCTGTCCACTCGCCCTGCCTGGCCAACTGCGCGAAGAGAAAATAGGGGTAAGTTGAGATCAACTCTGTATCTTTCCAAACTGAGCTAAATCTAACTGCATTGCACTACCTGTGGGCTCACAGAGGTGTGGAAGCTTTTACCGTGAAGTGCAAGGAATTGCTCAGGTGCAAATCTTGTTCGTTCATCTAAATTCATGCTGTCAATGAGTTGAAGCCATCTGTGATACTCTCCTGACAGCAGAGACTCTTTCCTAGTTCCCTTCTACACTTTTGGCTTTACATCTCTATAGTTGAAAAGTGTATTATTTCCAAAGCACTCCTTTTCATTCTCACTATCTCTCTTTTAACTGGATCACCTAATCTGCTACAGCCAGGCACTAGAGTCTTAGGAAAAACAAGTATTTAAACCATTATCTCTGCTTATGTACACCACAGAGAGAGAGAAAAAAAAAAAAAAAAAAAGAGATGAAAATAAACACTCCCACTGTTTTGACTCTCATCCATAATGCAGGATGCTAAAATGACTCTTTCTGGACCTGCTGTATCTGTAAGGTAAGCCTCACAAGCACCACTCAGGCCTTTGTTTTGCTGTCTGACACCTTATTAGCCTAGAGAAGAAATATGGGATGATTCCCCAGGCAAGGGAAGTGAGTATTAATAATGAGCCTCATTAAAGTTATTCTCTTCCTTTCATTCATATTTTTCTTCATTCATATGGCAAAAGCAATAGGAACTTGGCAAAACTACAACTCAATTTTCCTATTAAAAATTAAAGGCAAAGACAGGATCTGTGCATTTTTTCAATCATTTTTTCATGCAGTCTCTGTGAATGGTTGGACAGTTCCCAGATGAAAGCTCCTCTGACAACAAAAATATTTGATCCTCCATTTTCATCCTGAATAATTTTCCACATAAATGGAAGAAATCAAGACTTCCTATCATAATTTGCATGCATACATACATATCAACATCTATCAGGACATGATTTAATAAATCAGAGACTTTGGCCTAGAAATTCTGTGTTACTGGACCTGCAGTTTATGTGCTCCCCTTCTTGTAAGGGGGCACAAAGCAAGGCAATTCTTCCATTATTCTCTAGATATTTAAACGGATTAGTATGCCAGTGTATTTACAATCAGTGCAAGTAATACTTACATAACTTTTTTAGGTTAACACCTAGACTTTTAAAGTATGTGTTTGTTCACATCCATATTAATGACTCCCAATTGCTTTTCTGAATTAGCATCTGAGTAGTATCAACTTTAAGTGTATTTTAAGTGTGCTTTTAGAGTGAAAATTTGTGTCAGAATCTTGTTAACAACTGGGAAAAAATTCCCAGATCAATCCAATTCTGCAAGTCAGAATAGTTTTTTTATTAAGCCATGTGCTGCATGACACAGCTACTATAATGCAACTGAAGAAGATACTGTATCATAAATGTGAGTAAACAGTTGTGGAGGTAGAATAGTAATATTAAGAAAGATAGTAGTATCAGGTAATCGAATATTATGTGTGCAATGACAGTACCAAGCTTTTCTAGTATTAATGTTATATTGGTACCATTTCTAAATAAGTTGCCTCTAGGAAGCAGTGGCTGAACTAAAATAGACCTAAGAACATAGAAGCATTAAGTAAGTATTACCCAGGTGGGAAACCATTTTTTGTGCATATACATTATAATTTGTCACTGGGGGGAGGCCGACACAAATATTCAAACAAAGGGCTCAGTGAAGAAAAGCTGTTAATAAAATCAGTGTAGTAAGACCTTAAGGCAAATTACAAAGAGCTATTGCTCTCCTCTCTGCCTCAAAATGATGTACACCTCTAGACTGTTTGAGGAAGAAACAGCAGAGACTTCCCAAATAAGAAAAAAAAAATCCTCAGCAGTTTAATTTAAAGAGAAATTTACTCTTGGTGAGTTTTGTCACCTTTGTCTGACATATGATACAAGCAGGAACAAAGGGACCTACTGAGAACAGAAAATGTTAAACTTCTGTTTCTCTTTGCGAGAAAGGGGGTATGGAGAGAGAGTTTTGTTAATGCTTTCTGTAGAAAAAGCAATATACTGATAAGGAAAATACACTCTAACAGTGATACTGACACTAACTTGTGTGGGAAGAGAAGAAAATGCAGAATAGGAGAGATATGAGAAGTGTCAGAACAGGTATCTAACTTTGAAATTGCAGCACGAAGGCTAGTTATTTCACCACCTGGTGTCACTGTAGCACTTGATGTTTGTAATTACCTGCCCATTTCTAGTTGGTGTTGCTCCTGATGCTGCTGGATTTATTTTTTTTAATCGTGGTCATTGCGGCTGGTTTTTATCAAGCATGAAAGGCAGCAATCCAACTGGTAGCAGCTAATAGCCCTCGATCTAACAATGAGTGTTGCTGAGCATTAAACCAACAGCATAAAGC
Source organism: Strix uralensis (assembly GCF_047716275.1). Classification (NCBI taxonomy): domain Eukaryota; kingdom Metazoa; phylum Chordata; class Aves; order Strigiformes; family Strigidae; genus Strix; species Strix uralensis. Next base: position 68,856,252 of record NC_134012.1, read on the forward strand.
CTTGGGCACCATACTGATTTGCAGTAAGATGATTCAGAGATGGATAGAACTCGCACAGTTCAAGGTTTGGAAATCTCTTAAATCTGTTAATGTAGTTATTGGTGAACTTGATCAAGTTCACAGTACTCTTCCCCTTACATCTACACCCTTTTCACTCTTCCTGAAATAGATATCTCTTGACATTGATACTTCTGTGTATATCTTCCTCTCAGTGACATAGACAGCAGTGCACACAGAAAGTTTTATCTGAAATTATTCAGACTGTAAACTTATTCCTGGCAATGACTGTCTCTGTGCTACGTACAGTGGATGGGATGTCAGATACAGCTCCTGTCTTTCCTAATGCCCCTAAGTACTAGGAAAATGCCATAAACTTTCTATGAATTGAAGAAAAAAAAAAAAAACAAACAAACAAACAAAAAAAAAAAACCAAAGGAAAATTTAAAATGCCACTCTAAGCTGAGAATATCCTAAAACTGAGGCTAGAAGATGAGGATATACAGTACCAGTGATGGAGCAAATGCATCCTTTGATGCCCATATGTAGCCATCTGCAAAATTTGTTACCCAAAAGGTATAGACACACATATGTTTTTGAATGATTCTTTAATAGATCTGTCTCTGCTCCTTTCCCTATTATCTTTCCTTCCTTGTTTTGGTGGGTTGACCTTGGCTCGCTGCCAAGCTGCCCTCTCACTCCCCTTCCTCAGCAAGACAGGGGGAGACAATAGGATTAAATGCTTATAGGTGAAGATAACAAGGAGACTACTCACCAGCTACTGTCATGGGCAAAACAGACTCAATTTGGGGAAGATTAATTTAATTTATTGCCAATTAAAAACAGAGGAGAATAAAACACATTCCTCCCCACCACCATGCTCTTCCTCCCAGGCTTAACTTCATTCCTGACTCTTCTACCTTCTCCCCATCAAGGGGCTCAGAGGAATGGGGAACGGGGGTTTCAGTCTGTTCATAACAATTCATCTCTGCAACACCATTCTCCCCATGCCATTCCACTGCTTCAGCATGGGGTCCCTCCCATGGGAGAGAGTCCTTCATTAACTTCTTCAATATGGGTCCTTCCTACAGGCTGCAATCCTTCAAGAAGTGCTCCTGTGTAAATCCATTCCACAGAGTGCAGTCCTTCAGGAGCATACTTCTCCAGCGCCGGTACCCCACAGGCCACAGCTTCTGCCAAGAGCCTGCTCCTGTGTGGGCTTTCCAGGGGCTGCAGCTTCCTTCAGGGCACATCCACCTGCTCCAGCATGGGGTCCTCTACGAGCTGCGGTGTGGGTGTCTGCTCCACCGTGGACCTCCATGGGCTGCAGCAGGACAGTCTGCCTCACTGTGGACTCTTTAATGGGTTGCAGGGAAATCTCTGCTCCAGTGCCTGGAGCACCTCCTCCCCCTTCTTTTTCACTGATCTTCATGTCTGCAGGGCTGTTTTTCCATTTTTCTCACTCCTCTCTCTCATAGCTGCTGCTCAGTGCTTTCTACCCTTTCTTAAACATGCTATCACAGATCTGCCACCAGTGTCACTGATGGGCTCAGTTTTGATCAACGGCAGATTCATTTTGGAACTGGCTGGAACCAGCTGTGTCACACAGTGGCATCTCTTGGTCTCTCCTCACAGAAGCCACCCCTGCAGCCCCCTTGCTACCAAAACCTCACCAATACATCTATTCTGTCTCTTTGGCCTCAATTGTTTGCTGAACATGCATATTTTTGTACTTTACCCTCAGTGGTCTCAAAATAAAATGTAGAAATGTAGGCTGAATTTAAAATTAATATTATATATATTATGAGACAAGTTTCCTAATATATGATTTCCTTGTTTTCAGTTTTGGTTTTAAACTTTGGCAATGTTCTGGTAAATTGGCAAATTTATTTCTATCATCAGCCAGTGCAAGGGAGGCTGAAGTGAGGGACTAGCCATTAGCTTGAAGGCCAATATGATGATTAGAGTTCAATTTAGTCCAATTTCTAAATGAGATAAATGACTCAATGCAACCTCTGTGAAACTAGACAAATGTATCACAAACAGAAACAGTTAATGCTCCTACTTAACATGATCATTACAACAGTGTAAGGTAATGTGGTTTAAGAGTACAATAATTATATGCAAGTGTTTACATATTTTGACTATTTCGAGAAAACTGATAAAGTAATAAATGAACTGGGGAATCTTCAACAGACCTTCACTGTCATCTTCAGTCTTTTCTAAAAGCCCTTTCTTAAAGGGCAAAAAATAAAGAGCCAGCAAGCCAAACTTCCCAGTTTGCATTGGTTGTACCCAACACTCCTAAGGCACATCACCTCACATTGCTGTGGGACTGTAAAGCCATCTTGGAGAATCAAATTAATAATTGTGTCCTACACACACATCCAGCCTTAGCAAGTTAACTCCTGCACGTACATCCACAGCTAAAGTTATTGCAAATGGTCTGGCCTCGGTCTTTGACAGAGTTACCATCACAGTGGTTTACTTCCTTACCAGTCACAGTGCCATCACTGATCATAACCTACCATCATTACTGTGCTTTGTATTTCTCTATATTCCCCCAATTCATTAGGGAGGCAGCTAACAGCAAGGATCATACCCTTTACAAAACCTCTTTAAGGGAAAGGTTCAAGGGCTGTTGCTAACTCATATTAATTATTTCCGTTTAATTCTGTTTCTAACATTTAAATTGCTGCTTTTCACAGAATACCTTGCAATGCTTCACATATACCATGACTGCCAGGGGTATACAAAGCAACTTAGCTGAAAGAGAGAAATTTTTGGTGTTGCTTTATTATGTTGACCTAGAAGCTGTTAGATCTGACAATGGCTTTATTATCCCTTCACTTTGTCATTTGATACCTGAGTAAGAAAAGCAGAGTTGTGCTGTGTCAAATGTATCTATATGCTCAGCTGACCAGAGCCTGCATGCAGAGTGACTCCAGTAGCTATGTGACAGCGAACTGAGCCTGTTGATGTGAGCAGCCATAAAGGTGGACTGGTTAGAAAGGGGAAATTACTGACAAGAAGAAAATATCTGTTGAAAAATACTGTCAGGGAAACTGCCTGCCAGGCTGGGAGCTATGAGCCTGAGAACCAGAAGCATCCTTGAAAAGTGCAGCTAGCCTCTCTGAGGTATAACTGGGTACCCAGAAACCAGAGACATCCTAAAGTATCATCTATAAGTGCAAAAACAAGGAACTGTAACAGCGAATTTTTATCTAAAAAAGTGGAAGCACTCTAGGAAAATAAAATTGGTCTGAAAGAACAGAAAACATCATCACCTAGTGGCTGTTACAGGTGAAATACAAATTCACAGATCTATCGGTGCTGGCCTACACCTTCTTATGTCTCCATGATATAAAAAGGACTTAATTTTTATCCAAAATGAAGCCTCTCTTTCTGAGAATTACCCATGCTGCACATACTTTTCTTTTCCAAAACAGGTTGAATGCTCCACACAAACTTTCCTCGAGATCTGGGACTCCCATGGTGGATGCCCAGCTAACTCCAGACCCTGTGTCACAGATCATTTTTGAAGAGAGAGACTGCCTTCTGTCTGTTACTTTATGGTCCCCCTCTGAGACCACTGCTGGGAACAGGTCGGTTTTTCCTCCCACTTTTGGGATGGTTGGGTCTCCCTTCGTGAGTGGTTTGTCTTCCCCTCCAGGATGGTTTGGCCCCTGCTGAAATCTGTCTAATCCACTTGATACTGGTAGTATATATCCATATAAGTGCTGCTATATTGTTGACAAGTGTGCTTCGCTAATGACAAGTTTGTAGTAACCTATAATAGTATATTCCTACTTGGTTGTTGCTGTTCCTGGTTGTTGCTATAATATTTATTGTCCCTATACCATTGATTGTTGCTATACTATTGATTGATACTATGCTACTGTTGCTGATAGTAATCTGTGTTCACTTCATTAATCATAGGTATACTTGCTAGTGGTGACTTTTGTGGTATTTGTGGTAATCTGTAATAAAGTAGAAAAATTCAGGAGATAAAGCCTGCATGTCCTTCCTTGCGTATTATGGAATCCTGAGAGTCCACAGTCATAATCTCCCTTTAGGTTGTGCCACCTGTATGATATTAAAAAGCGCCCGCTTCTCAGCACTGATTTTTTCCAAGTCCAAATTACTGGCATCTTGTGCTTCATCCAAATGAACAAATCCTACTTCACTGACTCCGAGGGTTAACAGAGCTCAGAGCACAGCAAAAGTAGCTGACACCTCCAGAGACTACAGCTCCAACACTTGGAGAGCCTGTGCCATCTGTGTCACCATCCCAATTCCTCCCTCTGTATGGCACCCTGACTGCCTAACACAGACCTACCTCATGGCCCGCCCAGAATCAAGGAAACCTACCTACATCACTGCAATAGTCAGCTTGCAAAAAATAGTCTGTTGGTTTCCAGGACAGCCTGAAGGACAAGAATCCATACCTCCAGCCTGAGCAGCTCCCCAGCACACTGGCAGCATCATTCCAGCTGCAGTCCTCGCCTGAAGAGGACTAAGGACTCAGCAGCTCACCACTGGCAGTTGCTAACAGAAGAAGATACTGGATCAGGCCAAACACAAGCAAACGTCCCATGAACAGGCTTTTCTGATAACTTCTGACAGGTTGCAAAATTTCTGTACACTTCTAAGATTAAAAACACAGCCAGTATGATCTCTTGTGCATCCAGACTCCAAGTTCTTAATGATAAAAACTACACTTTTTTTCTGTCTTTTGTAAAGTATTTTGGATTGCTTGGATATTTTGGGAGCTGTAAATGGTAATAGTTGGAGAACAGTGAGGAAGGCTTTGTGAGATGAGGGTCTAATTCTCTTATTTCAGGATATGATGCTTTTTCTGTGTTAGGCCTCTTGAGACTCTATATATGAGCAGTACATGATAATTTAAACTCATGCAGGTGCTCTTTATGGACAAAGCTGACCTGGAAACAGACAGGAATGGTATTTAAAAATTACTTGTGCCTCTAACCAGTGGTTCTGATAAGGTTGAGGGAGTCTGCAGGGGACTGCCTGGGTCTCTTGCCCTGTAGTGAATGTTGGTGACTGAGCAGCAAACTGCAGTAGAGCCTGTCTCCAGGTAGATACAGGAATTCATATTCATTGCCCATCTTGAAAATACCTGTGCTTTACTCAAGTCACTGTCTCTTTCTCCTCACATGCTGTCTTCAGGATGGGAAGTTTGCAAAATTGATGAAAGGTGTGATTGATATCTCCTGTAAGATGTAATGTATCCCATGTAAGATACTTGAAAAGTGTTAGAGAAGTATCCAAACTGCAGCTTCATGAGTAGCCCTATTAATAACAGAAGTGAATTATATTATTTATTGACCAAAAATACTTTAGATTTGTAACTGTTCTCTAAAAACTTGACATTTTTTTCTGAAAAATACATGGTAGGAGTAAAGATTATTTTCCCAGCCATTAGTTGTATTGAGAAAATGACCACTAGCTTAGGATTTCTGCTTACATGTTTTGTTCACTTTTTACTACAAACTTTGTGTTTGTTACAGTTAAAGTTCAGGCCTGGTATTCTGACCTAGCACTGATGAAACTTGGTTGACTGATACTCAGGCCCAAATCTTTGCTGTGAGGAGGAACAGTATGAAAAAAGTGCATCCAGATGGAAATTGCTCTCAAGTGGATAATAAATTAGGATCCTGTGATTAGTGTGAAAACAAGAAACAAAAAAAAAGCTGCTGTAAAACACGTAATTACATTCTATTGACAAATTAGTTATCTTTTTATTGCATTGTTTATGAACAAAAGAGATAAAGTTATCTAGATAAAAGATATATGTTAATATAATGTTAATACCACATTATATTTTATACTTGATTTCAGTTCATCCACCTTCCCATACATACTGTTCCAATCTAATGTTGGGGGAGGTTTCGATATGATCCCAAGGGCGAGATTAAGACACAAATGAGGTCAAATGCCATACACCCAAAACAGTTCTTATTATTAAAAGAGTGGTAGCGATAGGACAGAATGGAAGGAGAAGACAGAAATCAAGCAAGCATCCAGAACAGAGTTGTAAGAATAGTCACCACCATGGATCCAGCAGCGTCCTGTTGGTCCTCAGTCTTCAGTGTTTCGGTGGTGGGTGCACACACAGCAGAGTTTTCTGTTGCCTTTTAAGTTCACCATATCAGCTGATTAGCATTATCTGCCCACCTTTAGTTTTTCCTCTGGTCCCACAGGTTTTTGCTGACTTCATGCTTCTTAATCATCCGGCTTCTGAGGTGGAAATTCTCACCTCTTATCACTTATTTAGCAATGCATGCATGGTGTCTGGTGTACATATCCTCCCACTCTCCTTCATTCTCTGTCCAGGAGCAAACAAAAACTCATTGAAACTTTCCTGCAGCTCCATATGGAAATATATACCCACACTTCATATTAATATTCATAGTGAATACTTGAATAAATAACATGCAGGTGTTCCTCTGTTCCTTCTTCATAGGCAACTGAATGGATTCCTCACTGGATATCAGAGTGACTTTCACACATGGGACATGTTTGTGTACTGCAAATTGCTTCACATCTAAAAAACAAGTTCTCCATCTGCAAAATAGGCTCAGAAAACTTTCTAGCTTTGCAACACTGCCTGCTAGTAATCCCTCATAAAGCCATTTATTCCAGTACCAGGGAGTTTAGCCTCAGTAACAGTGCAAAAGCTTCTGGCGTATTTTTACTGGAGGTTTCAAAATCCAGGCCCTGTATGAATGTCCAGTTAATGAAAATATTCTTATGAACAGGACTTCTGATATTCAGCAGATAACATCATTCTCTCCTCATATGTTGTACAGGAAGTTCCAGTGGTTTAGGAAATCAAGTCTATCTCAGGCTGTTTATTCAAAACTGTGTCTTCAATTTAAGGACTTTCTTGTGTCTTTTAGAGAATTGAAGCTGTTAACATTTATCGCAACTAATGGGGAAAGAAGGAAAGTAGTGATGGGAGCTTCTGCCCAGCAAAATGTTGGTGCTGGGTAAAATAATCCTGTTGCTGTGCCAGTGAGTGGAAAGAAACCTTAGCACAGCTAACACTGAAATCACTTCTACGAACTTAAGTTGTTCTTTTAAAAAATACCTTTGCTGAATATCATTCAGATGGAGCTGCAGAATGGGCAAGGAAAGGCAGGATAACACACCTTTCACAGTTCCTCCTATCCTTCCTTCCTCCCCCATTTATAGCATAATTCAGACTCATTTTCTGTGGTACTTCAAGGTAACATATAGAGACTCTTGTTATATATATGCATTCCTTTCTGGTTTTACTCTAGGGAGTAATTTCTGCTTGGAAAAGCAGCTAGCTAGAGAGGACATTGCTCTAAATTCCCATGGCATTACTCATACAAGCTTGTCTGATCCAAACACTCAATCCACATTGTGTGGGAATTCTGTGGTAGAAAGGTTTTATGTCCAATGTAGGTAACACTGCAAAGAAAAACTATCTGATCAATGATTATACTGGGCAGTTATTAGCCGAAGGGGAAATAATGCTATCTAACCAAAAATGGGGAAGCATGGACACCTTTCTCTGGATCTTTCTGAATTATTTACTAAAGTAAAAAAGAGAAGATAGAAGGGAAATTACTCTTGTTGATCTGTGATTGTGATGTTTAAAAGGGACTCTGTGAAACAAGTCTTCCCCAGATCTTCTGTGTGATACCTAGAAAAGCCATAAAGCATGGGGTAGGTCACTCAGCCATCACTCTAAGAGCTAGCTGTTTTTAAGTCTGCTGTCTACAGTACAGTAGGAGTAAGGGAACACAGATAAACTTTGGCAATGTGAGAAATTTAAAGAAGTCATTTGATCAGGATGGTCTTGGAAGTCTCTGTTAAGACTTCATATTCACTGAAATTAATACTTTTTTTTTGCCTTAGTCACAGTGAAAATTTTTTTTTTCTTCTCTCTCCTTAAGGAGTAATTTAGGTTAATATCAGCTGATTTATTTACAGAAGGATGATTTCTAAACCTAAGAACTTGCTCAGCTGACAAGCTCCAAAGCATTGGAGAAGTGGTCACTGTGCCAATAGTACCAATGGCACCTTTCTACCTTCATCATACAGGGCAGTTACACTGGCTTACAGACCTGATGCAAACCTGGCTGTAGCAGAAATGACTGCTGAATAGCACAGCACAGCGCAGCACATCACAGCACAGTGTAGAATAGAATAGAATAGAATAGAATAGAATAGAATAGAATAGAATAGAATAGAATAGAATAGAATAGAATAGAATAGAATAGAATAGAATAGAATAGAATAGAATGCAACTGAGCACCATACAGCCATTCACTCACCCATTCCCCCCCAGTGCTGGGAATAAGAAAAATGAATCAGAAGGCTCATGAATGGAGATAAAGGAGAGCGAGGTGTTGCTCACCCATTAATGCTCACAGGCAAAAGACAGGCTCCTTAGGGGAAGAAAAAGGACATCACTTTAATTCAAAACACTAATGATAACGATACTTAACAGACAGAATGGGACAGTAAGAAGCATTACCATATCTTAAAACCACCCCACCCCCACCCCCCACCCTTCTTCCCGGGCTCAGTTTTGTTCCCAATAATCCCCCAGCAGCACAGGGGCAGAGGCTGGGGGATGCAGTCAGTCTGCCATTTCTTCCTCCAAGGGTGGAAGGGAAGCACTCTTTTGCATTCTTCCCCCTGCTCTATGTGGTGTCCCTCTCACAGGGGACAGTTCTCCATGAACTCTCTCCAACATGAGTCCTCCCCACAGGATGCATTCTTCTCAGGATGCTCCAGTGTGGGTCACATCTAATGGCAGGCTAGTGACCAACACTGCTGTGAACCCAGAGCTTGTAAGTAATATAATTTGGCTGATTAGAAGAAGGTCATGTATTTGAATTGCCTATAACTCCTGTTAATGCTGAAAGTAGCATTTATACACCAAATGGAGATGGTGCATTTAAGTGTTTGTTCACCAAGGATATCGCTAGGCAATTATCTACCTCTCTACCTACTGTTACTTTTTAAAAATGACTGCCAGAACTAATTTGAGTAATAAGCACCTGCTGTCTTCAGCGTTTCTAAATATATATTTCTGTTGCAGGAATTATTTCTAGTTAACACTGCCTGAAGGATGGTAGATGTTAACTTAAAGTACTTTCTCTGAGGGTTTTTCCCCTCCATGTATTTGTCTGCTATATTGTACCTTATTATTGCAATAGTATGTTGATTTTCAGCTGTTGGGACCTATGTAAAAAACAAGTGACAGCTAACAGCTCAAAAAGGACAGCCTCATCTTGGATGAAACACAGACTGGACCGTGCTCTGTTCTGCTCTCACTCTAAGCAAAACTGGTTTTATGAGGTTTTTGGAGAACATCTTTATTTTCAAATGCTTGTGCTATACAATATAGTCCTGTACTGGCTGGCACAGAAGGTATGTAAAACAAACACTGGAAGAATTCCAAATCTATCTGGTAAATAAAGCATTGTAATAGCAGTGAAGTCAGCAGGAGCAACAATCTTCAGGACCATATTTCTCAATAGAAAACAGTCAGCATCTACAAGAGAGATCATGGACAGATACTGTGTTCCTACTGCAATGTCAATATGCAGCACAGGAAAGATTTGGAAATGTGTTAAATACGCTGATCAGCTTTTGTTGCCTGTGTTTCCCTCTAAGCACCACACAGCCAACAAATCCATTGATGCTTTTGATGTGTCTTGCACATAATCCTGTTCACGAGCAAGTGCACTTCTCTTTGCATTGTGGGGACAGTGTCCCACTTTAAAATAGCTTGAGTACTTAATTTTAGCTCTACTTCCACCACACAACTTATATTGACTGATATGAAATAAATTCCACTTGTCTTCCGTACAGCCACATTTTCAAATCCTTTAGGAGGTTGAATTCCCAAACATTCACATTTAGATGAAAAGAAAATAACAGCAGAAATGGTTGGGCTTGTAGGGAGAGAGACTTCTTTCACTGAAACATTTTAATTACTTAATTTACTCTAATGAACAGTTGCTTCCAAGCAGTCTGGAGTCTTCATCCACAGGCAGTCAGAAACCTAGACTTAGAATGTCTGCATAATGTAAAGTTTCTCACTCCCCTTCTACTTTTAACTTGATCATAGTTTGTTTGAATCTGATGAGTGCACACTGATGTGATTTAGATGAATCCCAGAAAACATCTTGCAGCATTGTGTTAGTCAATAGCATTCTGTCTAGTCTCAATACAGTCCACAGTAAGTTTACTTTCTTTTTTCTTGGGTTTTTTTTCTTTGTTTTTGCAGAGAAAGGACAAGAAGCAACCCATCTTTTTTTTCAAAAGCTACTCCAGCATGGTTTACCATAGAATGGTCTAAGGCAAGTTTAGAGCACTTAGAAAAACCTACTGAATTGAGTCACTGAGATATGAATTCCCAAAAGCTGCAGCATCAAATATTTGAATTACCTATAAAACAAGCCAGTTGTTGCCTATGTTTTCAATATTTTTTCCCTATAGGTTTAGCTAAACACTCAAAATTAAATACAGTCTTGAATCTAAAGGGCTTTTTGTCCCCTTGTTATTTTTTGTCAAAATCTTTCCACCAACAACAAAGCCTCTGAGTTAAAAAGCAAAAGATACCTACAGATGTCTTCTGTGTGGGTTCTTTTTGTTTTTTTCCATGCCTCCTTACATCTTTCAGTGTTCTACAGGGAAAGAGTATGTCAGGGTTGATCTCAACTGCTTAGCTGTCACAAAAGAATTTTGTTAAAAAGAAATACTAATTTACTTTGTTAAGAAAGTTACTGGAAGGAAGATATATTCTAGCACTGTTTTCCTGAAAACATCTAAGGTCTCTTCTTTCTTGAAGGAGGGCTACAGACACTGTTTTCTCACACTCCATACCATTACCAACACATGCAGCTTCAGCACACTGCAGTCATATGACAAAAGTGAGTAAGTGGGGACTTGAGGTTTGCTTGAAGATGTACATTTGCCTTCTTCCCTAATGAGACTGACTGGTTCCATATACCATTTTTTTAAATAATGAGCAATATTAAATGCTCTGGAATGATGCAGAGGTCTAACATATAACAGTTTCTTGTTAGTGAGAAGCTCTCTATGGACAGTACAACCTGGGTGGAACTTTTGCCCTCATCTGTGGTCCTGAGCACAAGTCATATCCTATGAGGAAATCAATGGGAGAGTTACACTTGACTGATGGAATGACTGATTTTAACAGCAGTAGGTTTGCATCTGCACTCCTGAGCTCAGCACCTGCACTACAGCTTTGAAGAGTTGTATTCTTCATTCCACTGGAAGACTATCTAGATGTGGAATAACAGATTGCTCATCAGATGTTGCTTTGTGGTTCAATATCTGTGCAAAACAATAAATTCATTGTAGACTGTTCCAGAGTATATGCCAAGAATGGACATTACTATAAAAATCCTTCCTTTTTTTCCTCCCATTAACCATAATTGGTATTACAAAGATACTGTAATATCATAGTATCATATGATATTATATCTTCTCCTCTGTAATAAGGAAGGCTTCAATATCATAGTTGCTGAGTAGGTAAGGTAGCAATAGACAAAGGACCATAACTGCAACTGCTGTGCCCAGACATTAAAATCAGTGGCTGTAGAGTAATGCATCCAGTAGGAGCTGGTTAAGATCCATTGCTGGGGAAAGAAGGTCACTATACCTTTAGGAAAACAAGTCAACAGGAACAGCAGGACACTTCCGGAAGAAAAATGGGTGTCACTGCAGAAATGTTAAATACACCTTTTTCTGTACAGGGAAAATCTGACCCAGGGAGATGTTTTACATTATCTTGTTCTGTGCTGAGTGTGAGCTTGTCATCTCACTGATGCTTCTTAAAGATTTCTGACATGGAGAGTAGTTTAGGATGGATATTCTTCTGTGAGGGTATTTTGACTGTCCATCCTGTTGGAAGTAGCTGCCTACCAAGCAGCACTACAGGTCAAAATTTGTAGTTGGGCTCTGGATCTTGCTTTTGCAAATATTTTATTGGTGCTTCACAGAAGGATCCTTAAAGGACTCACATAGTTCGGGGATACCTGCAAAGATGTGGACCTGCACCAAGATTTTACCATTGAGCCTGAAAGGAATAGTCTTGGATAGAAATACAACCATCTTAAGATCATGTTTTGCCTGTGTTTTAATGTTCAAAGTGATTTTTCTTTTCTTTGTTCAGTGGCTTCTGTTTATCCTTACCTTCCTTCTTGTTTTTGTTTTTACCATAAACTTTTTCTGGTCTTATCTGCTTACTCTCTGGGTTTACTCTTATCTATTTATTTTTCTTGCTCTCTCACCGCTTGAGTGCCAACAGAGGACACTTCTCCTCAGCCCTACCATTTGCTCTGTGTCTGTGCCAAAAACAACACACAGATAGAGGCCTGTTGTGATACTACTTACCTAGAAAGTGTTTAAGGATTTCAGGGCACAAATGTGTAATGTCATAAAATGGACTGGTTCAAATTAGTTGGTTTGTGAGTGTTGGTTAGCAGTGTGGGGTACAGAGGAACATAGAATGTTCTGCTTCTTTGCAAATTTTTTCTTTAAAGCTTGTTGGTTTATCTTTCTCACCTGACATTCATCATATTTTTAAGTTCCAGTTCTGAATTATCACTGTTCACTGCTGAAAGAACAACTAGTTCATGTCTTGCATTATGGGGGTTATTGTCTCTTTCCAGCTCCTGTACTGTTAGTCCAAAGTGTGCATACTTGTCTTTTGCAATTTTTGCTATATGAAGCTTGTTTGGTATTTAATTGGTAAATGCTTCAACTACTAAAATAATTAATTTGAATTACATGTGTCATAATTTTCCCAGATTTTTTAGTATTATTGTTCATAAGATGTTTCTTTTTCCAGTTCTGAACTGTGTCAATTTCAGAAAGCCAGCCTGCTTAGAAAGATCAGAACTAATTTTCTGTGGCATGGTTTTTCCACTAGGACAAACTGATACATAATTCAAAACCTATACCTTGTAAAAAAAAAAAAAAGAAAAAAAAGACAGATCATCAGCTTAACAAAACTGGTCTTCATGAACACATTTCTCACACAGTTTCATTCTCTGTGTTCTCTAGTGACTACAGGACCTAAACCAACAACAGTGTTTGAAACTACTCATAGCACTGTTCATGTTTACCTTTATTTTATATTAATATTAATTTATTATGAAGCTCAGATCTTTTACTCACATGTATTTTCTTACAGTTCTCCATCAGAACATGAAGTACACTATGTTAGGAAATTCCACCAAAAATGCTGAAAAGCATTAAAAAGAGAGCTACTGATATTACCACCAATTTGTCTGTTTACTTCTCTGGTACTTCTCCCTTCATGTGCACATCCAAAGCCAAAATGGAGATTGGCTTACATTCCCACTTTCTTGGTGCCACAGACTCATCCAACTCTTTCCAGCTAAGCTAAAGCCTGGAAAAGTGACAATCCTTTTGATTCAGAGAACTGAGAAACTTAAATACCATGGGAATGGGAAATATGAGTGCATGAATGAGTAATTTTGTGTCTCTGTTCTCCCTGTTCCCCCATAAGTGTGCTCTACAAACAGCTGTGGACTATAACTGACCAGGGTTTTGTCACTCTTAAGCATTTAGGACCAGAAAACAGTTGCATTTTGAGGCAAGTTTAGAGACTGTGCCATATGTCTGCCTAGGACTTCCATTTTGAAGCAATCAAGAATTAGAAATCCTGAAACTGCTGTGAAATGCCTTTAGGAACAGTGGATATTTACTTCAGCTTGTTCCTCTGTCTCAAGTCTTTGATGGAAGTAACAAAAATATAACAAGAACTGGGGACATTAAAGGGAGTAGCACAACTTTTCCCTCTCTCCCATAAGCGAACAGGTATACTTCTATTCTGATAATCGAACTCTGAATGGCCCAGCAAATCGTGTGAAGACGTTATCTTGCTTGGCACTGAAATGTTGTTATTTCTCACTCAGACATTTGAGAAAATTATGCTGTTGTGCTCATAAAAGTGGCAGTGTAACGGGACAGCGTTGTCCAGTCCATATATCAAAGATCTCGTTGTTCTCCCTTCAAATCCAGCTTCAAGCAATATTCAGTTCTGCAAGCACGCATAATACTCAAGAGATCCAAGACCTTGACACGAACAAAGCTGTGTCTTGCCTTTTTTCAGTCCTGATACACAGCATTCTGTACAGTGGGCCTTTTCTTCCAGAGGTCACCAAGATGAGGAAGGCCAAAATAAATAGCCATATGCATGGGACCAGCCTTTCACCCCAAAGTGCTAGAGAGATCAGAGCAGGGGAGCTGAATGCTAACTGCAGATGCAGTTTCATCAAAATGTTTTGCCTTATAACTTATCACAGGCTATGATGAAAACATGTGGTGGAAAAAAGCCTAACAACTACAGAAAATACAGACATTAGGTCAAATGGTGGCAGTCAGAAAGCCTCTTAAGGCCAATTTATGAGATGCAGTCATTAAAACTGCAATAGGAAAAAGACATATACACAGTCATGGAATAACTGGATAGGATCTAATAAAATTATGAAAATGTAATAATTTATAGTGAAAGGTTTGATGTGCAATGGGAAGCTGGACTATCAAAGGAGGGTATACTCCCAGGAAAATCTGAAGTTCAAAGGAATTCAATAGCCTTGCAGGCTATTTGTTGACAATATCCAGAACTGTGAAGTATCTAGGAATATATCCACTACTTCCTTACCAAAGGATTACTGTTTTAATGCTGATGGTGTAAGAACAATAAAAAAAGAAGCATTGCAAATCCATAGGTCTTCAGTTAGCAGCTTAGGGAGTATACCATCCTGAATGTCACAAATCAGTGTCATCTTCTGACTTAGGAGACTAGACTCTATGACTTGGACAGTCTGAAATACTCATAACAGTGCAGCACCATAAGTTCAAGTCAGTGCTTACTTTATCGGGATCAGTCTACATAAACCATGACAAAAATCTCAAAACTTTTCAAGTTCACTTATTTGTTTTACAAGTACTGGAATGAATTGGAAAAAAAAAATGAAATATTTTGGCAATTTGCAATTGGTTTTCTGTTGGACCTGTTTCACTGATCTGCGGCATATCTGTACTGTTAACAAATTACTTATTCTTGGTCAGCATTGTTACAGGGCCTGTTCAATGGATTAATAATTACCTATTTATTTCCAAGTTCAAACATTATATCCATAGTTTTAACATGTTACAATGATTATAATACTTTATTGCTTGTATAACTCTTAGATAGAGTGATCCTGCTCATTTTTCGTTCCTGCTCACATATTTTTATCAGCTAGCAATTAACATTAAGTAACTACTTTATTGAAACCAAACATTTATTTGAGACACTTCATTTTGTATTTCCAGAACATCTTTTTGTCTTACAGAATTTTTCAGCTAAACTCTTTACTATGCAGCCTTTCAGGCTACAGTCACAATGGACAGCAATGCTGTGAATAATAATAAAAGAAGTATGAGAAAGAAAATATTGAACTGCCAATTGCTGATCAAATGAGAGTTCTCAGTGAGATCAGGACTGAGATTTGTTTTTGTGGTGGTTGGCCATGAGGTGCCTACCAAGCTGTTCTATCACTCTGCCTCCATCAACAGGACGGGGAGCAAATATGATGCAATGCTTGTGGGTTGAGATAAGGATGAGGAAAGTACTTATTAATTACCATCACAGGAAAACAGACTGGACTTGAGGGAATTAATTTAATTTATTGCCAATTAATTGTAACAGACTAGGATAGTGAGAAATAAAAAAAAAAAGAAACATACAAAACCACTCAAACTAAAACCTCTCTGTGTCTAACAAACCTGAAAACTCCTTATGAAGATCTAGGAGACAGCTTCATATGTCTCTTTCTTTAAAAGATTGTTTCAGCATGGCCGCAGTTAAAGAGCCATGAACTTCTTGTGCCTGTGTGCATATTCATCTCTTTCAGTTTATGACTACTGTAAAGGATTTCATTTTCACCAGGATTTCACAGTTGCATATGCAAATGCATTGAAAGAGTTTAAGACCAATACTCATCTTTACTAACTGGTGTCATAAAAGTCCTTTCCTAATGCAGTTATTTATGTTACTTATATTTGTGTGTTTGTATATTTATATGTTTTTAAGTGTTTTGACTTATCAACCAAGAAGTACGTAATTGAACAAATCCCGCTGAAAAATAAAACACTGTAAATGCTTTTGCTGTTCTGTTTCTCAGACACATTCAGGGTGTAACACCCTGGTACACTGTCTGCCTTTGAAGCAATGTGCTTGACAACTTTTCTGTATTGGGAGCAACTGAATTTACAAGTTCAGTGCTGCCACTTATGATTCTGTTATAAACTTCACAATGTTTTGCTAACAAGCTTCTAAGATTATTAGTGCTTGATTTTTACTTTTTTTAAAGTTAAATACTTAAGCTCTCAGAATTTCAGAGGCAAAAAAGGGGCAAAAAACAAGGTAAAAAGAATTTCAGGGGTAAAAATAGAAAAGTTAAGCAAGTGCATCCCAGATACGCACCAAGCAAGTCACAACTCATTGCTCAAGCTGTTTTTCCAATTTCCTTTAGTAATATTTCAAGAATTCATTATTTTTAAACAGGTATTTGCAGCATTGAGTTTAGAGTTACATGATGAATACTTATGACCTATAACTGCAAATAACTGAAAAGTTTTTGAACTTTTCAGCTAAATTAAATGCAGATTAGAAACATCAGATCACCTTTCATCCAGTGGAAGCACGGATTAAAAACATCAGGTTACTACAATCCCTCCAAGAGGTTCAACTCCATCCTAAGGAGCAAAAGTATTTCTAAATAATGCCTTTTCCAAATTAACATCCTGTTAGACTGGGATATACTCTGCTGGTGAACAGACTGTTTAGCCTTATCTCCACAAACTAAATTCTTTCCAAAAAATCCTGGAGGAGTTAGCGTCTTTTCTACTGTGAATTCAACTTGTGATGAGGTGGAGAAACCATGACAATCTCAGTTGCTTTAATTAAACATATGTCTCAAATTTTCTCTGTTTGACATGTTTATTAGGACAAGAAAAACAGAATGGATTTCACAAACAAATCAGCTAGTTAGGTAATATTTTCTGAAATTTGTGCACACTACTGTACTGGGTCTGGCTGAGCCGGAATTGGTTTTCCCCTGTAGCAGCCCTCCTGGTGCTGTGTTTTATGTTGGGAGCTGGCAGGGTGTTGATAGCACACTGGTGTTGTGGCTACTGCTGAGTGGTGCTTACACAGCACCAAGGCTCTTTCCGACATTTTCCCCCTGCAGTGGGACGGGGTGGGCAAGATCTTGGGAGGGGACACAACCAGGACAGCTGACCTGAACTGACCAAAGGGATATTCCAGACCATATGACGTCTGCTCAGTATAAAGGTGGGAAAAAGGAGGAAGGGGGTGGGGTCACCCTTGGTCCTCCGAGGCAACCACTACCCGTATTGGAGCCCTGCTTCCTGAGAAGGCCCGACATCGCCTGTTAATGGGAAGTAGACAATAAATCTGGTTTCTTTTTTTTTGCTTCCGCGCGTGGACCTTTGCTTCGCTTTGCTTATATTAAAACTGCTTTTGTTTTACCCACAAGGGTTGGGGTTTTTTTTTCCTATCTTATTTTCTTTCCACTCTTTGCCCTGTTGAGAAAAAAAGGGGGAAGGGGGGGGGAAGTGACAGAGCGACTTGGTGGGTACCTGGCATTTAGCCAAGGTCAAACCACCACAACTACCTATGCAGCCAGTAAATGGTAAACAACAGGCTGTAAAGAGGGATTGCCTTGAGGAATCCTAAACAAAGTCACCCATTGCTGCAAAAAGTATAGAACCATCCATTGCAGCATTAGAGGAGTAATTTCCCATTATTTACTCAACTTGGTTTAAATGATACTGCACATTTTACTTTCATATATATGAAAAAGTGTTTACAAATTTGGTAGGACTCTGACTTCATAGAGTAAATCTTCTGTAATCAGAGATGGATCTTCTCTTGAGCCTTACCTGGAGATACAGTGCTGAGGTTTCTGTCTCATGAGACTGCAGTAATACAAATAACAGAGAGGAGCTGCAGTTTGCAGAAAGCAGGATTGTGCTTTGTTCCATTTGATTATATGAGTTTTGGGCATACTTGGAGGCAATATTTTGAATTCAAAGAGTTTTTCAGAGCGTTTTTGTTAGTTCAATTGGTTTTCATAAGAGGAAAAATGGAGGTGTGTGAAAAAGACATCAAGGAGAGCATGGCTGAGATGAGTGTTTAATCAGAAACTTCTCTGTTGAAGTTCTTCCAGTAGTTCTTCCCTACCCAGTAGCTGATATGAGCTGAAGAATTATGCGATATCTGCTTGGATATTTTTTTTCCAAGTTGTAATTAATATTAAGGACGTATGTGTCTCTATGTGTGTGTCTTCCTTTTGTGTGTATGCACATTTGTGGAGGGGGAAACTTGCATAATCTGAATGCACATAGCAGTCGCTGTCACCTCAACTGCTTGCTTTTCACTTTTACTGGATAGAAAAATATTAAGCAGTTAATGGTAGTCAGTAATGGTAGTACCTTTACTTCATTTTGGTTTTCAAGGCCTCTCATAGCTCTTGATTTAATAGAGAACAGCTGATAACATAAACTTTGATACCTTTTTTTTTTACTGTTCTTTCTGAAATGGTTCTGCAACTGTCTTCAAAGCGGCTGTCTCTAAAATGCCGTTTAAAAACTACTTCTTATGTCCCCTGAGTTTTTGTCTGAGGAATAAGCATAGAAAAAGACATTACTATATTGTTAACTTTTTACATTCTTATAAGGAACTGCACTAACTGCTGTGCCAACCTTTCATACATGAGATGTGTATCCCTGGTGTTATTTACTTACCTCTTGTAGTCAACTCTTTCAATCAAATATGAACTCATGCATACCTGATTTCATTAAACAGTGCCTAAAGACATCAAGAGAAATTGGTAAAAATTATTTTCAGCACAGTGTGAAGACTTCAGGAAACTGGACTTCTGCCTGAAGATCTTAACAAAATACCAGGAGGTACTTCCAAGCTAAGTGATTACATAAATGATGTCTGAAGCTGACTTCTGGCAGATTTCAGACTAGGATTGCAAGTGTCCCTGTTCCTGTTATGTTGTTACTGACTCTAAAGTTTAACTTTGTAGGGAAAAATGATTATTCATTTGATCCATTTTGACAAAAGGGTACCTTCAGTAAAATGTGTTTATCTGCACTGCAAAAGGTAGTATAACTTCATTTGACTCTATATTAGGAACCCTTTGCTGTCACTGGTCTTGTCATGAATTCAGTTTTGGATTTTACTGGTTTGGCATGACTTCTGCACATCTTTTCCAAGAATCTGCCTACATGTATTACAATTGTTTTAGGAGGAACTCCGTATATTACCAGCCTGAGCTGCTGCTGCTGAGGCTTCAAATTGCCTTAATGATGTAATAACATAATATTTACCTTCCAAGTCAATCCCTGTGCTTCTGAGTGAGCTCCTTTATCTCAGCTTGGAAACTGTTACTTTTAAGATGTTTCTAATCTCACAAAGCATGGAGAAGTTCTTCCAGTGAAGGGATCCTACAACATGTTTCTTGCAACATTTTTTTTTCTCTCAGTACAGGCAAAATAAGGTAGAAATGCACAGTTGCTGTTTTTTTAATAACCTAAGGTGCTTGTATTGTAGTCAAAGGCTGGAGACACACCTCCAATAGAGAAAGCCTGCCCAGACATTATTCGTCTAATTAGGGTATGGTAGCACATGTAATTCCTTTAGTTTATTGTCCTGAGATTTCTCTTTCTGACTGAGCATTTAATTCTGTCTTTAACTGCTCTGTCTTGATATAATAGCACTAATTTGCATCTCAACTGCAGTGGAAACTCAGCTGAAATGGAAACTCAGCTGAAATGGAACCAACAAATAAATTAACATTTTAATCTACCACTTATACACATTGAAAATAGTCCCTACACTAACCCTGTTTCTTGTTCCCTCTGAAATTTTGAGAGAGGATCTCTCCATCCCTCCCATGGTAACAAGAATAAGAGTTTGTCTCTCAATTCAGCCTTTCTTCTCTTGTTCTAGAAAGATTATCCTGTTCTCAGGCTTTCACCCCATGGTAAGAAAACTAGATTTGTCTTTTCAGATGAGAAAACTTGAGCTGGCTGTACTTTGCATTATGCTTGGAGCATTTTCTATACATCTTCTAAGGAATCTTAATGCTGACATTGTTTGCTTAGGTTTTTCCCCTTTTTGTTTAGTAGGTGTTGACTATTCATTTTTGGCTAGAAAACATGTTTGTGATGCTTGAAACCTTTAGAAGGCTAAATAGTCAAAACTCTTAAAACATGTTATGTAATCATTAGTATTAAAGTATCTCACAGCATAAAGAAAGAATCAGTTTCATGCTAGAGAATTGTAGCAGTTGATCAGTTCTAGGTAACAAGACTGACTTCAGCAAGGCTTCAAAAACATCTGTGCTAAGGTTATTTCTTTGTCTGTAACTTTATTTCAGATACGTGTATTACTATGGATTCCCTTTGTAACATTTCTACCAGTGTACAGTAATATACACAAACAGAAGAAATATTTAAAGCCAGGCAGAAATAGCTGTGACATTTGCAAGCTTTCTGTCACTCACAATGATTGTTCCTCAGTACTAACTTCTGCTTATTGAGGATGCTCAGGACAGTTTGCTCTTCGCTTCTACAGCTCCAGAGGTTGACCTTTAGATCATGAGATGATGAACTTGACAACTGGTTTTATTTCTGAAAATGCTTTAACAGTCAAAAATATCACTGACCCTTTGCAACACGATCTCTGTCCACTGAAAAAGAACACAGATGCAAAGAACTGCTACAGAATTAGGGAAGAAAAATGAAGTCCTCATCTCCTTTTCAAATAATGCTGATTGCCAACTGAGGAAAAAAAAAAACTAATCCCCTATATTTTTTATGTACTCTCATTCATAATAGCAAGCAAACGTTTAAAAGAAGTGGTGGATCATATGTGAAATACTGGAACTCTCTAGAGCATTATCACGAGATGCAAAGAAGAGCACAGATTTGCCACTAAATGCCTCTCCTTCCTTCTTGGTTCATCCCATTTGCTGTGGCAGGCACACATCAGAAAGCTCTTCTGACAAAGGTGAATACCTGCATATACACTGCAGGGTGGGCTGACATTGCAGTAATTGTTACAAAAATGCCATGTCCATATACCTCTGACAGAACCAATACTGAAATATGCACTGTCTCAAAAATAAGGAGCAATTTAGCAACTAATCATCAGAATAGGCACATGAAGAAAATGTATACTGGGTGGACCTTTGTGCTAGGATAACTCTTAAATAATGAATGGCTATCTGATGTTCAGTGGTTTTGCTCATTAACCCTGATTTCACACTTGCATTTAAAAGCTCTTGTCCCTTCTCTGTTGCATGCAAATGTGCTGAAAAGTGGGAGGAAGTATCCCTTGAAAGGGACATAGTCTTTAATTGTTCAAGCCTTGTCTCATCCTTTGATCTTTCTATAGGTGATATACACACTTGCTTATCACTTAGGTATTTAAAATTACTATGGTTGCACTCCCTGCTACATGTTGGATTGATCATTAAGACTTTGCTCCAGAAAAAGGAAAGCTTTGTTGTAGTGCTCTTTTTGACACAGGCTCCCTGTTAATACTAATCTTTCTCACGTTTCATTTGCAAAATGAAGTTACTCTTTTCTGATATTGCAGAGATGATATATTGCTAGGTGGCAACAGCTTTTAGTTGCTAGACAAATGCGTAGCAAACACTTTGGAGAGGTGGTTGTGTGCAATGGACAAACTGGTGGCTGATCACCTCTGTAAAGCTGATCTATTTCTGTATCACAGTGCCAAAAAGCCTGAGGATCATATATTAATATGTGTGTGTGTGTGTGTGTGTGTGTGTGTGTACAGTGCATGTATGTATGTATATGCATATGTACATTTATACATAAATTTATATATGCACATATACTTCTTATAAACAAGGACGAGGACAGAATGAGTATCATTAAAGACTGTTTTTTGCATTTGGTTTTACAATGTTGGAACAATCCTACAGGAATGGGGAAGCACCTCAGTATGTGATGGTGTTGCTACTGATCTCAGAGGAGCTCAGCTTTCTAGGCCGATAATCCACAGGTGATCAGGACTTTTTCTCCTCCCACTCTAGAAAATCTGAATTATGTTTGTTCTTTATAAATTTACATGCAACTGAGCTTAGGCAGGCAAGTGGGAAATTAATCTCAAGGGAACCGAAATTCTGGCTGGTGATGTTCTTGTTTCCAGAGGGCTGTCTTGCTTATTATTTCTAGGTAGCAGTTCAGTAACTTTCTGCCAGAGAGGAATCTGGTACAGCTGATTTTGCCCAGTATTTTTAAAAGTAATGTTTTACATTCTGCCATCTATGAAGCCAGCTCGTTAATGGTCAGGAGCAGGTTTCTCAGGATTTCCCAGCCAAATCAGCTTTAATTGTAATTTTCCCTAGTACTTTTTGCTCTTGCATATTCATTCTTGATGTGACTGTGCCTTTCAAACCTCCCCATATGCTCTGAAAGGCTGTCAACCAATGCATCTCCAGGCTGTGGCCTAATGGTGGCAGTTCAACTACAAGGAAACACTGGAGATAACCAAGTTACCAGCCTATTCCTGTGTGTGGGAAGCAAAAGTGGACAGAAAATGCAAGGAAAATTCTGTCTTCAGGCAGTCTCTTTTTACCATGACTCTTTTCACCAGTGCCAGAATCACTGAATCAAGCAAATTAGTCTGGAGCAGCACCACAGCCCCCTGCTCTGTCTGACTTGGAGGACAACACCTCCTTTAGATGTGATGAGAGGGTTATGGTGGGAAGCATCAGGAGTTTGGGGGCAGGCAGCAGTATTTCAGTGTAACTGCAATGAAAATAGTCAACAGTGTAGAGAAGCAGTGATTATTTAACATGTGCCAGCATACTGGGCTAGATCAGTGTTTAGAAGATCCACAGCACTCAAGCTCCTAGTCTGAACCACCTGTCTGTGCCTGTACACAATATGCTGATTTCAAACTCCCTGGCTTTAGCTTATGCCAGGTTTTCATTCCCTATCTAGCATCCTTTGGGCTAGTCTAAAATATGTGTATAAGGACTCTAGTGTGACAAGTCACACTCAGGAGAAATCATGACTGTTTTAAGAAAGATGTGAAAAAATTACAATTTTCCTATGATAAGGAACCATGTATAACTTAGGCACTGTCCAGGTTTCATTCAACCTCGTTGGCTAGAACTAAAAGAGCGTTTGTGAACATTACAGCAGTACTGACCTATAGCATAGACTTGTTTGAACAGATTTAGGGTGTACCAGGCTTTACCCAAAGTTTTTCTGCAAAAGAGAGACTCTCTACAGGTCAGGGCATTCAGAATGATAAACAGGATGGCATAATAGCAAACATGGCTTTGTAATACCCTTACTGCAGAATTTCAGTTGTGAATTTCTGCAATTCATTTCAAGCTGTCTCTTGGCCTGAACAAAAACTTTGGATTAAAAAATCCCAGAGTTTGGGTCCTGATTTAGTCTCTGCATTCTGTTTTCTATATTTAAGGCATTTAAGTAGACTATCAGAGTAATTCCTGTATTCTTGAACTGGGAGTAATTTTGTTGCTTATTTGTTGCCTGGGTCTAGCTGCTATTGGAGAACAGTTTTTCATACTCAGTAGATTTAAAATACCATTTTTTAAGTGTAAATGTCTGGTAAGGCTGATTTGGAGCCTTTTTTGTCAAAATATTTCCTTCTTCAGTTTTCAATGAGACACCAACATGCCTGGAAAACCCAATTAGTTCATTTCTGTTATTTAAGGAAATGGAACATCCATACTCATCTTTGGAAGGTACCTGTAGATCAAATTGTAACAGCTTGGTTTTCTGTTTCAGATTTGGATAACCAGTATCCATGATGCTGCACTGAACTTTGAAACATGAAATTTTAGGAAAAAATGAGAGTGTAGAGTGAACCTAAACTACTCAATGTAGTGAGTGTTAGGTTTAACAAAGATCATTATGGATAGCAGATACAGTTTCTCCATAAGAAATAGTTTCCCTCCGGAATTCCTATGTTTATTTTCTCTCACTTAAGTTTTTTTACATTACCATGGCAAAGGATGTGGGAGGCCTCTATAGGACAACTGATTATCAGTGTCATGCTGTCAGCTCTCACAGTTTGTGCCAAGAACAATCCTACTTGGACTATATAATTTTAGGCTTGAACAGTTATTAAACAGAAATATAATCTTTGTTTGTTCGCACTCCTGAAAAGACATGAATGGCAATGCTTTAACCATCCAGAGACATCATTAGAACAAAGATGCAAAATCAGTATTCAACAAAATATTAAATGACAAATGATTAGGAGCTCTCTAATTCCATGGGGCTCAAACTGTCCATTACAGCTACTTTTGCTCAGAAATTACAACGCAGGTGTTGTGTGGGAGGCTGGTTTTCCTGTTTGTTTGCTTTAATGCCACCTCCACTGAAAACAAAGAGATCTCAGAATGTGCATAAAGTTATTTTTACAGCTGCCAAACTATGTGGAGTACAAATTCAGATTGGACTCAAAAATATTTTCTCATGTTGCATGATGGAGATGGCTATTGCTCTGCTGTATAGATAACAATAACAAATGGTTCTACCCAAGACCTTTTTTCTTGTTACCAGCTAGTAACTGGAGCTTATCAGGAACTTCATAGTGAAACTAAATTTAGTCCAAAACATGGTAATTTATAGCATAACCTGTCCCAACACTTAGCATTCCCTAAGCTTCCAGAAGCTGCTTGATTAAACTGATGTCTCATTTGACAGCAACTGCTGGTACTAATTGTGGGAAAAAGGATATCACTTTCTCTGAACACCTCCGCTTTGAGCAGGTTTGCTGGAAACGAGAAAAGCAATTAAAGAAACCAAAGGAAACCTGTCGAGCTAATTTTTCGCCAGTTCTGTTAGAAGGTGACACATAATTAATAGTTTCCAAAGACACTCAGAGCATCTGAAACATTGCTCTGTGCTATGTATGACTTGAGTGGAAAACTGAGGTTCTGAAACTCAATTCAAATTAAAATCAGGTGCCTACAAAAATTTCAACAAATGAAGCTTAGGCTGGACTGTGCAGTCATAAGGCTAATATAATCAGACAGCAACCAGGTTTCGTATGCACATTTCTAAAGGAAGGCACCTACATGTTGCTGCATACTTTCATTGTGCTTTCTTTATTACGTATTTGTAAATAACTATGCACCATGTCATATAATTTTCTTTAAAGATATCAACCTGCATAAGATGATTCTTTGACTGGAGAGGTGGCAGGTTTGCTTATAATCTTCTTCTGTTCCCTTTTTGCTCTCTTTCACTAAAAGTTCTTGAACTTCAGCTCCTATTCAGCCTCATATGTCTTCTCAATCTCTCTTGCATTCAGACATCCTACATGGCCAGTATTCTAGTAACAACCATCTTACTGTCTAAAACACCACTCTCTTTTGTATTCCATAAGTTACAGACAGAATACTTTTCTCATCCATATAGCCCTCTATACCCTTACTATCCTTTAACCTTTTGCTAGATAACAAACTGCCATATGTAAATATGCTAAGACAGGTGGTATCCATGATTACTCATGCTTGAGCTTAGTTTTCTTCTTCAATTAAAGACAGTTGATTAGCAAGGGAAACAGCTAATTATTACGCATAAAATCTAGCCAATATAGAAAGAACTTTTGCATAGCATTCAATATGCTATGAGTAGCAGAAAACATCTGAGATACTGAAAGTTTATCTTGTAATGTTAGCAGATATGTGATATGATATCACTGCTTTTAGAATTAATATTAAATTTAGCCTAATACAGAAAGCTGGTCATGAAGTTTGGTTCTGTGTTTCTAGGAATGTCTAATATCAAGGACCATGTGACATTTGAGTTACTGTAAGCATAAGGTCACTTCACTCTGGGGAAAGTTTGTTGTAGGTCTCTGAAAAAAAACAAAAACGAGAATGGCATATGAACAAGATTAACAGAAGTATGAGGCAAGGTAGAAAAGACTGTCCTGAAAGATGCAAGGTGCTTGGCAATTTGGGTCACTAAAGTCAGACATCAAAGCACTAGAGAATGAGACATGGGCATTTTTTAGTATTGGTAGAGATTTAGTCATGCAATAAATTTAAATCAGAGTGAACAGCGCTCTGTATTGCTAAGACTTCAGTAAGCCATCACAAAATCAAATGATACCAGAGATGTAAACAAATATTGTTTTGAGTTTTTTTATCAGAAAACTACATAGAATCTTTTTAAAAATCACATCCACTGTAGGGATTGGGAGGAAGCTGTTGCTTCTTTACTCTTGAGAAAGCTCCTGCATTTGTTTATGGCTCTGTATACAATTTGTAGGTAGAGTATTTTCAACATTTTAAGGGTGGAACTGTCAGTTAAAATAACTTTCCCCCATTTGCATGGCTTAGGCAAGCTAGTAAATCATTCTGAAGTAAATGACATATATGGGAAGAAAAAACAACTGTGGTAGGTTATCTTCTCCACTTCCTCTTGAGAGACAAAGGCTGAATAATCAGGTCTCCATTTACACACATAACCTTCTTCAACATCAGTCTGTTCTTTCTTATGAGTGCTGAACACTCTACATTTAAGTTGCCAAAATACTACATATACAGTAGAATATATTTTAGGAAATTTAATCAGTGAGAGAATACTGTTTTCTCAAATGCCATGTCTCTTGTTGCTTCCTAGTATGGATTTTTAGGGCTAAGAAATGTTGAAATGAAAACTGGAGAAGTGTTATAGTAGTTTTTCAGCTATTTAGCTCACCTGCCTCATTTGCTGTGGGGACTTTTGATTCACTCTCTTACTCCAAAGACAAATAGTTCACCGTGACCAGAAGTGGTGCAAAGAGACCCCATACTGCTGTAGACAGGCTTAACACAGTTTACACAAATGCAGTGATTACTGGAGGCTTTGGAGATCTCTTCCTATGACAGAATTATCGTACTCTGAAGAAGGCTTTGCAAATTGTATGGAGATAAAATGCTTCAGACAACAAATGTGTTTGTTCAGCATATATAATGCCTAGAACTTCTTCTCAAAGCATTGTTATTACCCTTCACTACTCAACTGTTTCATGGATGTCAGATCTGGAATGGACTTGTCTTTGATGAGCAAGTTATCTGCAGCAGAGTACAAAGCACGCCTCTTCATTTGCATGCATTCTCTCAGAGGGTAAAGAATGGATCATTTCAATATCAAATGCCTGACACATGGGCACTCACTGGAGACTCATCTAAAGACACATCAGGACACAAAACTGAATACATAGTAGTGAACCTCCCCATTTGTAAAAGGAAATAGCTGCAGCTGATATCAGAATGCATTATACATACCATAAATATGTGCAATGCATAAGAAAAGTGATGGCAAACCCAATTATTTGGAGGATTACTGATTGAGGTGGTTGGGATTTCTATTGTTCCAATTGTGAACAGGTTCACAGAGAAGTGATATATCCTGATGATATATCCTGGATTGGACCTAAATAAGGTAACTTTTGTTGAATATACAAATTGTTACTGCTACACAGTAGACATGGATGATTTGAGACAATAGCGGGGCATAAAATCAATCACACTACTAAATATCTCATTATTCTGATTTTGTTCCTTTTTCCAGCCTGAGTCTTTCTTTCCTCTGTGGCTAGTATAGATTGGTCTTTAAATGCATGTTGTTTAGGGAGACTCTTCAGTCATTTAACTGATCTGCTATGGCATATGTCATAGAGCTTTTCTCAGTAGAATTTATATCATATTTACACTAAACTACCTTCTTTTTTTCTCCCAAACAGCATTCTCCTGGGACTTCTGTCTCAGTTAGTGCCTGGAGTAGCCGGTTCTTGCAAAACTGATTTTTGTCCGTGTATGAACTTCACGTATAATCTACTGTATTTTACTTAAAGTCATCTTTCAAGACAGGACTGTTGTAGGCTTGGGGAGGAGTGGCTGGAGAGCTGCCAGTCAGAGAGGGACCTGGGGGTGTTGATTGACAGCCGGCTGAACATGAGCCAACAGTATGCCCAGGTGCCAAGAAGGCCAATGGTCTCCTGGCTTGCATCAGAAATAGCGTGGCCAGCAGGGACAGGGAAGGGATCTTACCCCTGTACTCGGCACTGGTGAGGCCGCACCTCGATGATTGTGTTCAGTTTTGGGCCCCTCACTACAAAAAGGATATTGAATTGCTCGAGCGTGTCCAGAGAAGGGCAACGAAGCTGGTGCAGGGTCTGGAGCACAGGTCGTACGAGGAGCGGCTGAGGGAACTGGGGTTGTTTAGTGTGGAGAAGAGGAGGCTGAGGGGAGAGCTCATCGCCCTCTACAGCTACCTGAAAGGAGGTTGCAGAGAGCTGGGGATGAGTCTCTTTAAACAAGTAATAAGTGATAGGACAAGAGGGAATGGCCTCAAGTTGTGCCAGGAAGGTTTAGACTGGATATTAGGAAGCATTTCTTTACAGAACGGGTTGTTAGGCGTTGGAATTGGCTGCCCAGGGCGGTGGTGGAGTCCCCATCCCTGGAGGTGTTTAAGAGTCGGGTTGACATAGCGCTGAAGGATATGGTGTAGTTGAGAACGGTCAGTGTCAGGTTAATGGTTGGACTAGGTGATCTTCAAGGTCTTTTCCAACCTAGATGATTCTGTGATTCTGTGAGTTGTTTTTGAACTACACCTGAGCACTGAACTGTGTTTTCATGCGACAAGATATCATAATGATGAGCTCAGCATCCACTGCTGTGTATGTCAAGTTGTGTTATGTCTCTTTTCCCACAGGCATTCCTCCTCATTTATCTACACTGAGCTTCCTGACCTGGTCCTTAAAACACAAGTCTTAGGATGTCCTTTCACAGTTATTCACAACTAGTCCTTATCTTACTATTTTGCATGTTTAGTGTCATCCGCAAACTTTGTCATCTCTTCCAGACCACTAAGATGAATGCTGTATCTGACAGGGGGACTAAGCCTGTCGTGATTCATCTTTTTTTTTCAAACAGACTTATGCAAAATTTGAACAGTGGGACTGAAGACGTGATTCCAAGCTAACCACCTGGGCTGCTTTACATACTCCTGTATGTCTCACTGAAGCAGAACATCCTGGGTGAGAAGATAAATCCATTCCACTGATGTTATTCAAAGAAATGGTAGTACACTTTTCCTCCATACCAGTTTTCACCAATACATCTTCCAATTGCCTGAGTATCTCAGTGACTCATGCTGAGACAATGACTTCAAGGTGCCACTGGTGTCCAGGCTCAGCTGTACAGTACTGAGCATAAGGCAACTGAGCTATCCACTCCACTTTTCCTGAAGGTGTCAAACTCAATATTTTGTCTGGAAATCTTACACCGCTGAAGCCAGAGAGTTTTGCATTGATGATCAGAATGTGTACTACTCCTTACACACTAGAAAATACATCTGAATTATGACATAGATTTCTGGATGTTTTCAGTATATTACCTGTAGAGTTTCTCTATGGGACCCAAGTGTTGTTCTGATGATACCCTGGGTCCCTTTATGGAAAATTAATGAGGCTGTGAAAATCACCTTTAAAGTATACAGCATTTGCTGTATGTAGTTAGTGAGCAAAGAAAGAAATCTACACTTTTTCCCCCCATAAATGCTACTATATTCTTAAAAGAATGTTTTCATTATCATTTAAAAATGCATAAAAGTCAGACATATGTGCACACAGCATAGAGAAGTATACTTTGGGAGGCTGGCTTTCAAAC
Source organism: Strix uralensis (assembly GCF_047716275.1). NCBI lineage: Eukaryota > Metazoa > Chordata > Aves > Strigiformes > Strigidae > Strix > Strix uralensis. The sequence goes on from NC_134012.1 coordinate 68,886,083, forward strand.
TACCTTATATACTAATAGATAACAGATTCAGTAAGGTGAGGCATGATATCCATGAGGGTTTTAGTAATTGTAAAATGTTCACATACTGCTGCACTGTAAGGGAGTGATTCCCCTGAAACTTCACAAATCAAAAAAGAAAAAACAAACCTGCTGCTGAGGTAAAGAAATGGTCATGAAACCTTGAGAATGTAAATGGCAAAACGAACACTCTTAGATAAGGCTGATACACTTCACACTGCAACAGACTTTGGAATAGCCTGGAGCAATCTGAAGCCTGGTTATGAATATAGATAGAACCACACACGTTAGAGAGTTCACCACCGAGTGTAATAGTTACACAGAAAACTGTATGGAGTAGAGTGATTAGTTCCCTGCTTTCCTAAAGTTTTTGTCATCCTGAGTATCTTTTGGTCATATTTTTGCAATTCTGAAAGCCTTAACTTGCTTAGTACTTTGAAAGGGCAGCATAGTTCCACTATATGGATTTATTTGCTGTGTCACAGTCTGGACTAACAATCCCATGAATATCATCCTTATGAAGCATTTCCCGCTGACTGTTTGCTAGTTGCCTCAAAGAACAGTCAAAGTAATTGTCTGCTATTAAACAGATGCACTGAACCAAGGATTCTTTCGTTTCAGATTTTACATTCCTGCATGCTGTATACTTCTGAAGGACAAGGAACGGCAAGGTCTCAGCACCTTAGTACTGAATTTTATTGTCACACCTGCACAGTGCTCTCCATTTGGAGAACTTTCACAAGAATAACAACATATACTGAGGTTTTTAAGTTTTCAAAACTGAGAAATCTATATTCTCTTAAGGTCAGCTAAAGTTAAGGATAGCAGGAAAGTGTGTGCGTTTAAGGGTTCCTGTCGTAAATGGTCCTGACCACATTCCTAACGATAATCTTTATCCTGATATTAGGCAAAATGAACAGCTCACACCTGCTCAGAAAATCTTTTAACTTTAGAGAAAAATGCTATACGACACACAGTTTTAGAGAAAAAACACTTAACAAATAAATACCACTCAAAATGCCAGCAGGCTAAGTGATGGGGTCGTCTTGGATCCCTGGGAAAGGGACAGTCTCTGGAGTGAGGACAAGAGCTTTGAAGACTGAAAAACTCCATCCAAGTGCTGTATACTCAAGAAGAAAGGAATAAAAACATTCTGAAGTCTCTGTGGCTAGAAATCAATGAAGCACTTTAGTCTACTTCACCACCTTACTGACACTACCTGCAGGATGAATGTACATGCTGCCAAAAGAGGTAGACTTGACTGCTTTTCTTTTCTCCTGGCTATCCATGCCTGCACTGTCACTGTTGGTTGAAGAAATCCAGGGAATTGACCTGGCTAAAGAACAATCTCTTTTCTGGCTAAGCCAGTTTTCAGCTGGATCATTCTCCTGATGTAATTCTTGTGTCACCTGTCACACAAAGCCAAATGCTAAGTGAAGGCATGGAAATGCTTCTCCAGCTTGTCATTTTGAAGATTTGCACAACTTTTATGACGCAGTTAGCACATTGTGTGTTGTGTGATGGGATATGTCAGATGTTTTATGGTACAATTTGCACAGCATATGTTGTGTGACTGGATTCTTGTGTGGAATCCTTGTGTTTGACAGATATTTGATATATTCATATCGCATTGAATATTTGATCTAATTTCATATTTTGAGAATAATTTGTTATATGCATATATGCACAGATATTGTACTGCTGTTGATGGAGAGGAATTTAGCTTGCAATCGTTGTGGAAGTTGATCAAGGTATGTATTACTGTTAATTATAATTCCTTTCTAATTTGCATTAATTTTCTCCTACATCAAAAAGGAGCATCACACTAACTTTCTATCCATCAGGCAGTAACAACTGGATTCTGTTTCCTGCATCAAACTTCTGTGAAGATTCTCTGAAGCTCTAAAAAACATCCCATCCCACACTGCCAGCTGCTTAGTACTTTAACAACATTAACCTGAGCTTAATCTAGATTTATAACAGTATGGCACAAATGCGGGGGGGGGTGGGGGGGGGGGTGGGGGGGGGTGGGGGGTACAATATCTATATAGGCAGGAACTGTCAGAGGCTTCTTAAGCATTGCAGGGAATTGTATTTCTAGGCAAGCAACACATCTGACTTTGCAGGACTGAACCACTGCTTTTCTGCATGGTGCCAATAGCAATAGACCTCACGGTAGTCTGAGATGTCAGGTAACAGTAAGGACCGTTCCCTTGGTTTAGCTGTCATTAGGTAGATCTGGGCAGCTCCCTGCTTTGGGTGTTAGTAACAGATTTCTGCTCATCTCTCCACTGCATGAGAAACCTCAGCGCCTAACTCGAGATTTTCAAATTCCACCCCGAGACACAGTAAGTGCTTCTAAACTGCACTACACACTGCTGCACTGCCTTGCATACACAGCTGAGGGACTGTGAATATATTAATTACAAAAGGAAATATATGAATTACTGAACAAAGACATAAATTGATCTATCTGGTATTAATCAGAGCTAAAACAACAGAAGGACCTCCTTTGAACTCCTAATTGGCATAGCCAAATGGGAAGTTGACCATTGACCATCAAAGTCTATCACTGAAGTAAATGCTCATTTTCTCAAGTCCAGTTTGAAGGATGCCTGCCAGCAATCTCTGTATCACTTTCCATTTATGTAGCACACTAACTGGGAAAAACATCTGTTCTTAGACAAAATGTGGTAGCATGGTTTATTTCCCTTTACTGAAGAATCAGTATCCATGACAATTTGTGAATAAATTACAATCAAATGGAATTTTTTTCCTGATATATGTGAGCATAACACTTCATCGTCTCCACAAGCAAAGATGTAATACTGTAAAATGTGCAATGTATTTGAATTTCTACAGTTGCAGACCTGTCCTCAGATGATAATTATCTACATCTGTTTATACCAGCTGAGAATACTGGGCATTTGGTCCATCTGTCCAATGTTATGTATATTCATCACTTTCTCACTCACATCTCCACTGTTTTATTCTTCTGCCACCAAATACCATTACATTTATGTGTCATTACTCACGGAAAGTAGGTTGTTTAAACTCCATGATCAGACTTTAGTTGCTTAAGAGATTCTGAACAGCCCTAGAAATTATGGCAGGACTTCTCTATCTTGTGCTTTATTCTAATCAGTCTGGGATTATTTGGGGGGGGGAGGTGAGTGATTTGCAGAAACAGACTCTACAACTCGAAGGGAGTTATAAAGCAGGTATGTTTACTCCGGCGCCAGGGTGCAAGAGGATTTCTCCACAAAGCTTGCACACCCCCAGCACTTTTTACCAAAAACTTATAGAGTGTGGATATACATATTCATTGGATTGCATAACACAAACCTACATATGCATGAGTAAGGCTGGGTTAGTTCAAAAGGCTGGTGTCAGCAGTTTATGTTATCTTTGCACCTGTGCATTGCCTCCTGGGGGACGTCTTCGGGGGTCTTTGGGAGGAAGGCTTGTAGTCTTCTTCACCTTGTACTTTTCCTCAGAGCATGCAGAGATTCTCTTACCCAATTTCTTGAACAACAAAAGTGGTTCCAGCTGGTTTACTCATTCTATCTTAACTAAAAGTACCAGTATATCAATTTCTACCATCCATGTATGGCTATCCATCACAAAGACTAAACTAGTTAGAGCACATCTGCTTTCCAAGGACAAGAAACATATTTTTGCTGAACATAGTAATTCTTGGTAAGTTTCCACAGTAAACTGCTTTGTTTTCATGAACACAGCAGCCCTTGGTAAGCTTCCACAGAACAGTCAGGACAAGCGATTATTAAGCAATATTCAGAAATCATTGTAAGCTGCTGTAAGTAAATAAGTTGCAAAGCAGGTGATCATTTCCTTGTATCAACGAGTCCTTTCACTACTGCTTTAAGTTTACCTGCCTGACTTGGACTGCTTTTTTGTGATAAAAATAACTCCATTTCAGATCCCTTAATCACACCATCATCTAACACTCAGCACCCTGTTTCCATAGGCACACCCTCAGAGTGATATTTTAGCTTTTATAGTTTTATTCCCGAGTCATATGACATTAACATAGAGCTACACAGTAATCTAAGTTGAAATGGACCCTGGGAGGTCACTTAGTCCCTGCTGACTAGCAGGACAGGCGTTTCCCCAGGCTTCCTGAGCGGTTTTGAGTGACACTAAGTAGGAAATGCTTTTCTTCCACTATTTTTTAAGAAATACCTAAAGAATCTGTTGTAGAGATCAAAGCGGACCATCTCACTAATTCTGTAATACAACAGCTTCTTGTTGTTGCCCCTTGTGCTGAGGAGCCGCACGCCGCGGTCGGTGCCCAGGGCGCTGGGCGGCCCCGCGGCCGTTGAGACGACGGGTGCGTACGGCCCTGCCAGGCGCCCCGGGCACTAGGCAAAGCCGACGGGGACGGATTTCCATCTAAACGTCTTTCTTTGTGCAGCACCGGCCACGTCCAACAACGGCAGCAACAAGACGACACGCCCGCAAGCCGGCACCTCAAGCGGCCGCCGCACTCCCGCCCCCCCCCGCGCGGCCAAGATGGCGGCGCAGCGCAGCGCCGCGGACTGTCCCCGCCCGCCCGCGTTCCCGACACGCACCGCGCCCCCCGTCCCTGCCGCCTGCGTCCCTATTGGTGAGAGGAGGGTTGCGGAGCACCGCGCGTGCGTCCGCCGCTCCTCTCCGCCAGTCGCCGCTCTTGGACGTCGCGGCGGCGAAATGGCGCGGAGGATGGAGGGCGATGTGGAGGACGGCGAGCTTTCCGACTCGGACTCGGACATGCCCGGCGCCGGCTCCCCCGAGGACCCAGAGCAGGTGAGGAAGGGGGGGTGGCCGGCGGCGAGGCCCGGGCTCCAGCCGGAGCCGCGCCACCCCTAGCTGTGGGCCGCGGAAGGCCCCGCCCGGCAGAACCCAGCAGGAGGCCGCAGGGGCCCTGCTGCCGCCCGTGAGGTCCCGCTCCCGGCCGGAGGGCGGGAGGTGCTGGACGGGCCCGCTGGGCAGCGGGGGCGGCTGAGCCGGGGCGGTGCTCGGCGCCTGTGGGGCGGGGGGCCCTTCCTCAGGAGTCAGTGCTCGCTCCGTGTCCTGGGCCCGGGAACCGTCTTGTTTCTCCGGGGCCCGTTCACTTGGGAAGACCACTTGCTGTCGCGGAGTGTGGGAGGCTTTTGTTGCTGTGCACTGCGTTCGGTGAGCAAAGGAGAGCGCTCACCGGTACCGCTGGTCGCTTCAAGAACAATACAAATAGGCCGTTGTATAAACGGCTTTCCCTTGTTTTCACCACTCTGCATCCGTGAATTGCTGAAGATATGTTGTTTATTTCCAAGTGTCTCATATTGTTTTCACGTTAGAGTGTGTTATGAAGTTTTTGAGGAATTTATGATGATGTGTGAGCAGAGATGAATCAGAGTGTAAGACTGTATATGTAAGGATTTTTATTTTCTTCAGCTATTTTGATATAGTTACAATATAGTTCTGGGACGTGTAGCACAAAAGTTATTACAGACGTGGTTTTTTTTAATTTATGGAGTTGTTAGTGTTTTGCATTATGGAATACATTTTAAATTAAAAGTCTGTATTTCATAACGTGATAAAATAAGTTGAAGACTTCTGTTTGCTAATAGGAGGAAGAAATGGTGTCATAATGTTGGTGAAAGAGTAAGGTTAAAGGGAGAATTTTTATTTCACATGAAACTGAAGGAAAAGATCATTGGATAGTGTATAACTTTATGATAAGAAATCAGCGAGGGAAAACTGGAATTCTGAGTAAGGAAAACGTTTTCTGCACAGAGTGGCCAAAAGTTTCCGACAATTGGGATTAAAAATTATGGGTTATGTTACCCATGGTGCTTTTGCACATTAGGCAGATTTGAGCAGGTCTGGCTTTCATATTTTAGTTTATCTGTGAGGTGTATGGGGAAACAGCATTTCTTGAATATTTTTATAGCAATGGGATTTTTTTTGTAAAGTATGTTGAAATCTTTACAGGTTTTGTCCCTAATTCATAAGAAGCCCTAGTGAGTCTGTGGTGTCTTGTTGGTTTAAAGGAAGAAAACCCCAGTTCTTCTATAAGGTGCTACTGTCCCCAGCTGGTTATATGCTGGCCTGATTGAACGAGAATCACAATACACTGTTAGCTTCTCAAAGTCTGAGCAGCATGCAAATTTTGTGAGTTTGGCTTTGGGTTTTTCGGTCGCTTTCTTCTTCTCACTTGAGTCGGGGAACAGTATTTTGGTTGCAGATCACTAGTCTTGACTCTTTTTAGACTCTGGAGAGAATATGAATTTCTATGCTGTTAAAAAAACTTCTGGTAAGTTGCTGTGGTGGTTTGGTTTTTTTCATCTTTCTTAGAACTGCTGTTCATGTTGTGTCTTTGTCTGATTTTGGAATTTTAATAGCTTTTCCAGCCTTGTAATTATTTTAGTTTAATTCAACAAAGATTATGTTAAGCAGATTAGTGACTCCTGGTGTGTGTTTTCTATAGCAGCCATGCTGTCTTTCATGCACAAGCATTCAAAATACAGAAGTTTCATAGGATGTTCCTGTCAACAGTTGTCCAAACAATGCTCAGGAAGGACTGCCCAGTCAGTCACATGAGTCAGAATTAAGCTTACTAGCCAATCAAATCTTTGATGTAACTTGATAGCTCTTTTAATTTGCAAGAGTAATTAATTTAACAGACATACACTTTTTCATTTCAGAAATCGCATGATGGCAGTGATTCAGGCAGACCATTCCAGAGCAGCATTTCATCATGTACACCAAGTGTTCCTTATCGGACAACCAAAAGTGTGGATTCAAGTGATGAAAGCTTTTCTGAATCTGATGATGACAACTGTCTGTGGAAACGAAAACGACAGAAATGTTTCAACTTTCCTCCTGCTAAATCTGAGCCTTTTCAATTTAGCCAAAGCCACCAAAAGCAAACTGCTCTAGGTGGCAAGAAGGTTAACAACATTTGGGGTGTGGTGCTCCAGGAGCAGAATCAGGATGCAGTGGCTACTGAACTTGGGATTCTAGGCATGGATGGTAGTATTGACAGAAGCAGGCAGTCTGAGACTTACAATTACCTATTGGCTAAAAAGCTGATAAAGGAAGCTCAGCAAAAGGAGGCAGAGACTTTAGATAAAGAACTGGATGAATATATGCATGATGACAAGAAACCATTGCCAGCAGAAGAAGAAAACGGACAAGGCTTTCTCAAACGAAAGCGACCTGTAAAAGATAGACTGGGTGAAAGACAAGAAATGAAATACAAAGGAAGGTATGAGATAACAGAAGAAGATTCAGAGGAAAAAGTGGCAGGAGAAATTGCTTATCGGTGAGTTTAATAACAGTATATCTTCATTTCTTTAAGTGTTGGTAAACTGTTGATGGAAAAGAAGGGGAGGGGAAGCTTTCTTACTGCTAAATATGTAAAATGTCTTACCAGATTACAAAAAGCATGAGCACCTTGTGTGTGTTTTCAAAACCCTGGGATTAAAATGCAGCATTATGGCTGGTATCTTGTAGAAGCATCCAGTAATACTTTTTTTTTTTTTTAAGATCCACCAAGATGGCTTGTTATTTGAGAACAGTGGCAAGGAAAAATATTGTTTCTCATAATACAGATTTAGTAGTAGCTTTTTTAGGAAATACCCCATGAGTAAAGATGCATGTTTGGAGTTGGACACCAATGAACACCTGTGGTCACCATGAAAATCTGGCTAAATCATAAAGCCTTGAAACTGTAGATTACTCAGACTGTGTACTGTTCCGGAGAGCACAGCTTCTGAAATACTCCTTATGTGGAACATGCTTGTCTGAAGAAAACATTTTGCTGCTGTTGTAACTAAGGGCTGTGCCAAGGTTAGACACCAGTACTGAAATCAATGTCTCTTTCTGTGTTGTGGAACTGAGCTGCAGTTCTGTACTAATTTATGGAAGCCAGTGTTTGGGTTATCAAGCTCCAGCCATCTGCACACTTATCACCATACAATTCTTTTCACAATCCTGTTATTTAGTTTCTGTACACTGAGCTGAGTCAGAAAACTTACCTCTCAAAAAGCCTGTTGCTTTTTTTAAAGAGTTAGTTTGCAGACAGATTTGTCTCCTGAACCAATTTGCTGCAGAATTTCCTGTGAGCTGGTATTGGCAGCACTGGACTGATGGTGTGAGGAAGGGTATGTGACTGCAGTCATTCTTACTTAGATTGACCTAAACTGCCACAGTCCTCCTTCAGTGCTGCAAGGGAAGAAAATGCTTGACATTTAAATAAAACCTGGGTTTACTGATCATTGTTGATTTCTTACATGTGATACGTAGTATTGCCAGATGCTGACATACAGTAATTAGACAATTATTAATGCTGTTATCAGTTCTCAGTAGCTTCTCATTTATGAATTTGACATCTTGAGCATGTATCTTGTAATAAATTTTTCTTTGTTATACTGAGGTTCATCAAAACAGGGCAGAGGCTCCATTTTTTTTTAATTGTTTATAGTAGTAGTGACACTGAACTACATCAGCAGGATTGTGGTTACACACATCACAGCACTGTTGTTTGATCTGTGCTGTGCCATCTGTGCCTGGATTCATAATCTATTGTTGTGCTGGCCCACACTGAACTGAAATCAAAGAGTTTTTCTGACCATGTTGTGCCATGTTTTGCTCTTTTCCTCGTTCAGTTCCTGTTGCAGTGTACACCTGCTTGTTAAAGCACACATACAGGAGGACTGTGCAGGGCCAGAATGAACACTAGGTGGGCACTTAATTGTTTAAGCTGCCACTGCTACTAACAGAAGTTCTAACCAGATCTCTAAGGAATCCTGGTTATCTTAAGGTTCTCTGCATCTTTGAGAAACATTTCCATCTCTTCCAATAATTCACAATTTCGAACAATCCTTTAAATGTTTAAGAAACCATTTACCTTCTAGTGCCTTGTCATTCATTGTACTCGGTGAGATTAAACACAAAGTATAAAGTTAAGTGAGTTCAGTAAACCTTTTCACGATTAGGACAATTGTCACTAAAATACAAGTTTCAACACTTAATTTCAGGTAACTTTAGTCATACAATTGAAGCACGTGAAGCTAGCCTGGTTGTTCTAAATAGTTGTTCACATGTGTGGTCAGACACCTTCTATTATGCAGTAACATATGCAACTTTATAGCATAGTAATGTCACTTGAAGCAATTAGTCTAGACAGTGATCTTCAAGAAATTTTGGTAATCATGGTGGTCTGGCGGTCCTCAGAGTGTAAAACCACTGAGCTGTAGTGCTTGGGACTGCACTTAATGAGAAGCTTTGTTATTAAAAACTGAGAATTTATCATATAAACTCTTGCTCTGGGCAAGTGGCATTGATTTGTGGGCTTATGGTGTTTTCCAGTGGGCACAGTGAGTTGATGCTCCCTTCATGGAGACTGACAATGACATTTTCTGTATGAGGATATTGTTGCTAACAGACTAATACATTTTAACTCACTGCAATATTTTTTTTCTTGTTTGCATTTTATAGGTTATCATAGGTTAGTCAACAGCCTGATTATTATGTAGGTTTGTCTGAATGGCATATGATACAGAGGAACTTTTATACTTAATGTTGTCCCTGGTTAATTGTTAATGTAACTGTAAAAGGTGCTGTAATTTTAACTGTTAAATGCACAGCAGACTTTTATACTTCAATTTCAGAGATTTATACAGATCTTTGCAGTTTCTTGTTTGGTTTAATATTTCACACAAGGGAAATCACTCAGTGCATTTTCATTGAAACAGATTTTTTAAATGCATGCTTTAGCTTCTGAAGGATAGTTTTTTGCTCAATATTTTGAAATCTGATTCAATAAGCCATTGAAACACATTTAAATGTATAGACTCTTTAATTTTAGAACAGTTTTGTGTCCCACAGAATGATTTATTCATCATGGAATTTCCATGGTCAGTTCTACCCAAGAAATTACACTGACAATAAATATGTCTTTTTGTTTTTCTCTCCCTTCAGGCTTTGTGAGCCAAAGAAAGATTTAATCGCCCGAGTAGTGAAAATAATTGGCAAAAGAAAAGCTATCGAACTGCTTATGGAAACAGCTGAAGTGGAACAAAATGGTGGACTGTTCATAGTGGTAAGAAAAATGTGATATTGTGGGTTTGTGGGGGCATACACAAAACTTGTAGAATATTTAACTAGTACTATCCCACACCTTTCACAGTGAACAGGTTCTACCAGAGTTTCATGGCTTTCCCTTGCCATGAAACTCCCTTAATAAATACGTAACCTTCCAGCAGTATTTGAGTAAAGAATGAGATGAATGAACCAACCTGGAAATTGCCCAAGTTTTTGAACTGAGATTAGTATCTGATTTGCAGTGATAACATTGTATCTCTTACTGTGCCTTCCCTTGGGATCTTTTCCCTAGACTTGAGCCTGAAACATTCTGAAGCTTGAATAAAAGCTTGTAATGTTAGGATCCAGGTGAAGCCTCTGGCACTGTTGCTTCAGTAAGTCAGGTGGATGTTTGACAGCACTGACCTCTACTGGGTTAATCAGCTTGCCATCAGAGGTGAACATACTCTATAGTGAGCATTTCTAATACCACATTTGAAGAGTAACCTTCAAAAGGGAATCTGTTACCTTTATTAGAGAACCGTTGGCTTGTGTATCAGTAGAGCAAAACCGAGTGCTGATTTCTGTTACATAGCATGGTAAAAATCCTATACTTAATGATTAGCTTATCAATTTTTCAGTACCTTTTTGTTTTTATTAAATAATAAACCTCAGTGCAAAAGTTCAGAAGAAAAAAAGTGGGAGGGAGCTAATAAGTACTTTCAGGCATGTGGCTATAATTTATCTTCCATCATTGGAAGTAGAGAGGAGGGGGAAAAAAAAAAAAAAACCACAACAAAAATAACATAAAAAACACACACAAAGAAAAAACACCACCACCCAAAAAACAGAAGACCCACAACTTACCAGCTAGCAACTTGTCTTAGAAGCAGTCTGTTATCTTGAAAAATTAAAGTACTTACTAAAAAGTATTTATGAAGGAGATGAAAAGACATAGCTGTTGCAGAGCATTTCAAAATAAACAGACAATAATTAAAATAAAATGTATTTTAATATAGTCAATTTGCACTCCAACAATCATTCACAAAAGCCAGATCCAAATGTCCATGAGAGGAAAAAACTATTACTGTACATATTCTTAGGATTTAACAACAATCAAAAATGCTTGGTCACTCACCTAAAAAGTGAGGGCTCTCAACCTTGAGGAATTTCTTTGGGCCACGTCCTGACCCAGAGGGGAAACCTCAAGGAGGTTCCTTGGGTTGGGATGCTGCCCAAGAGGAGAGTCCTTGACCACAGTGTGCTGCTTCAGAGGGGGCAAACTCAAAATGGCTCCCACAGGTCCCCTCCATTTATACCCAAGCCAAATCTGATCTATGGTCAATTATCAGCCCTTACTGGCTGAGGGCCTCAGTTACCGTAAAACCCTGTGAACAAGGGCATGAAAAAATAAATCAATGGCCACTATATTTCACCAGCCAGGAAGCTAGGCGGGTGCACCTGCCACAAACAACTGGTGGCACAAGTTCCTTTGGCTGTAGATCAGACTACACCATTTGAAAGACAGATCATACTGTTTATCTTGGTTGGGATTTTGTGCTGATAGAATGACAAAAGAATGTGACATCTGCTGTTTCAAGAACATACTTAAAAATTGACCTTATCTGTTGTTAGAACTTTTGTATTGTATTTTACTTTGTTATTTAGCAGAAAAGTATTAGGCTTAATACAATATCAGAGCACTGGAGTAACAGAGTAACAGTTCAACTTTATATATTTGAATGGTAATTGAATAATAGTATGATAATTAGTGCTTATAATTTACAGAGGTTTCGTAGCTGAGTCCATTCATGCTTCAGTATGGCACATTGCACCACTGCTGTTACACGGAAAACTGTTGAAGCATGGAACTAATATGTTGTGGGGAAATACTTTAAAGTACATGTTGTGTTTCGTATGCCTTCAGCACAAGTGCAGAATCCTGCAGGTATGCAGATGACTTGTAGAATTGCTGAGCCCAATTAAAACCCGAGATCTACATAATTTTATGGAATTCATTTTTGACATTTTACCGGGATTATGTGTAAGGAACGTTATGAATATTTAACCTAGTATATACATCATTGCAGATAGTGATGAAAGTAGTTAGAATACTATTAGCATTTTGTTTCTTCACTACCTACATCAGATTTTGTATGTAGTTGAAAAGTTTGGTATTGTATTCTAAAGCAAATTTTTTGTAACCTGGTAGCTTACTTGTCCAAATGTAGAAAGCTGGTTACTGACCTTCTTATAACTAGTTCAGTCACAAATAAAACATAGCCAGGGTTGCTTTTACGTAATATGTAACACAGCAGAACTTAGGGGTTTTTTTAATTCTGTCTCAGTACAAAGGATTGTCTTAGATGTTATTTTTGTATCAACACTTACATAAAAAGCTTGCTATTACTGATTTACTCTGTCACTATTAAGAACGGCACTAGGAGAAGAACACCAGGGGGCGTTTATTTAAACCTGCTGAAGAACACACCTAGCATCAAAGAACAACAAATCAAGGTAAAATTGTCAAGAGTGCAAATGATTGTCCAAAGTACATTTTTGTATTGTGATTGAATCTCTCTTATAACTTCTAGCAAGTTTAACTCTACATTCCAAAGAAACCAGTGTTTCACATTCAGAATACAAGCAAAAAAAAAAAAGATGAATTGCCATTCACACTAAGCAGAGAGAACACCTTTTATGTATTGCCAGTTACAAAAACCTGTTGAGGGTGATGAGATTGTAGCATCTGAAGAGATAAACACTGGATTTTAATTTCTATATACCTTACAACAATGTTATGTGCAGTTTTATTTCTCTCTTTGGACCTCTGCATCATTGTGCATAGATTGAATGGTGTTCTCTTAATAGAGTATTCTTGTCCTATACAGCTCCAGCTGTAGCACCAGACAGTATTTCCCATTAAGTCAGATACTGGTCTGAACCTAATCTGAATTGCTTACTGGCCTCATCTGTGGTGCTCACCAAATTAGTTTTGTCAGCTTGTAAATATTCCTGCCTTTCCTTTTAGGGTATGAAATAGACTGAGATGGTGTTTTCCTCATTCAGTTAAAACAACTTGTTTTTTTCCATGGTATTTGCCACTTTTAACATTTTTTTGTTAAAAGAAAAACTCCTTTATTTTGCTTACAGGTGACTACAGCTTGCTCTGTAAACCATCCTAGCATCTTGTACTGGGAATTGAGAAACAAATCAACAACTGTGATTGTCTGTTTTATGTCGAATAAAAAAAGAAAAAAACCCCTTTCAGTGCTCACAAAAAGTTGCAAGTTTGATCACTTAGCCCCATTACAAAAAAAAATATCGCTCTTCTACCCATCTTCAAAAAAATTGCTCTTCTACCCCTCTTCCATGTCCTTGTAATTGTCTCATTCTTCTCTTGCTGATACTGACAAGTGTTTAATGAGGCAGCAGTTTTCACTCAGTGAACTTGATTGATGGTGCAAGATATTGTTTGTCATACAAATCTGTGGGAAAAGTATGTGTAATCCTGTCATCATGGAGGTGGTTGTCTATACAGCTCTCACAGATTTGCATACCCTTAGCACTTGCAGCTTTTGGGGAGGAAAAAAGCATTAATGTTTTTTGTATGCTTAGTTTTAAAAAATAAGCAGGGAAAGAAAGACATGTAGCATCATTCTCCCCCTTGAAATATGGAGGAAACTTGTAACAGTCATATTTTGCAGTACAGAAGATGTTAATGGTGTTTACAGACGTTTGACAGTAAAAATCATGAGACCTGAACTCAAATTTCAATTGTGGAGGAAAGTTTTCTCAAGTTGTCATAGAACCTTTGGTCATATATTCTCTGCAGGTCCCTCTGATTTACCACCCATTCCCCCCAGTTTTGTATCATCAGCAAACTTGAAATGAAAACTTTGTGATACTTATTTACATACGCTTTGAGATTGCTGAGAAATTATGTAATAAAGGTATTTCTGGGGCATTTTCCTGAAGTGCAGTCTATCCTCATACTTCTACTATCAATAATGTGTATCTTAGTTAAATTTTATTGAACAGTATTTGTAATTTTAAAAGAATTTATACTTTGTTTTCTTTAGGAAACACTAGTAAAATGAATACGCCAAACTTTTTTTTTTTTTTATTTCAAGGAAATATTCTATCTGGAAAACCAAAAGGAGTATGAAAACAAAAAAGCTGCTAAGAAGAGGAGAATACAAGTTCTAGGAAAGAAGATGAAAAAAGCCATTAAAGGGCTTAACCTGCAAGAATATGATGATGCATCTCGTGAGACTTTTGCTAGTGATACAAATGAGGCTCTGGCATCCCTGGATGACCTACAGGAGGGGCATCATGAAGCAAAGATGGAATCAGAAGAGATTATTGAAATTGATAATGTTTACGATTTGGAGATCTTCTAGTTACTAATATTCTTGATAACAAAGTCTCTATAAAACATTAAATTAGCCTTTCTTACAATCCCATGGCTTCTTGTTTTCATAAGATACAGAAACATGGGAAATATTTGATGCTGAAGAACATGACTTAGAAAATTTAGCTAAGAACATTTCTTAGCTAAATTTTAACATCATGAAAGATGCTAATTGTCCTATTATTTGTTTGCTGAGTCCTCAAAACTGTTAAGATTTTTCTAGATAATAGCTCTGCATCACCATGTTTGTTCCTTAGGAACTTTTTTTAGCCACATGTTAGGTTTAGGAATTAAAGCTATGTTTTAACCAAATATATCATATTTAATTTTTTGAAGCTCACGAAGTCATCATGTGAGCAATGCTCCTCATTACAGTTGAACATAAAACAGTATAAAGTTAGTCTTGATATAAAAGGTTGTGTGTCCTTGATATGGCAGTGTGTTGACAAGATTATCAGTGTTCATAGGATTAAGACCTGTGAAAAGTTTGGTTTATGAAATCAACTTAATTTTAATGGTCAATGACCTTTGAATGACAACCTTGTAAATAAGCACTGTTGAGCAATGTATGTTTTAAATTTCTGCAGCAGTTTAATCCTTCCTATTATAATAGTGGCTTGAGCTTCCTACCTGTTCTGTCTAGACTTTTTCCATGATTAGACACACAACCAACTTCTACAGATCTCTTTGTTTGAAAACAAACATAGCTGAATGCTTTCCGAGTAGTGAGATTTTACTAAGCTGTGTACCCTTCAAGGGCCTGTAGACTCTACATGCAGGTATGAACCCTTTACCTTGCAGTTCTTGTTTCCATGCTGCTTCTCACGTGTGTGGTAGGATAAAGTAATATGCGGCTTGCAGAAGTTCTGAAGTTTTTCTGTGCTGACTCTTTAAGAAAAGACCAGTATGCAAAAGATGATTTTTTTTTTATTTGATGCAAAAGACTTGTGTAGTTTGTAAGTTCAATTGAAGATGACTTTTATGTTGAATGTTGCTTTTAATATAACTGAAGAACATTTGCGACACTGATATGTATGATGTCTAAAATACTTTGTCACTAGTAAGTTGTGTTTTCTGTGACTAGACACTATTTTCCAGCATAAAATATTTCTGAAATACTAATGAATTCACTTTCAAACCTAACAACAAACTTCACATAAATTTAGTTCACCTGGAGTCCTTGGGTTTCAGATGCAAAGCATATTACTAAAACATAATGAAGTTATAATACTGAGCAATTCAGTACTATCAAGAGCTGGTATTTAACAGACTACAATATTTGAAGAAAGAGTTGTTAAACATATAGCACATTCCATTGTATGCTTTACTAAATTTGAGTTTTGACTTTTCCTTATTTTTTCTTCATGTGCCAGAGCTCCTTATTAACAAGTTACTCATCAGATGTAAAGCATGCCTTCACTCACAGTAGTTGCTCTTGCTGAAATAACAAAAGGGTTTGATTTGTTTGTTAACTTCCTAACAAACCTGTGATGGCCAGAGTACTAAACTGACAGCTCGTGTAAGGGAAACAGAATTTTATACTATTTAATTAGTTTGCGATTGTACCATTTGATCCTAGTTTTTGGAACTGCTTGGGAATATCTTAACAATCTTCTGGATAGAATCAGGAAATGTTAATGGTAGTTTAAGTAATTTTTAATTGTGATGTGATTTGCTGCTAACTGGCACTATTTTTTAAATGTTAATATTTTTAGTGTTGATTTCCCAAGTAAGGGGTACTGAAACAATTTTAAAGTCTTCTCTAACAAAAGGAAGATGATAGAGTGCCCATTCCTTCCTTCCAGTGTCTGACTAACTTGCCTTTGCTTATTTTCTGTTTTGTCTGTCTTTTCTATTTTCTTTGGCTTTCAACAGAGTCCTTTCAGAAGGAAGCCTGTTCAGAACAATGGGCAACTAGTCTTCATTCCTGTTACACCAGTAATTTCTTTTTCTTTACCTTTGGTATCAAAAAGATTGCATTAAGCAGCACCAGTTTTTGTGTAGCACTGTAGTGGCTGCAGCCGAGCTTTAGTTTGTTAGTGGTCGTGGGGCTGATCCTCCCTTCTCTGCGCCTGGCATAGGCCCTTGCACTCTTCTGTGGGATGCATCTGCTTGTGCTGGTGTGTGACAGTGGTGGTGACAGCCCAGCAGTGACCACGTCGTGAGTCCATGTGTGACAGTTTGGGGCTTCTGTCAGCAAGCCTTGGGTTGAGCATGGGCAGTGCTGTAGCTGGGCTTTGGAATCTGGAGCTTCAGCCACCACAGTTTCAAAGGGACTGATGTAGATGTGCAAGGGTGAGAAAGAACAGACTATGACATTCCTGAGTGTTGCCATAGATCTGTCTCTTTTCTCTATTAATGGAGGTTGCTGGAAGGTGTTGAAAGGGATACAGTGGTGGTCATTTTCATCTTCCTCATGAAACAACTTTTCATTCCTCCCTCTTTATTTTCTTCCCACAGAACTACTGCAAGAGTAGGAAGCATGGGTAAGGCTAGAGGTTTTTTCTCTCAGCTCCTACATATTCAGCTTTAGTCTGTCCTGAGCTAGCACTTGCAGAGATAGCACCTCTGTGGCTTGCTGTCAAACTGGATTTTGTTGGCTGTGTTTTGTCTGGGAACAGATAGGCCTACCCATTTAGATTTTAGTAGCTGATGTTTTACAGACAAAAATGCAAATACAAGGGTTGGGGTTTCTGTTCTTAAGTTTCTCTGATGGGCAGATGGGATTGAGGCATCATCTTTACTGCAAATGTAGACTGTGTAGTGTCAGGACAAATATCACCTTCCATCCCTTGAGCTGTAGCAGCGTAATAAGCCATCTTTGTCATGGCTGAAGCAGATGGTGAGAATGGGGGAAACTTTCTGTGGTTTGAAAACAAAGCTTGTTTGTAACCAAAGGCATTTTTGTTCCTTATCACCCAAACTCAAGTAAGAAAACAGTGCTTTTTGGTATCACAGGGAAAATTAATTTATTAATGATTCAGTTTTATAGTGGATCATGTAAGCATCATTAATTACAGTATTGCAGATTCTCCTTCCCCTTCCAAGTAGATGATCTCACTTGCTTTTTATGTCCTCCAGGCTTATTAACTGCTATTTGCCAAAATTCCCAAGCAAGAGTGGAATGACCCAATGCTTCCTATGTTGCCTTGGAAAGAAGATAGGAAGAATAATTTGAATTTAAAGGTAGTGATAATGAGATCAGAAAGTGGTTTTGTACTGTACACAGCTTAATAGTTGCCCCATATTCTCCAGGGTGCTGCTGGGTATCTGCAGCAACTCAAATTGAATCCCGTTCCAAACATTACCAGACAGCAATGCTTTGCTATTCTGTCTGTTCATCTTCATAGTACTAGCAGGACATTTTGTCCTGAAGCTTATTACTGTCTAAAACATGTCTAAATCTTTCATTCTGTTTTTCTTTATTTTGACCATAATTTTTTTAAAAAAAAAGTGTGACTTAACAAGAAACAACTAGAGACAGGTAGTTGGCACATGCAAGGTTATTTATTCTACAGATTTATTTGTTAAGGACTATGTTTTCTGAAAGATCTACAAGGAGCCGAAGAAGGAGAGGAAGGGGAAAACAGCAGTAATAAGGTATAACGGTCATGGGTAAAGGAGATGACTACATTAATTATGACAATTGCTCTTATGGAGAAGTTGAATTCCTTGTATTTTGTCAAAGATGTGGAGGGGTAGACTGGGTAATAAAATTATGAGTTTTTCAAAGGATGGGTTTTTTTTTTTTAATCTGTCATAAAACTTCGCTATGACAACTCTCATTACGTATCCCTTTAAGTTACGCCATCCTCTGCTGCTGCAGTTTTGACACAGAAAGGTCTGCCAGAGGCACTTTTCTAAGCTAAGTTTATTTCAATGTACAAACAAGAGTTGTATTCATGCCTTCAGTGAATTTGAGCTTACTTGGTATTGCACTCCTTTTCCTAATTCTTACTGGTCAGCAACAGGTCAAAGATAAAGTCTATTTCTGAACTACTGTGGTACTTAAGTGGTTCTGGGAATATCCAGTTTTAGAGCCTTTGCATCATAGTTTAAGGGATTCAGGAACCTGGCAGAGACAATGACTGCAGTTTCCTAGGACGACCTTTTCTTGTACTGACCAGGCAGCTGGAGAGCATGTTGCACAGTGGCAATCATTGCAGCAACTGTGGCCTCTTGATAATTTGGACCTACTGCATCCGATCTCATTCATGACCTGCCAGGCCCTAGGAAGTTCTTGCAGAACAAAGCTTCCCAATATTTAGAAAGGACATATTTGAAGCTTTCTCATCTCCTTATCTGCAGTATTGATAGATGCCACTTTTTCAGGAAGGAACACTCAACTGTGATAGACTTAACGTGGTCCAGGCAAACACATTTCTAGAATCACAAACATCCAGACCTAAATACTGATGAAAATGAGAAATACACATCCAAAGTTATAACAGGAGACTCTACACACAAGTTAGGTATTCTAGATACTACCTTTTAGATCAATTTTTGTTTTTTCCTTGAACAGAGAGATTCATTTATCAGTTATTTTTTTAAAAAAGAAAAGCAAACCAACATTTTAGTGTCATTAAATGCAGAAAAATCTTTCTTATCTTGAAAACTTTTCCCTGGAAAGAATTTTTTTTTCCCTTGGAAGCTCATTTGTGAGCATTTGTGTTTAAAACGTCATCCCAGAAGTTTCACCTTTTTACTTTGCCCTCCAAATTTTTCATTTGTCTATCAAGTTTTTTTCCAAACAATAGTACACCCATTTACAGTAATGGTTTTATATTTGTTGTTTAGTTACCACTGATGAGTTTTCCACTGACAGCCTTCAACCACTGGAACACCTTCATTCAGCATTCAGAACTTGCTGAAATATATACAGAGGCTTTGGAACACTTATGGTGTACCAGGAAAGACTTTGCAATGGAGATGAAAGAGAAAGCTTCCAAGAAAAAATAAATGCCTTGGGAAATGTTAATTGCTGATATCCTCATACATTCCCATGTTTCCAGATACTGGGCAACTGTGATTGCTATTGCATGCAGAAAACTCATGACCTGCTTATTCCTCTTCTAAAGAAGCTGGAATGATACAGTATGTAATGTTTAAATGGCATATAAAATTGCACCAAACTGTTGATGCGCTATTTTCTTCATAGAGAAAAGTCAAAAAAACTTGCCTTAATGTTGACCTGCTGTCCTTGGTAAAGAATAGGAGAACCCAAAATATTTTGGACTAAAGATTTTGGTGGAAAAACAATGTCCATGTAGATGTACACGTAGATAGGTAGCAGCCCAGTGCTACGTTGTCTCCTTTTAAAGTCCTAATGGCTTTCTCCTATTCCCCCTACATCTGCTGGAAGTGACCCCATTAATTTTTTTCTTGTCCTTAGAAGATATTATTGTGATCCACTTTAACTTTTTTTTATCTTATTTAAGCAGCACTCCTATTTCTCTGCCTAAGTGATACATAAATAAACACTCTTAACTCCTCTGTAGCAGGGATAAATTATTCCCAAGCCTACTACAGTGAACTAATATTTTCTGAAGGAAGAATTTCTGATCTACAGTCCCTGACACCTGTTAAAAGAAAAGGAGACAAATGCAGGAAGATTCTCACGGTCTACCAGGGAAAGTGTGCTGAAGACTTAAGTGAAGAATAAGATGAAGGTATAAAATAAATTCCACAAATTACAGCATTTGGTTCCAGCCATCCAAATGCCTT
This sequence comes from Strix uralensis, assembly GCF_047716275.1. Taxonomy (NCBI): domain Eukaryota; kingdom Metazoa; phylum Chordata; class Aves; order Strigiformes; family Strigidae; genus Strix; species Strix uralensis. The sequence goes on from NC_134012.1 coordinate 68,906,307, forward strand.
CCCTGTAGAGCTGTCAGCCCAAACCAGATGCATACATCTAAGAAGAGCTGTCATTCAATTTTGTCCTGCAATTCTCACCAACTCCTCATTGTGTAAATACTAAGTTGTCAAGCTGGAGGGTGGCAAGTGGGAAATCTAAAGAAAAAAATCTTTAATTTTGCAAGGGTTTGCGTGTTCTATAAGTTTTCCAGAAAGTATTTTTAATATCCTGGATACCTGTTTGACTTTTGCCCTACATGATACAAGTAAATTTGTCTGTTGTAATGTTTGTCTAGATACTTTATTATTGTCATTTTAAATATGATATCATAAAGCTTTATTTTAGGCTACTCTCTTGAAAAAATGTGGATTATTCCAAGTTGCTGTATCTTCATATTCTGTTTTGTGTCAGACTGACTATTAAATCCAATGGACAGAAGCTGGCTTCAAAGCTGTAGGTACTTATTAATAGAAATACAAAATTGCCATGGAAGCAAATGAGAAGGGCTTTGATTTCTACATAATTACTATCTGTTTAGTTTTGTTTACATAGAAATACTGATTTCCAAATAACGTTATTTTTTCTTAAACGGTCTCAAATCTAAAAAATTTGCATTTATATTTACCTAGAAAAGTGGATAAAAATCTATGGTTGATACAATCTTTTTTTCTACGAAAGGCAATAAATATGAGCTAATGCATTGTTGCTATTAATGCTAAGTGAGTCTGTTTCCCTGCTCTGAAAACATGTAACATGTTCTCCTGTTCTGTTTTTATTTGGTTTTGATTTTTAATGTTATTTCTCTGAACTATTTTCTGCAAACTGCTTAATTGCTTACATTAGCCAGATTTTCCCCAATGAAAGGCATTCAAGATTAGTTTCTATGCAAGAACATCTACAGTACCTCTCAAAAGAATGATGCTTCAGTAGAGTCATTTGTTAATTTGAACAAAATCTTTAGAGGTAAATTGAACCTTTTATGTGATCGGGTTGTCATTTTGCAGTGAATTATTGATTGTATAGTGCTCTATTTTAGTGTTTTAAATTTAGGATTACTATGTCTGAAGAAATCAGAATGCATACATGTGGAAGGAGAATAGTGTCACATTCCTTTTTTTTTAAGGATTAGAACTACTGTTTTGTCAAAATAATTATAGCTGGGAGTAAGAGAATACTGACTACAGTTGTCTGAAATTTGTGACAGAAATTGTCTGACAGTATCTTTAACATCTCAGTCTCTTTCCTCTGAGGGTTGAAGAGGGTTGAAGACATTCTTGGGTTCCTTCAATTTCTGATGCAGTTGCAGGCTTGCATGCTCCCAGTTTAGTCAAAAGAGTAGACCAGATGAATACCTGAGCACTACACCTATAAAGCTGTAATCGTCTTTGCACTTTCCAGAATGACTGAATGAAAAGAAGAGGGTGCCAAGCAAGCAGGAAAAGAGGGGGCTTTAGGACTCAGTACCCTTTACAGTCGAGTAACTAAACAGATTATTTTTTTCTTGCGTTACATTCCCTGCCCTGACAGTCTGCCTCCACTCTCAAGAATTTTCTGTGCTCAGCAGCTACCTCTGGCAGTGTTAACGCCCCTGTGAGTTTCCTGTAGATAGATAGAAAAGCATATATGGTATAACCAGTATGTCAAGTAGCCTGACCTCTCAGCAAACCATTTTCTTTCCTCCCTTCCTTCCTCCCTGCTTCAGTTTTGTTTACTTTTTTCCAGCAGCTCCCAGGCATGTGAATCCTTAGCAGAGAAATTATTTCACATGTGGAAAGGAGACACAGGCCTGCTGCAATTTACCCTGTACAGCAACCCCATAGAGAATAGAGGAGTATGGATAGAAGACAAGCTTTAAAGTAATTTTAAGAGTGAGTTCACCTAAACAATTATGTGAGGAGTTAAACAGATGAGATTAAAGAAGATATGAAAGAGGTTGTTCATGTAATTAATATATCACTCTGCAGATACCTCAGAAATCATAGTCCCCACCAAGAAATTTCTAAGAGTTAATTCAGTAGGCTCCTTCAGCAAGCCCTTAAAAAATTGAGAAATAGAATAGATTAGAATAGTTCCAGTTGGAAAGGACATAAAACAATCATCTAGTCCCACCTGCCTGACCACTCCAGAGCTGACCAAGAGTTAATCTATTATTGAGGGCATTGTCCAAATGCCTCTGAAACACTGACAGGCTTAGGACATTGACAGCCTCTCAAGGTAGCCTGTTTCAGTGTCTGGCCACCCTCTTGGTAAAGGAATCCTTCCTAATATCAAGTCTGAGCCTCCCTTGATGCAGCTTTGAATCATTCCCCCACATCCTATCACTGGATCCCAGGGAGAAGAGATCAGCAGATCCCTGTCTACTTCCTCTCTTCAGAAAGCTGTAGAGAGCAATGAGGTTGCTCCTCAGCCACCTTCTCTCCAAACTAGACAAACACAGAGTCCTCAGCCACTCTTCACAGGACATGCCTTCTGGCCCTTCCACCAGCTTTATTGCTCTCCTCTGGACTCATTCCTTGTAAATTGTTAACATCCTTTTTAAATTGTGGGGCCCAGAACTGCATACAGAACAGCACACAATACTCCTTTGGCTTTTCTGGAGCTTTTGGGAGCTGCCAATTTTGTCTAGGGAATCTTAAGCCTTCCAGCTAATCTTAAGCCTTCTAGCTGTGAACTGGAACTAATAATACTGCTAAACCATCTCTGTAAAATTACTTTATATGAGAAATAGTTTTTAAATATTTTATTTTTATGAGACAATGAGTTTAAATGGGCAAAAGCAGGGAATTCTTCCATGAAGATGTAATTACATGCAATTTCAAAACTGGCATGTGTTCATCATGGTTCAGAAACTCCTAAAAATTACTAAAAGTAGATAGATGCGCCTTGACCTTTCAGATCAAGATAAAGTGGTTAGATGCTAACAGTTCAACAGGCAATACTTCTAGCCTTTGAATTGAGAACACCATGCAGTATGATTTAATGAACCTCTTTCAAAAGCCGGAGGCTGCAAGGAAGTACATACAAGTGGCCTGAGAATGATGTTCATTGCTGTGTATGTTACCAGGTCACACCACAGGAAACAAGGCTGTGCTACTGCTTTCATTTATTTATCAATCTTTGATCTTGCACTGGGCAGAAAAGAGAGGAAAACATTTCCAGTGAAACAAAATTAGAAGAATAAACTGGTTTATTACCATGCTTTCTGTTCTTGTTCAGAAGAACTTTAGAGTTAAAAATGTTGTTGGTATTTGTGAAGTACTGAGGCTGTTTGAGAAAGCTTTTTTTCATAAAAAGTTGGGGGTTGGTTTTTTTTTTTTTTTCCATAACCCAGTGATTGACCCTCCTTATCTATAGAGTTGTGTTAGGAAAAGTAATTTTATTTAAGAGATTTCACTATTATTGAGAGGAGGGGGAGAGAACTATGTGAGAAAATGTCACCTCTATGTTACCTGAGCCACTAGTATGGCTGTTCCTGCATTTCTGCATGCTTATGGCTCTCTCCAGAATACTGCTACTCATGGAGCATGGTGACTGGCCATCGTTGCTCTTCCTTACACAAGTACGACCAAGGGTTTGCTCCAGTTGTCTTTAAAGGTGATCAGACTTCACCTGCAGAATGGGTGACCAATGAGTCATTTTTAAATGTTTCAAATCAGAGCAATAGTTTCTACCCTGTTTATTGTAGAGTATTTCGGTGAGAGAGTTGGACCTTCAAGGAGGTGGAGCTCAGCCTCAACTGGGAGTCAGTTTATTCCCCATTGCTGGAGAAAGGGAAAAATGTTAAGGGTCACAGGGCTAAGAGTATTTGAAAGCTGCCAGATGTCATTCAGGAGGCTTGAGAGAAATTGGTTGTATTTTGTTAAACCGAAAAGACATAGGAAAGAGTTAGGTTCAGTGACTCTGGAGTTTCAGGTTGAAGACCAAAGCAGTTACATCCCAGAAGGAAGTTCTCTCCAGATGCTCAAGAATGTGAAGCAGCTAGGAAGAAGTCTGGATCTGATGAGTGGTGGGAGGCCAAGCTTCCCCAGAAGAAGATTAATCGAGAAGAAAGCACTCTGTTGTCTAAAATCTGTAAAGGAGATGTTAGCAGCATGACCTGGAGCTAAACACAGTAAACTCTGTTTTGGAGTGATGCTGGGGGCTGACTGAAATCCAAATAGGGACACATGCACCATACCCTTGGCTAAGCATCAACAGGAAAATGAAAAAAAAAAAAAATTAGCCAAACCTAATTTGAAAAATGCTGACAAAGTGTGTCATCTCTCCTCTTCTCTAAGTGCCGCTCCTACACCAAGTGTTTCCTAGCAAAGGACAAGCATGGAAACAGCTTTTGCTCAAAAGAAGCTGGCCATGGGGTTAAGTTTGCACAGGTTGCATGTGTTTATCAAAACCAGCAGTAATCCTATTTACTTTTAAAAGTAATAAAAAAGCTAATGCATTAGTATTGCTTTGTGACTTCAGGTCAGTTCTCTGAAAGCAGTTTTATGATGTTTGGTTGTAGATCTTTATTTTTTAAACTTTAAAGCTTAGTCAGGTAATTATGCAGGAATTACCAGGAGAGGGGGAAGGATTAATGAGTTTTCTGTCCTAAAGAATGCAAAAAAAAAAAAAAAAAAGGTAACAATTCACATTTTTAAGGTATCTGTGTTTAGGGTAGTCTCTTCCAATGCTTGGCAGTTGATTCAAAACGGAGCATGAATTTTATCCCACACACTGAATATAAAATAAATTACTTTCCTTATTCCCTCTTGGTTCTTGCTCTACATGATATTTCTCTCACGTAATATGCTTAGATATTGGAATTCAGAAAAGGAAGTGGTGTTTTGCAGTGGCATATTTAGTGGAAATCACAAGCAAGAAAACAAAGCTACAACCTGAAAGGCAGGGAAGAAGGCCACAGATTTTGTTTCTTTAGGTCCCTAGCCCAGAACTTTGGAGAGCATATCTTGCAGGTTCACTATTGTCTAGTTGTATGTGTATTTTCAGAACTATGTTATCTCTGCAAGATGTTGAAGCAATTTTAGCACAAGGCCTGAAAGAATTATTCAGATGTCTTTGAACTTTTTGAACCAGTTGAGCAACTATTTAAGCCTTCAAGAAGGTTGGAAGATGAACGGATTCTTAGAGTTTGCAAATATAATTCTAGAAAGGCATAGGAGTTTTCTTTTGCAGCCAGCATATCAGATTCGTATCAGTTACCTTATTTGTATTACACTACTTGCTTTACAAGACCCTATAGGAAGTATGGGGTTTTTTAAAAAGACTTTGTTATCAAAAACTTTTTTTTCCTGCTCACAGACTACTACAAAGTATAGCACTTTTTATTCATGAGATAAGATTTCTGTCTAGTAATTCTAAAATGGAGTTTTTATCTGTAAGAATATTAACTCAAGTTCTTTTTCGGTACTCTTGTCCTCTTCGCAGCAGTTAACACTGTTTGCCATTTCAATAATGCTTCAAGAGAAGTATACAGAATTTACTTCTGCAAATGCGTGCAGAATCAAATAAGAGCCTTTTATAAAATCCTCTCCTCTGCTGAACAGAGCAGATCCCATCAAAGTTGGCATGGATGAGCAGTAATTTATCCCTGGATGGAATTTGGCCCTTTGTGAGATGCCATTTGGAATTAATATCCAAACCATGAGGACCTAAGCTTTAGGATTCCAAAAAAACTTCATGTGCAAGGCAGCCAATGATGAGTGTAAAACAATTTTACAATGATCCAAGTAAAATAATTGCCCAGGTGAAAATTAAGAGAGTACATGAAATTTGGGAAGGTGTGACCTAAAAACACTGATTACCTGTCCTGCTTAGAGAAATCTCTAAACATATTGTAATTCTAAATGTAATTTCTAGTGCTTAATCAGGAAACACTGTAGTGGTACATGTAAGGCTTTTACATGTGGCTAAGAACCGTATATATACTCAGTGTGTTACTGATTGTTACTGATTTGTTATTGAGTTGATGATTTCTGGCAATTTTGATAAGGAATGATTAGGACTAATCAATTAAATGGAATTTCACTGGGATATCAGTTTTTATAAAAGTGGTGTAATGTTTTAAGTAGTCATAGAGATATTGTATTTATTTAAAACTAACCATACAACCAGTTTTGCTGCTAGACTGTTCAGTAAGGACGATTTATTGCCCTGTAGACCAGGATGCTTTAAAAGTTACAATGTGAAAGGGCATCGAAGCATGTTAAAATCACCATGTGAGCCAAAGTCCTTGAGTCAAGGACATTGGAGGGTCTTTCTTTTAGGTCAGTAGTCTGTGGTGGTCACAAAAGCAGCCCCGTGACTCATTTCAGGACTCAAGGGCGCATGACCGGAAAGAGGTGGGAATAAGAAAATGAGTTACAGGGATTAGTATGTTTATGTATGAGAACTTGATTAATATGTATTCCTGTATCCTATATAATCAGCATGCTACATGAGTCAGGTGTGTGTTGTTGGTGAGACAACTCCCCTACGCACCCCACCCGGCCATTCATAAAGGAGTGTCTGCTTATCTACATCACATTGGTGTCGATAAGTTCTTTTATCCCATTTTGGTGACAGTTTCTGGTGACCCAGATGGGAGTTTGCTGAAAGAGACCGGAGGAGTCAGGGACCTGATCAGTTCCTACTGGCACCGAGGAATTCTCAGGAATAACCATCGATCCCTGATCTATAAGGCTATTTGCGACGTCCCCTGGAATTGGTAAGACAGTTCTTATTTGGTTTGGTTTGGAAAGTCTGCCTGTCAGACATGGTGAAAGCTGCTCAGGGTTGGACAAAGGGTACCCATTTGGATTGGGATCCTAGGCATCTGCCCATAAGACATAAGCAAAAGCTATTGCGGCGTTGGACAAATTTGGGTATTGGAAAAACCTATATGCTGTAGGTTTTTATTGGTATTTGTATTTTGGAGAAAAAATTGGTGATGTTTGTGTGAGTTTGAGATGTAGAAGTAAGTATGAAGCGAGTGTGGATTTCGGATCCGCGGTTCTGTTATCCTGCAAGGGGTGCAGCTGGAGAAGAACGAAGCAAAAGATTGAGTGATTGTGTGTGTGTGAATTTTAAAATATTTTGAAATGACATCTAAACTAACACATTTGTTCAAGAGTGAGAGTGTTGGTAATCTGGCTTTTGATGAAAAGGTACCAAAGAGTTCCCCATTAGGATGTCTGTTAGCACACTGGGGAGAAATACATGATGACTTATATAAAAGTCAAATGATAGAGTATTATAATCATTGGTGGCCTTTATATGTTTTTGGAAGATCACAAAAAGTGGCCTACCAATGGAACTTTGGAGGAGGATTTGTGAATTCTGGAAACCAAGATTTTAATGCACCCCTAGGAATAAATCAGTGTGCTTATTGCAGAGAAGAAGGGCATTGGAAACGAGAACGTCCAAAGATGAGGGGTGGTCAGCAAGAGGCAGCAAGAGTAATGATCCTAGATGCATGAAGGGGACCAGAGGGGAACCCAGCTGAACATCTGGTTGTAATTAAGCTGGGAGAAAAAGAAGCTAAGTTTTTAGTAGATACAGGAGCAACATTTTCAGTATTGAATACCTGTAAAGGGAAATTGGGAATGAAAACAGCAAACATAAGGGGAGCAACAGGGAAAGAAGAAAAAACAACCCCTGGATTTAAAATTTGGGAACAAAGTAATTGCACATGAATTCTTGTATGTACCAGAACGTCCGATACCCTTGTTAGGATGGGATTTGTTGTCCAAATTAAATGCACAAATTGTTTTTGAGGAAGGGGAACTCTTTCTAAAAATACCTGAGTCAAAGACAGGAGGAATCTTGATGATACAAGAAAGAATAAAACCCCAAGAAATTCTGCAGGAAGTAGATCTAGCAGTAATCTCTACAGTATATGAAACAGATAAACCTGGCAAAGCAAAATTAGCACCACCTGTGAAAGTAGAATTGAAGGAGGGTGCAAGACCAGTAAGGATTAAACAGTACCCGATTAAACCAGAAGTTAGATGGGGAATTAAGAAACGGATTGACAAATTTCTGGAGTATAAAATACTTGACGAATGTGAATCTGAATATAATACTCCAATTTTACTGGCTAGGAAACCTTCAGATGAATATAGGTTAGTACAAGATTTAAGAGCACCAAATCAGATAGCTAAGGACATTTATCCTGTAGTGGCAAATCCATATACATTGTTGACAGCATTAAAAGAGACCCAACAGTGGTTTACAGTGCTTGATTTAAAGGATGCTTTCTTTTGCATATGTCTGGAGAAGGGAAGCAGAAGATTGTTTGCCTTTGATTGGGAAAATCCACAAACGGGACAAAAGATGCAATTGACATGGACGAGACTACCCCGAGGATTTAAAAAAAAATAGCCTGACCATGTTTGGAAATCAGCTGGTGAAGGAACTTGAAGTATGGAAACAGGATGTTACATGGCCAAAGCCTGGACACTTACTTTTGCAATATGTGGACGACATACTGATTGCTACAGAAGAAAGATCCACCTGCATAAAGGTAACAATAGAACTTTTAAATTTTTTTTCGGACTAAATGGGTACAAGGTATCCAGAAATAAAGCCCAAATAGCTAAGCCATTGTATGAAACTCAAAAGAACTTTCCCTTTTTATGGGGCCCGCATCAGAAACAGGCCTATAAAGACTTAAAACAAGTTCTAATGTCTGCACCTGCCCTGGGACTTCCAGATTTAACCAAAGATTTCCAGTTGTTTGTTTATGAAAGACAACATCTGTTGTTTGTTTATGAAAGACAACATGCTGACCCAGAGAACAGAAAGTTGGAAGAGACCAGTGGATACTTTTCCAAACAGTTGGATACTGTGAGTAAAGGATGGCCTGCTTGCCTTCGAGCAGTTGCTGTTACAGTAATGCTTATTCAAGAGGCCCGGAAATTGACTTTGGGAAGAACAATAGCAGTATATGTCCCCCATATGGTGATAACTGTTTTAGAACAAAAGGGGGGCATTGGTTGTCCCCAAGCAGAATGATGAAGTACTGGGTGGTCCTGACTGAACAAGATGATGTGGTTTTAAAAACAACTAACCTGGTAAACCCTGCAGTTTTTTTAAGTTCTACACAAGAAGAAGGGCAGCTGGAGCATGACTGCCTGACTACCATTGAACATGTGTACTCCAGTTGACAGGATTTGAAGGACACACTGTTGGAAGATCCCAACTGGGAGTTATACACAGACGGCAGCAGCTTTGTGAAACGTGGAGTTCAATACTCTGGATATGCTGTAACAACAGACAACTCGATTGTAGAGGAAAATGCATTGTCTGGCACCACTTCAGCTCAAAAGACAGAACTCATTGCTTTAACTAGAGCTCTTGAATTAAGTGAAAAGAAGAAAAACATCTGGACTGAATCAAAGTGTGCTTTTGGAGTAGTACATGTCCATGGAGTCTTGTGGAAAGAAAGAGGATTATTGTCCTCTTAGGGAGCAAATATTAAACGTCAGGATGAAATTTCGCAATTATTGCAAGCAGTTCAGAAACCAACTCAGGTAGCAATCATGCACTGTAAAGCACATCAGGTTGGGAATACAAAAGAAATCGGAGGAAATGACTTAGCAGATAGGACTGCCAGAAGAGCAGCGGAAGAAATAACATCACAAATGGCATTGATTCCAACCCAGACAGTAGTTTTCCCAAGGGAGAAACCTAAATATTCAGAAGAAGATGATAAATTGGGGCAATTATTTATGCTAGGAAAATTTTAGCTGGATGGTGGGTGATGTCTAATGGACAAGTAATAGTACCACCTCTTCTAATGAGAGAAATAATTCAGGTAAAACATCAGGAATGTCATTGGGGCATAGAGGCTTTGGTAACCCTTTTAAAAAGACAAGTAGTATCAGTTAAGATGCTAGGAACTGCCAAAATGATAACTGCAAAATTCAAAGCATGCTTGAAAAATAATCCAGTACTAAAGAAAAAAGGTTCAAATGGGTAAACTCAAATCTGGAACTGAACAGGAGACTATTGGCAAGTAGACTTTTCAGAGTTGCCTAGACAAAATGGGTATCGGCACCTTCTGGTGGGGGTTGATACTTTTACAGGATGGCCAGAAGCCTTTCGTTGTCATACTACTCAGGCAAAAGAGGTTGTAAAATGGTTACTACAAGAAATAATCCTGAGATTTGGAGTCCCTATTGGGATGTCTTCAGATAGAGGCCCACACTTTGTTGCTGAAGTACTACAAAGTTTTTGTAAAACTCTGGGAATTACTTGGGATTTACATACTCCATGGAGGCCACAATCCAGCGGAAAGGTAGAAAGAATGAATCAGACTCTAAAAAGGCAAATTAGCAAAATATGTCAAGAAACTAATTTAAAGTGGCCTCAGGCACTTCCACTGTCATTGTTGCAAATCAGGGTACAACCAAAAAGTGGCACATCAGTTAGTCCTTATGAATTACTATATGGGAAACCATATGAATCTCTGGAACCAAATCCAAATATGCATGTAAAAGGAAAACAAGATACGTGTAATTATTTACTCTTCTTAGGAAAAACCCCATCTGCAATCCAAAACGCAGTAGTGTGGGACAGACCTTTGCCCTGGAAAATCCAGTACATGACTTTCAACCTCGAGACTACATCTACATGAAGACGTGGACTCCTGAACCCTTACAAGACCGCTGGAAAGGACCCTTTCAAATACTGCTGACTACCTTTACAGCTATCAAAATCGCAGACTCAGATGCGTGGATACACTATCCTAGAGGGGAGAAGGCACCCCCTTCCTGGAAGATCATTAGTAGGGATCCAGGAACTTCAAAACTGACTCTAAAATATACTTAACTTTATATATCGATTGGAAATTGTTTTAGATTTTATTTTAATCTGGAAACTAATGCTGGTGGAATTCTGGTTAGAGGTAACAATCAAAAGACAAAACACGACTGAGAATTATGAGGAAATATTAGACCTGAAGGTGAGGAATAGAAGGCAGGTAGAAACAGAACAGCTAATATACCTCCCAAAGAAAACACCAGAAGAAAATTTGATGTTGGGATTAATTAAGGAATTTGCCAATTTGCGGAATGTAACACAAATTACTGCTTGTTTACCGATACCAAGAACAGTAGATGAATCTGTTCCATGGGGAATTTTAACCATGAATTTGACCAGTTTAAGACACAAAAATGAGACTACTCATTGCGAACACAAAACCTGGTGTTCAGTGGTATGAACAAGTGAAAAATATCAGGAAACAGTGGAAGTCCTCAGGAAATAAAGCAGGCTGTGGAAAATGGTTAAATGGTGTTTTCACAAAAATGGGAAGATATTGAACTGTTGGGTGGTGTTCTTATGATGAACAAATTAGAAATAATGTGAGCAGAAACATCATGGAATGGAAGTGTGACAAAACCAATCAGACTGCACTAGAGGAAGAGGAGCAATGGGATTCTATATGGTCCATGACTATATTTTCTCAGCTACAACATATGGCTAGAACTCCTTGGTGTTTTACTTGGGATGGGACAATTTTTGCAGCCTTTCCATCAGTAATGATAAAGGAAGCACACTGAGAGAAAAGGAAAATTTAGTGTCTTGGTGGAAATGTGAGGAGGTATATAACTGCAGCAATGTAGACCTAATAATACAGACAATTCCTCCTTTGGCTGCTGTCTTAAGACATGGGTGTCTTTCCCAAGGACTTAAAGATGGTCTTAATTTAACCAAAACCTATACACCCAAAGGAAGAACAATATTTATCTGTAGAAGATCTGCAATTCAGAGCCCAGGACATCTGGTTTGGGCAATGAGTGACGGAACACAGACAACACATATGCCCCTGGATGGAAAAGTAAAACAAATTTAGGTATGCCAATGTTGTGTCCAATTTGGAAGAAATATCCCTTTAAAGGCTCCTTAGAAAATTTTAAATTAAAGCAGGTTAAAAAATCAGAGACAGATGAAACATAGAATGAACCCTTGATGGGAGTAAAAATTGGCTGGGTCTAGAATCCCTTTTGAATCCCATGGCATCATATAGAAACAGGCAATGGCTGTATCAACTGACTGGACAAGTAGAAAGACTGGCAAATGTCACAAGGAAAGGATTTAAGGAATTAAATTTACAATTACAGGCAACCTCAGGAATGACTTTGCAAACCAGAATGGCACTAGATATGCTCTTGCTCAAAACTAGAGTAGAACATTGCTGTATACCTATCCCAAATGTAACACAAGATGTAGAACATGACCTAGGCTTACCTGGAAAAATTAAGGAAGATACTGAAAAAGTCCGAGAAGATATGTCAGAAGATTGGATAGACTAAATTTTAGTGGATTGGGTTGGAATTTAAGTTCATGGATAAAATCATTAATTGGTACATTATTTATTTGCTGGATGTTTTCCTGATGATAACGTTGATTTACTCCTGCTTGAAGAAACAAATCCAGAGAAAAATTGCATTCAATCGCATGATCATACAAGAAATCCCGAGACTTCCACCAGCATATGGTGAGACAGAAATGTTGTAGACTCTGGTATGAAAGTATTGAAATGCTATTCAAAACTTTCAAAGGGGGGAAATCTTACTGATTTGTTATTAATCTGAGCTGATTTTAATGATTTTTGGTGATTTGGATTTAAATAAGGAATGATGTAGAGTAACCATACAAACAGTTATGCTGCTACAAAGTCCTTTGTAAATTCCCAGGCTAAGGCCGCGTAGGTTGGTAATAATCATTAACCTGATTTCTATTCAAAGAATAAGACTCATGATGAGGTACCATTGTTAGACTGTTCGGTAGCGACGATTTATTGCCCTGTAGACCAGGTGTTCTAAAAGTTACATTGTGAAACGGCCTCGAAGCATGTTAAAATCACCATGTGAGCCAAAGTCCTTGAGTCAAGGGCATTGGAGGGTCTTTCTTTTAGGTCAGTAGTCCGTGGTGGTCACAAAAGCAGCCCCCCGACTCATACAGAATCACAGAATCATTCAGGTTGGAAAAGACCCTTGGGATCATCGAGTCCAACCATCAGCCCTACTCTA